>NC_051078.1:20083613-20406863 GCF_004664715.2 Peromyscus leucopus | reverse complement strand
AATATAAATCCTACCAAACTAGGATTTTAATGGACTGTACTATTGGCTGTACACTTTCCACATTTCTGGATAGAGCCAAGCTCCAATTCCCTTTTTAGGAGCACAGCCAAAGGAGAATTAATTTGACCATTTTCATCCATATAATACATCTTGACAGTTCACTAATAAGCTAAGCAATTCTATGGAGACTTTTATCTCTGAAAACCATCACGATGAAAATTTCAAAACTTAAACATAAATTCTCTAAAAGAGCAGTTTATATTCCTTCCAAATTTAGAGATACAGAAACAATGAAATCAGGAAGAGAACTATAAAGTGTAATTTTCTTTGAGTGTTTCTGAATATACCAGATAAATATTTGTATTAAAGCATTTGTTTTCAGTAATCTCTTTATCTTACCATCCCTAAATCATCAACTCTCAAAATGGCAGGGGACCTTGTGGATGGGCTTAAGTTAGGAATATGGCTTTCCTTTAAGTTGTAGAGCTAAAATCCCATAGTATGCCTAATATAAAATTTTACTAACATTTAAGAACATTCTAGTATTTTATGTCTTCCCTATTTTGTTACAAACATCACTCCTTGTCTTATGTAAGGTGCCCTCTAGAGAACAGCAGTCTCAAGCCATGTCTTTGAAGGGTACTAAACTAGGGAAAATACAGGACACTTTTACTATAATGAGTGGGTCACTTCCCAACAAAATTAACTATAGAAATGGGTAAAAAGGTCTGCATAATTCAGAAAGAATTTCTTTTAAAAGCCAGTATCTTGTGGGTCATGAATGATATAAGAGTAGATACTAAGTCCTACTTTTCCATCTTCTAGGAATAATATTAAAAGAAATTAAGAGGGACACACATTCCAAAACATCCTTCATCAGAAAAATTGTACACAGTCACAAACAGAATATGATAAAAATTGCAGCTACAAGTTGTGGTTAAACAACAGTTGAGCTAGCAGTAGTCACATAGAGAACTGTGGTGTAAAGAATACGGCAAGCTTTGAGCCACACAAATCTAATCCTCAGCTTTGCCAGATAAACTAATTCTTGCCTGGCAAGGATTTCAAACCATCAAATTCCTGAATCATCTGGGCATTTCTGAGGATCCTGAAATATAACAGTCTATCTTAAGATGAAGGAAAACTTGTTTTCAAAACAATTTTCTGACATGTCTAACATTCTTGTTTGAGAATCTCACACTTGTGCCTCTGCCTTTCAAATAAATGTTGGGCATTTTTTCTTTTGCTATTTTTAATCTATTAAGCATTCAGGACATTCCTGGTATTTATAGTTTACTAATTTATTTCCTCATGTGAGCTCAGCAAACTTATGTCATGCAGCATGTATTTTAGATCTTGATTAATACCTACCTAGAAATTACTCAACAGGTGTCATCCATATTAGTAACTACATCTTCAAATGATGTTAAATATAGTGTTTGTTCAGATCCCACAAATTATTTCAATGTTTCAAGATGATTATAATCTGAAATTCACTGACAAAACATAGCTATTTCTTTGAAACCCTGAGTGGTATAGCTAAATATTTCAAAGGGGAAAAGTTCGTATTTTCCTTAAATATATGCCCTCTGAACCATGCTATCTAAAATAATATTGTTATTTTTTGTTTTGTTTTGTTTTTTGAAGAAAAATATTTTAAAACAGTAAAACAATATTAGAGAAAAAAATCAATAAATACAAAACCAGGTTATCTAAACATACCAATAAAGATTAAAATATCTAGTTATTCTAACCTAGAAAAAAAGGAGAGAAGGTAAAAAATTACCAATGTCGGATATGGAAGGACTATCAATATTGATCCAATGATTATTAAGAGGATAATAAATAACATGAGCAGCACTGTGCCATTGTTGTTATATTCTTCCATATACATAAATTTGCTTCCATTTTACAAGGTACTTTATAGTTCATAACCTTTAATATACAACATCTATGTTGACTTTTTCTGCATTATAAGAAAAGCAATAGAGAATAACAAAAAAGTGTACTAGCATTATCTAAAATTCTGGTCATTACTAAAATGATTTGAATTTCTTAAATTTTAGTTTAATTTACTTCATATCCACATTTCATACATTTACATCCTCTATGACTTATGTAACATAACACAGAGGAAAATAGTTTGGTTTGGTTTTTTAATATTTTCCCCTAACCCCCAGTCTTCCACAAGGACTTTAAAATTTCTTCCTATATCACTCCCCTCTCCCCCCCCCCGCCCTTTTTTCTTTTTCTTTTCTTTTCTTTTTTTTTCTTCTTTTTTTTTTTTTTTTTTTTTTTTTTTTTTTTTTTTGAAGACAGGGTTTCTCTGTGTAGCTTTGCGCCTTTCCTGGATCTCGCTCTGTAGCCCAGGCTGGCCTCGAACTCACAGAGATACACCTGGCTCTGCCTCCCGAGTGCTGGGATTAAAGGCGTGCACCACCACTGCCCAGCCCTGTATCACTTCTTTTAGGAATTACACCATCACTTAGGTCCTTGTTGCCATGGATCCTCTTCTTTCTCTACTGCTACATTTTCTTTTCTAAAAAGATGTATTTCTTTTTATTTCATGTGCATGAGTGTTTTGCTTGCATCTATGTCCATGCCCCCTGTGTACCTGAAACCCATGGAGGCCAGAAGAGGATGTCAAATCCCAAGGAACCAGAGTTACAGACAGTTGCAAGCTACCACTGGGGTCTTGGGTATGGAACCTGAATCCTGTACAAGAATAGCAAGTGCTCATAACCTGAGCCATCTCTCCGGTCCCTACTGCTACCTTCTCTTCTTTTTTCGTCATTGAAAAAAACTACCCTCAGCCCAGCTGTTCCCCGAGCATCTTTTCTTTCTTTCTCTTCAATAGGATACCCTAAAAATGATGAGTGGCTCAATGGGTACCATGCTGGCCATTACTTCTTAATAGACTATCTCTCTATAGAAGGATCCTCTTGTATTGGTTACGAAGCCCATCTGATTACCAAAGCTGACTTCTTTATTCCAGTCTATGAGCCACACTGGGTAGCATGTGACAGCATTTGCTACATTCTATTCAACTCATTTTATTCAGTATTATTTACAGTAAACACCATAGCTTAAACGACAACATCGATCCTGAGTAGTAACAAGATACACCTGTGGTCCACTATCTCAGTGAGCACTCTCTCTCATCGTTCATTCTTCCTTTCCTGATTCCTGCCTCATACATACTAATGTTCTCCATCACAAACCTTTTCCCTGTTGAATTTACACGGGTCTCCTGCAAGATTTCCTCCTTGCTATCCATCACCTGTGGATGAGGCCTCGTCTAACCACTGGCTTCCTTGAATAGAAGCTCAAGGTAACAATCTAGTTACTCCCTGCTTTATGTTCCAACAGGCATCACACTCTACATGTCAAAATATCAATACATCATTTTTCCTTCCACCTGCTAGCCTAGTTTCTTTCTTGGAAGTCCTCACCTTGCATATTTGACCAAAAAACAAAACCTAACTGAAGAGTTTGAAAAAAAAAAATTTCCTTCTTTGCCATCTTCAACATCCAGCTGTACATCTAATATACATTGTATTATCTTCACATTACACTTGCAAGCAACTTTAAATGTTTGTATCAGATATTGACATATCCAAGCATTAAAAATCATCCAGTTTATCCTCCACTGGTTCGAAACACCAACGTAAACTCTTTACATGGCCCATATGTGGCTAGGTTCTGCCTTCCCCTGCAGACGTCTCTAGTTATGCTTGAACCACAGAGTTCTTTCTGGAACACATCAAGACCCTTACCTCCTTTTATTCTTCCCATGCAATTCTGTTGCTGTTATGTACTAATATTGCAACTCTGACCTTCATATGGACCTCAATCAAATGCTCCTCTACCTGCTACTTTAAGGCTCCTGGCAATCAGTGGCTAAACATGAATTACCTGGCTGTTAGAAAAATGGATCAATACACTGCAGTTTCACATCTCCAGAAAGTCTAGTAATAAGTGCTTAAAATGAGTCTATAATGGCCACAGAGCCTGAAATGTAAATCCAGACAATCTAGTACTAGAGGGTTTTGTCCTAACTCTTCGTTGTTGTTGTTACTACTAAACACAAACTTCAGCCAAGGTCACAAAAGAAGGGATCTGTAAGATGTTGTGGCAGCCCTCCTGTGAGCAAGGATGGTACGCTATAACTGAGGTGGAGCCTTGGGTTGCGCAATCACAGTCAGCAGCATCCAGATTGGAGCAGATGCCTGATCCATAAGCCTAGTCATGCTGCCATAACCGTCTCTCTTCCTTTCTGGTCTCGGCTCTAGTCTGGGTTGTGTACTCATTAATTACACAGTGACAATAAAAACTCTAAAGAACAGTGACAAAAATAGTCCAGCCATAAATTACATTTGTTTCACAGCTTTTCTTCTGAATGAATATTGGGACTCATGCCAAAGTCAGATTTGAAGTGCAACCCATCAGAAAGAAATGATCCAAGCTATTCTCATTCGAAACCAACTATGACTCCAACTAACACTTTCTAGAGGGAGGAAGCCACAGTTTTCAGGACGTCATTACTTGGCAGTCTTTGGGTTTCTTTTTATCATCAGAGGCAGGGAAACTGAGATGGCATGCATACCAGCAGGTGCGTGGCAGGACTAATGAGAACAACCAGGAAGCCGTAAAAAAAAGTAACAGAGTCCTCTTGCAGATTTGTAAAAATGCTAGGTGCAGATACTTCAGATAAACAGCAGAGAATTGCCTCTCTAATCTTGAGCTTTGGAGATCACCCCCCCCACACACCTCCACACCCGGTAATTAGGAATGAGCTTATCTGGATATCAGATCCTCAAAAAGCAGCATAGAATCAAGATAGCAGAGTAGATGGAAAGCTCTAGACCAGTGGGTCTCATATGATGGGTCATGACCCTTGGGGGTCAAATGACCTCTTCACAGGGGTCACCTATGGCCATTGGAAAACAAGGGTATTTACATTATAATTCATAACAGTAGCAAAATTGTAGTTATGAAGTAACATCAAAAAGAATTTTATGGTTGGGAGGTCAGTACAACATGAGGAGCTGTATGAAAGGGTCACAGCATTGGGAAGGCTGAGAACCACTGCTCTAAACTTAAAATCCTTTATAGTGCCTACCACTTGGTTAAAATAATGAAAGCAGAATAAAGTTTTTGGATTAAAAAGACACATACATGCATCTCAGGGACTAATAAATTTGTCAAGTGAAAGCCCTCACAATATTTCAGCAGGTGTTAATCCATTCATATGCTACTTATAATATATACAATAAGATCACTGTGTATTTGCATATTATGCTAATTAGTGTATATATAGGCACTAATTTTAATATAATATATATAAATAGGAAACATTCAATTAAGGTTTATTTTGCAACTGATTAATCCCAGACAACTTACATGTTTTTCCAACATCCCCCAACTACTAGCACAGCAGGGTCTGTATTTACTCCATTTTAGCCTGCCAGCAGTAAAATTTTACAAAGCAAATGTAATTAATTTCCACAGAGGAACATGTATGTTGTGAGTAATTCGATCAGGAAATACCCACAAAGCTTAAGTCTTTTATGGAGACCTTAGCTTTTATGGTAATCTTTTTTAATAACAACAGCTGTAGATCATGACATTTTAATCTATTTTTGTTGTTGTTATTTTGTTTTGGTTTTTTGAGGAGGGTTTTCATGTTTTAAGCAGCCTAATTAGTTAATCTTGAAAACTAAAATTTTTATAACACTGGATTTCAGTCTTTTGACATAAATGAAGCAGGTCAGCAGGTTTAAGAATTCCTTGAGTTTTTCAAATTCGACCAAATCTATGACAGGGATTCATTAAGATATTCAAGATGCCTAACATAAAATTTTGTGCTAACATACAATTCTTTGACACAGTCTTACTTGGAGACTTGGGCTGTTATCCAGGTTCATAACTCTCTGGTATGTCTTCACTAGAGGAATTCTGTGTTAAGTTCATCCCAGAACAGTAGGCTGTGGCCTTGTGATTAGGGTTTGTTTGTTTGTTTTTTAACTAGGCAGCCTATCAATCTATGGTCTTATTTATAAATGTGAAACTTTGCTAGTTAGGAAAGGGGAGACATGTCTGGAGCGAGGGCTTTCTGGAAGCTAGTGAGAATCTCATCTCAGAATCACACACTGCTCTGAATACATGCTACAGCAAGCCTTCAGAGCTGTTTCCAAGGGTGGCAAGCATCCATGTGCTCACACTGAACTTTGTGATGAACAAATACGATACTTACATTTTAAAAAATGCACATGGCTAGTTCTATTCTTCAAAACAGTTGCTCAATAATACTCTATGACTTGAAACTGGAAATAAAGTTTAATGACAGAAAGCCAGTATAAAGAATTATGAACTATAAAAGATCAGAACAAACAAAAGGAAAAAAGTAAAAAAACCAAAACAAACAAAAGTCAAGGGTCAAAATAAACTCCTAGGCACATGTTATACAGTAGTACAAATTCCTCCCTGCATGATGCTGCCGCACTGACCCTGAACACACAGAGGGTAGAATGGGCTCTGATGGGTTCTTACACAAGCAGGAAGGCATGCAGACAAACTTCTAAGCAAATGTGCAAACGCAGTTCATTTCTAAAGCAGGGCTAAGGGCTGAGATTGAGAATGAATCTGATTCTTACCATCTGAGAATGACTTCTAGGACATCCATTGATATCTTCAACTTTCTCATTTGCTAAAAGCGAGAAATAAAATAAAAGAGGGGGAAAAAAGAACAACAGGCTTAAGCAGTGAAGTGAAACACACACACACACACACACACACACACACATACACACACACAACACACAAAACAAAAAAAACAAAAAAAAAAAAAAAAAAAAAAAAAAAAAAAAAAAAAAAAAAACAACACAACACAACACAAAACCTTTAAAATAAAATTCAAAAATTAAAAACACCAAGCAGAAACGCCACTTCTTGTCCTATTCAGTGCCCCAAGCCATGGACAGGGGAGCACACCTGTTATCAGCTAACAGTTCTATGGGCACAAACCACGCAAAGGAGGGAGGAAAAAGGGGAAAAAAAAATGAGTGAGGAGGAAGTTGCTGCCGGTTTTCCAGCATGTGCCAAATGACTGCTGACATGAAACCTTACACAATTGTCCCGGCTGGATCAGGATCCAGTTTCAAGGAGTCTCTGTGTATGAGTTCCTCCGGTTAACGAAATGCACACATGGGAGGCATATGCTTCAACGCGGCTTTCGTTTCTGACAGTGCTCTATATGTAGAGACACAGTCTGAGCTCTTTCAAAGTATGGCCAGAATGCCTTTTTCAATCTCACATACATACATTTAATTAAATCGGAGCTAGGAACACTCATCTCCTGGACACACGGCACGATTCTGGAGGCATTAAACCTCTAGCACAATATGGTAAAAGAGCTGTGAGCAGAGCCTCTCTGAGTTGTCAGGGGGCAGGTCTCACCAATGATCTGGATGATCTCTGCCAGAAGGACCCCGTCCGCAATGTCCTGCTGCAAATCCTTAATCAGCCGCTTGTGTCCAGATTTAGCCAGGTAGTGGTTGGCCCAGTCAGTGTAAATCTGTTGAAGGCAGAGAGGGAAGAAAGTCAGATGGGGTGTCGGAGAAGAGAGACAAGAAAACTGCTCGAGGCAAATGCGAGACTCAAAGGGAAACTGTTCGGGATCACATTCCAGCTAAAGAAGTCACAGCTCCAGAGGAAACAGTTGTAAAGTCATTTTTAACCGGCTCTTTCCCCCACTTATCTCTTGTTTCAAAGGAGGATGAATCACTCCTTTCAAAATCATGAACTAGTCACTTGTGACCAGGCAAAACTCCCTTCCCAGACAACTCCGGAGGAGATCGCTACTAGCAAACCCGTTTGGGTTCTCTCTTTCCTCTTCCCCTCCTGCCTTTATTTTGAAAATAATCCTGTCTGTGTAAAGGGAAGCCACCTGGACTGATTTACAGAGGAACTTTATAAAAATGTGTTTCTCCGAAGAGACATTATTGAATTTGCCATCTCAGATACTATATGTGACAATATTTTGGCATCCTTTTATGAAATAATTGCAAATGCCTTCCTGTCGAAGATATTTTGTTTGGGCTGTCATCTCTCATTTAAGCCTCTTGAAATGTGTTTGTATTAGAATACGGAGGCAGCAAATGGAGTTATAATGCAGAAATTGCAAAACCAAAGGGAGAAGTGTATTGCAAGCTACAGGGTTGGCAATTTGGCTGACAAAGAAGGTGACTCCAGCAAGTGGTCATGATGTAAAGAAAAGATGAAATTTCAAGAATGCCGCACACACATAAAGTTACTTTTTTTTTTAAAAAAAAATCTATTAGTCTATTAGGCTTGAAGATGTTTCAATTGCATGGGTGGTTCATTAGTAACTTTGTTACAAGGTAGATTAAGATAGGACATAATGTTAAAAAAAAATTGAAATGAGACTAGAGAAGGGGAAACAAATAAGAAACAGACTAAGGTGGCTGGAATCATGGCTCAGAGGTTAAGAGCATGTGCTGTTCTAGCAAAGTACCCACTTAGGGCAGCTCACTATTACCTATCATGTCATCTAAGATCCAGGGGCTCTTATGCCCTCTTCTGGACTCTGAAAGAACTACACACAAATGCATATTCCCATATATAGACACACATAGGTATGCACGATTCAAAGAGAAATCTTTCCTAAAAAGCATACAAAGTGTTCTAAGAAACACTAGGATCAGAGCTGAAATGATGAAACCTGGATATGAGAAATCTATGAAAGGACCTTCCCCACAGAGGGTATGACCCAGGCAATGAAGAAGCTTAAGAAATGCTGAGTCTAATGAGAAACTGTGGGTGATATAGGATGCCTAAAATTAGTACAACTAATTTTAAAAAGTTTTTTTTTAATTTAAAGAAAGAGTGAGTTCTATCTCAGAGTCATGAGTACTAACTGTCAACAAAGTACAAAACTATTATTTAAAAATGTAAGTGCTAGAGAGATTCCCTTGGAGTTAAAAGCACTTACTTACTGCTCTTGCAGAGGACCTAGCTAGGTTCTCAGCACCCACATGACAGCTCACAACTGTCTGGAACTCCAGTGCTGAGGGATCTGATGCTCTCTTCTGTCCTATTCAGGAACCAGGTGTGTGTGTGTGTGTGTGTGTGTGTGTGTGTGTGTGTGTGTGTATGGTAAATAAAATTTTAAATAAAAAAGATTATTTTCTTATAATAATAAGGTTTATACCTGGTTTCATAGTCAAACACTTTACCACTATGCTATTCCTTTAACCCTCTTTTCTAATTAGAGGTAAGATCTCCCTAACTTGACTGGGTTGGCTTGAATTTGCCCTGTAGCTTATGCAGGCATTGGCATTGTGAATCCTCCTGCTTCAACCTACAAAGTAGCTCGGGTTACAGAGTTAGAAAACAAGACCTAGCTATTTCCAAGAAAACAAATACTGTAGCTAGAGTTTTCTGGCTCTGCCTGGCCCATGGTCAGGACAAATCTCTCTCATCTGTCAGTCCCACAGCCACTTAGACCCAACCGAGTAAACACACAGAGACTTATATTACTTATAAACTGTATGGCTGTGGCAGGCTTCTTGCTATCTAGTTCTTATATCTTAAATTAAACCATATCTATTAGTCTATAAGTTGCTATGTGGCTCATGGCTTACCAGTACCTTACATCTCCCTTTTCATGTCAGTGGCTGGCCATGTCTCTCTGCCTCAGCCTTCCACTTCCCAGAATTCTCTTCTCTGCTTATCCCACCTATACTTTCTGTCTGGCTACTGGCCAATCAGCATTTTATTTATACAGAGTGATATCCACAGCAAAATACAAATGTTGCAATTAGCAGATCAGAAGTATATGAGAGAAAAAACTGGGAAGGTTTCTCAGGAGATACAACCCTTCCTACTTTTGATTAACTTGCTACAAAATGTTCTATAATGAGTATGTCTAAACCACAATTTACCATATTATAGCACATTTTTATACACACACACACAACACACACACACATACACACACAAAGAGACAGAAAGAGAGAGACAGACACACAGACACAGGAACATACAGAGAGAGACACACACAAAGATGTATTCATACATAGACACAGACACACACATATAGACATACAAATAGATATATAGACACATAAACACATACTGCATTAGGTTCAAACTTAAAATTTCATTCTATAATTTTTGCTTTTTATATAATAATTTAACAGAAATTCTAAAAGACATTTCATGTATAGTTATGTCAATATTCTTGAAATACATTGTACAAAAGCTTAGTACCTCTGTTACAGGATAATTAACATTTTGATTATGATTTTACTGTATTTAAAATTGAATATTCATACACACACACACATAAAACACATGGATATTGCTGAATACAAATACAAATACACTGGTATTTCCATATGGTCAAACATATAAATGGGACTGCTAAATTTTTCAGAGTTTAATAAGTAGAAACATTCCAAAAGCATTAAAACATAGAAGGTATATTTTTAGAAAATATCAAGAGGCACCTAAGGTATATATAGTTCGTGATACTTATTTACCCTCATGATGTGAATAATTGAAGCTGTATAGATACATAAGAAAGATGATGTTAGTGAAGTGCCACTTAATTTTTCATCTCTATGATCTGTATTTTCTGTAATGTGACTCAGCTCTGACTCTCTTGCCTGCTCCTGGGACCCTTTTCTTCCCACTGAGTTGCCTCATCCAGCCTTCATATGAGGGTCTGTGTTTAGTCTTAGTGCATCTTGTCACACTATGTTCCACTGATATCTCTGGAAGGCCTACACTTTTCTGAAGAGAAATGAAGGAGCAGTGGATCTGGGGGAAATGGGAATAGGTGAGGCTGCAATTGGGATGTATAGTATAAGAGAAAGAAAATAAAGAAAAAGAAAAAAAAAGACTCACGGCTCCCTCTAAATCACACGTGAAGAATTTCTAAATGCTCTTACTTGGTGACCCTTTAGTATTTACTTATTTGGTGAAATTTAAGGTTTTATTATGTTTGCATGACTGAAAAAATTCTTTTGCTGTTTGTACAGAGTTACAAATTTAAAGCATTAACTAGTCTCCTTTTATATGCACTTCATTAAAGTAATAGAGTTCTAAGTTCACGGTTCTAGATGAAAGAACGGTTTGAGTGAAACTCGAAGTACAGCAGCCTCTCCATAGGCAGGGGGTCACTGAGCCCTCAGTTGACTTTAAAGGACCCACAAAGAGGAGACTGGGGTCACTGAGCCATCACCTGACTTTGAAGGACCCACAAAGAGGAGACTGGGGGTCACCTAGCCATCAGCTGACTTTGAAGGACCCACAAAGAGGAGACTGCAGGTCACCGAGCCATCAGTCGACTTTGAAGGACCCACAAAGAGGAGACTGGGGGGTCACTGAGCCATCACCTGACTTTGAAGGACCCACAAAGAGGAGACTTGGGGTCACTGAGCCCTCAGTTTACTTTAAAGGAACCACAAAGAGGAGACTGGGGTCACCCAGCCATCAGCTGACTTTGAAGGACCCACAAAGAGGAGAATGGGGGTCTGGCATCAGACAAATCTGAGATGAGGCCCTGGAGAATTTACCACCACTGTGAACTTAGAAAAGTCACCTACCCTCTCTAACCTATAAAGCTGGGTAAATGATGAACCTCGTGGCACAAAAGTGTGCCCAGATTAATAGACTAGCCCCTCTATAAGGCACGTGACACACAGAGTTACTCCCAAAGACTTCCCTGACATCACAGCCAGCATTGTGACATCTAGCTGTACTTTGCTAGGCTAACTTAACAGTAAATGCCTGTCCGGATTATTGCTTCACAGGGATGGAGCAACGGGAAAAACTGGGGCAAAGGCTGAAGATATTGCAGTGTTCACTTCTGGCTCTCTACTTCTGTCAGATACTTATCTGCTAATTAACTGGGGCTTCTGGTTCCTCTGCCTCCTGAACCATGAGACTCTATTGGAGTACAAAGTTCAGGTTCTCCTTAGGGCCTCTACTAAAGGCCACCTGTATCCTGTGTACTACACTTCCATGCTGTGTGGATTTTATTTTAGGAGGACACTAGTTAACATGAAAAAAGAATGCTCATATTAAATAAAAAACTGAATGAAGTATATAAATAACAAAACAACACTTTTACTCCCCAAGTGCATGCTGAAAGAGCCTTAGCATGGATGCAAATCTTTCATTTAAGCAAACAGATGGAAGCCTGCAGACCTTGTTTGCTTGCTCCAGGATTTTCTCCAGGGGATTGAAAAGCTGTGGTCTTTGCCTAAAATCTTGCTTAGACCACACCCCTGACTTACGCTGTAGACAGCAAAATCAGTAACTAAAAACAAAATGAACTGGAAGATCATTTCTGCTTAAAAAAATCACAGACACACAAACTTTTAGTAAATCATTCTTTTTCATGAACATATATATTTTCTGTAAGTAAAAGAAAAGATAGCCTACAAGGAAATCACAAGACATGGGGGAAAATTGTACATTTCACAGGAATGCTATAATATAACTGGTAAAACATAAAACAATTACAACACAAAAAGTAATTATATATTATAAATGAAAAAAACCTATTTCACTAGATTATTTACTTACTCACTCATTTATTTATATAAGACCTTGCCCCAGACAGCTTTGAAACTGCAGCAATCCTCCTGCCTCGGTTCTCAAGCTCTAGGGTTACAGGCAGGCACCACCACTGCCCGACTGTTCCTTAAAATTCTTAAATTGAAACTGTATGAGTTGAAGAAAACAGTGGAAAGGGTGAGGTGTGTCTTCAGTGAGGCAGTGGACCCGAATAAAAGACATGGTAAGAAATCAAAAAGCTCCCCAGTAAACTCTCTGTTATGCTCTGGTGAGAGAGAATGCAAACAACCTTGTCAACTGTCATTAAGTTCGGTTATTCGACCTGATGCTGAGGGATGATGAGTTATGTTCTGATACTGGGCTTGGACAGCACTGTTCCCTTTGCTTCATTAACACACAACACAGTCACTGTACGGACCTTCTCAGCTCCAGCTGACTGAGTTACAAAGCGCATTATATTTCCCAGGATTATCCTATGCATGAACTGCAGGTCTTGAGTGAAGAAATGGGTATAATTGGGAGGAATACAAAACGAATAAAAATCCAATAGTTGGCAACTTCTGTACGAACTCATCGAGTATTTCGATCGTCAAGCTTCAGGCTAAAGCTTCAAAACCTTCAAATATAGCTAACTCCTAACTTCCAAAGCCAATTTTCTTCAAATATTTTGACTAACAAATGTTATATACATCTCTATGAATTATACTTTGGAAAATTAATAAGATTAAGTTGACCAAAAACTGATCAGAAATTATATTACAAATATATATATATATATATATATATATTTGTGTGTTTATTTATGCATATAGATGTATTTACAGTAATTAGAATAAGTTAAAGGTATCATGCATCAATATGAATTTTTGGCCTATTATATAATATATATTATTAGTCTGACATTCTACAGCATTAAGTTCTGCCACTTCCCATCCATGTAAGGTCCACTGACTGTTTACTTACTCAGTACCAGCAATTCCTCATTCTTAAAGAAGGCAATATTACTGTTATCTCTGAACAAAATTACTCTGAAGAGTGAATGAACTCAGACATAGCCTTTTACTTAATACATTTATTAAATATAAAATATATTGTAAGTAGTTTGCTGTTTTAATATATTAATACATTTACTAATTATATTGAGAATTTTAATAATTTTAAGTAACCATTATTACTCTCAACTCCTTAAAACTAAGCTATCTATCTAATTACAATAAAATGAAATAATTAAGGAAATAAGTTGCAAGCTGTAATGACCTCTTAACTTAGGAATATGCCCTTATAATAGTTATTATTCATTTTATTTCATTTTTATTGAAAAGAGATGTTTTTTATGGAGTACATCTTGAGTTTAGTTGGCCCTCCTCAACTTGTCCCAGATCTCCCCACCTCCCCACCCACCTGAATCCACATTCTTTTTTTCCCTCTCTTTCATTAGAAAACAAACAGGCATCTAAAATAATAGTAATAATAAAATAAGATAAAAATAAAAAAACAAATAAACCAGAATATGACAAAACAAATAAACAGAAGAAAAGGGGCCAAAGAAAAGGCACAAGAAACACATACAGATGCAGAGACACACATTCCCACTCACAGAAAACATTAAAAACAAAAATGGAAGCCATAAAATATAAGAAAAAGACTATAAGCTTCAAAAGAAAAAAATAGCCCAGACAATGTATTATGAAACAAAAAAAACGCCGGGCGGTGGTGGCACATGCCTTTAATCCCAGCACTCGGGAGGCAGAGCCAGGCGGACCACTGTGAGTTCGAGGCCAGCCTGGGCTACCAAGTGAGCTCCAGGAAAGGCGCAAAACTACGCAGAGAAACCCTGTCTCGAAAAACCAAAAAAAAAAAAAAAAAAAAGAAAAAGAAAAAGAAAAAAAAAGAAACAAAAAAAAACCTCCAAAAATACCATTGAGTTCATTTTATGTTGGCCATCTACTGCTGGCCATGGAAACTTGCCCTTAAGTGTCGTCTGTATACTCAGTGAGACTGTTGGAAAAAACAAACTTTTCCTTTGTGAGTGGTTATCAACTGGAGATAGCTTCTGGGTTACAGATGGGGCTTGTGTCCACTTCTCTCAACACTGGGACCCCATCTGGCTTAGACCTGTGCAGGCCCTGTGCCTGATGCCATAGTCTCTGTGAGTTCATGTGTGTGTCATACAATACTTACATGAAAATACCTGTTTTTTTTGTTATAAAACTGAAAGATGACATGAAGCCAACATAAAGATAGTACATATTTCTCTTGTTCATGAACCCATCACAGAAGAAGGAAGATATACTTTGATGCCCCACACAATCCTGAACTTGATTTGTGTTATTGACAATACTATACACTGCCATTTATTATTTTCTTTTTTAATTACTTTTTTCATTTATTTTACATACCAATCACACTTTCCCCTTCCTCCTCTCCTCCTGTTACCTCCCCCTATATCCCTTCTACCCCCATCCACTTCTCAGAAAGGGTAAAATTAGAATCTTCTTATTTAGACAAAAAGGGAAAATGTAGTGGTATTTACTCCACCCATGACCTTGAGCTATATGCCTCCTGCTGTTGTTGTACATGACTTTTTTTTAAGAAGTTGAAGAAGGGTCACATGACCCTCATCCCTGCTCTGGCCTATGAGGCGGATTCGCTCCAGGTCAGATCAGAGGATGACTTCTGCTGTCTATTGCGTTCTGTAATCATGAGTGCATTTCCTCAGTTTATTTCTTAATAAATTCTGTTTCCCATTTAATAGAACCATATGGATTGATCATAATATATATGTTTTGATCAAATCTACCTACTCTTCCCTTCCCTCCAATTCTTCCCTTATCCTCTAACACTTTTCTTTACCAACTCCACGTGCTCTTTTAACACAAGTCCACACAGTGCTGTAACGGAATGTCTAGAAGACCATCTATTGGAGCATGGGTAGCTACTTGGTGTCAGCATCCCTGAATAAAACTGGCTACTCCCTACTTCAGCATCCACTTACTGTCATGATCCCCTCCCTTCTCCCTGCTAGTATTTTGGCTGGCTTGATCTCGTGTACTTCTTGTGAATAAAGTCACAGCTGCACAGAGTGTATAACGGGCCCTGCCATGTCTGGCAAACACATTTTGCATTAGATATCAACTACCCCTGTCTCTCATCATCTTTGCAGTCCTTTTCCATGACGATCCAACTACACATTCTATTTATGTTTTTGCTACTTTGTAGACTTTCATTTTATGAGAAAGAAATCAAGAATGGTCAGACCTGATAGACCAAGTCGAAAAATCACTTTGGTTTTAAGATACAGCACATAGTCTGATGACTTCCTTTCAAATGTTTTCTGTGTTAATTGAATCCAGTCTTAAAGCCAGTCTTAAGAAGTCTGTTTGCTTCCGACCTATTGACCCATGTTCTCAGGGCTTTAATGGCCCCGCTGCAATTTCTCAGCCCCTCTCAGCCCAGCTCCCCTGATATCACAGAAAGTAATCTCTGAATTCAGGTGTGACAAGCATTAGAGTATCTCTTGTATGATTATAGCCAATTGCAACTTCAAAATAAAAATAAGACTCAATTATCTTCCTACTAAAAATCACATAACAGACCTCAATTAACTTAAACATGTTTCTCTGTGAGACAAGTTTCTTACATTTTTAAGAATGAATTATTTTAAAGGAATAAAAGCTCACAGTGACAGCAAAAATACATGAATGAAGCTTACAGAGAAATGACGGAGAAGTGAGGCAGGCCGCACCAAGGGAGAAGGGGAAGAGGAGACTCTTCCATGGGATACAAGGATAACTAAAATCTACAAAGGAGCAGAGAAATGGGACGATGCATTGAATTCAGAGAATCGCAAAGTTTTTATTTGACTAGATCATAGGGAGGGGGCACATGCAAAAGTCAGAAGTAAGAGGTTAGAAATCAAGAAAGCACTGAAGCCGGGCGGTGGTGGCACATGCCTTTAATCCCAGCACTCGGGAGGCAGTCAGGTGGATCTCTTTGAATTCGAGGCCACCCTGGGCTACAGTGTGAGTTCAAGGAAAGGTGCAAAGCTACACAGAGAAACCCTGTCTCGAAAAAAAAAATAATAATAAAATAAAAGAAAAAAAGCACTGGGGAAAGAGGAAAGGCACATCAAATCAGGTGGCTGCATGCAAATTCATCTTATCATTTTATTTTATTGTTATTCCTTAGATGCCTGTTTGTCTTCTAATGAGAGACAGAAAGGATGTGGATCTGGATGGGAGGGGAGGAGGGGAGTTTCTGAGAGGAGTAGGGGAAAGGGAAACTGTAATCAAAATATATTGTATGAAATAAATCTATTTTCAATCAAAGACAAAAAAGAATAGGTATCTTCCAAAAAATTTAGGGCAACCAAACATTGGATGAGATTATTTAAATAAAGTATTATTAATATACACAGATAAAACAATTTCAAGTAATACAGCTGAAATGAAGAGCAGAAGAAAAGTCAAGGAAATTATAATTAATACCCTATTTTGTACTAGGAAGGAGACAGTATATCCATCAGAAGAAAGAAACCTACATGTATATACATACATAAACACATATTTGAAGAAACATGGGATAAGGTATTTTGAAGTTAAAACTGCTAGAGATAGTTGGGTTAAAAGACCAGAAGATTAAATTGAAAAATACAGAGGAAAATAGATTAAAATGCAAAAATTGAGCAATATGAAATATCATGTAGCATCATATCAGAGAATAGAGGCATTAGATTAAATGTCAGTGAAATGTGTATCTCCAATAGAAGAGATTGTAGAAGAAAATTATCAAAGTGTTCAGTATAGCTAAAAAGTTAAAAAAGTGATACCAATAACCATGGGTAACAAAAATATCCCAATAGCTAAAGAGCCACAAAGAAAGGGGGAAAAACCACAGGTTACTGTCAAAAGAAGGCAATGAAATGACATCACCAGTCTCAACAGCCCTCCTAAGATTAGCAGTTTCAGAGAAGTTCCTATAACATTCTGGAAGAAGGTGGTTTCCAATCTCAAATACTATGCAAGCTATCACATAAAAAGAATAGAAAAATATGGGCATCTCATACAAAGTGCTATGAAAAAAATACTTCTCATGCACACCTTTTTAGGAATCTGTGGATAAAAATAAGAAAGTTCAATAAGCAGGTGACCAAATACAGGAGAGATGCAAAAGGCATTTTCAGGTGAATGACAAGGCAGCCTCTCATCTGTCTGTGAGACAGAACTTAGAGAGTTATCATTTAGATGGAACACAGAGAGAGCCTAGTTTACAATAGACGACAGCAGGGGCATCCTACCAGTAATATAAATTCTGACAGTTTAGATAAAGAACATTTTTACTGAGATGCACTTTACAGAGCTGTTGGAAACCGTAGAAAACTTGGACATGGGATTCTAAAAATCTAAATTAAAAAGTCTGCAATGATTATTAGTTGCAGGCTAAAAAAGACAACAAACCGAGAAACTTCTGTAAGAAACTGAGAAGCTTCTGTAAGGCAGAGGACATGGTCAATAAGATACAAAGGCAGCCTACAGAATGGGAAAGGATCTTTACCAACCCCACATCTGGCAGAGGGGCTGATCTCCAAAATACATAAAGAACTCAAGAAACTAGGCATCAAAATACCAAACAATCCAATTTAAAAATGGGCTACAGATTTAAACAGAGAATTCTCAACAGAAGAATCTCAAATGGCTGAAAGACATTGAAGGAATTGCTCAATGTCTTTAGTCATCAAGGAAATGCAAATCAAAATGACTCTGAGATACCATCTAATACCTGTCAGAATGGCTAAGATCATAAACACTGCCGACAGCTTATGTTGAAGAGGATGTGGAGCAAGGGTAACACTCCTCCACTGTTGGTGGGACTGCAAATTTATACAGCCACTTTGCAAATCAGAATGGTGACTTCTCAGAAAATTGGGATCAATCTACTTCAAGACTCAATGATACCACTCTTGGGCATATACCCAAGGGATGCTCAATCATACCACAATGACACTTGCTCAACTATGTTCATAGCAGCATTAGTTGTAATAGCCAGAACCTGGAAGCAAACTAGATGCCCCTCAACTGAAGAATGGATGAAGAAAATGTGATACATATACACAATGGAGTATTACTCAGCTGTAAAAACAAACAAACAAAAAACCCAAAAACAAAACAAAAAAAAAAACCAACCAAACAACAACAACAAAAAAACCCCCAATGAGATCATGAAATTTGTAGGCAAATGGATGGAACTAGCAAATATCATCCTGAGTGAGGTAACCCAGACTCAGAAAGACAAATATGGTATGTACTTTCTTAAGTGGATACTACATATAAAGCAAAAGATATTCAGACTACAACCCACAGCTCCAGAGAAGCTAGGAAAACAAGGAAGACCCTAAGAGGGATGCATGGATTGCCTTGGGATGAATAAAGGGATGAGATCTCCATGAGGAAACTGGGGGTGAGGCAAGGGGGCAGGAACAATAGATGGGAGGGGATGAGGAATGAGAACATGAGGGAATAGGATGGTTGAGCTGGGGGAGGGATGAGAGGGAGAGCAATGAAAGAGATATCTTGATAGAGGGAGCCATTTCGGGATAAGGGAGAAACCTGGTGCTAGGGAAATCCCAGGAATCCACAAGGATACCCCAGATTAGACTACTAGCAGTAGTGGAGAGGTGTCTGAGCTGATCTATCCCAGTAATCAGATCGGTGAAAACTCTGTCATTATAGAGCCTTCACCAGTAACTGATGGAAGCAGATACAGAGATCCATAACCAAGCACCAGGCTGAACTCTGGGAGTCCAGTCTAAGAGAGAGAATAGGGAAGAGGGATCAAGATCATGATGGGGAAATCTACAGAGACGACTGAACCAAGCTCATAGGAACTCACGAACTTTAGACTGACAGCTGTGGAACCTGCATGGGACCTGACTAGGTACTCTGCATTTGGGAGACAGTTGTGTAGCTGGGTCTGTTTGAGTGGCCCCTGACAGTGGGATCAGCATCTATGCCTGCTGGCTTTCTGGAGCCCATTACCTATGGGGGAGACACCTTGCTCAGCCTTCACAGCAGGGAGGGGCTTGGTCCTTCCTGAAATGAATGTACCAGGCTTTGCTGACTCCCCATGGGAGGCCTTACCCTTATGGAGGAGGGAATGGTGAGTGGAGGGGGAAGGCTGAGGGAGAGCAGGAGGATGGATGAGAAGGGGATCTGTGGTTGGTATGTAAAATGAATAAAAAAATTCAAATAAAAAGAAATCTAAATTAAAAAGTGTGCAATGATTATTAGTTGCAGGCTAAAAAAGGACAACAAAGCTTGCTTTTAAGAAGGATTGTAATCATGGTATATTGTATGTGGTTTGGCAGTAAAGAATATTTACATGGAAATAATTTAAATATATGGATTTAGATGAAAATTATAATGTAAGTATATTGGGGTAGAACAAATGGGATGGAAGGAAGGGACTAAATCTCATGTTTTCGGAAAATCAACAGACTATCTCTATAACCCATATATTAATTTTATAGTATATCACTTGGAGATGTTAAAATAAATGCCTTAGAAAACTGTTAAGTAGTGCAAAATTGGTTTCCTCTGATGTGGAAAGGAAGGGGTGGGAACCAGAAGATGGCTGATACTTTATCCAGCTATAAGACATTTTCTTTGAGATTTTATTAGTTTTATTTTCTTAAGTGGGTGCTCTGTCTCCAGGTTGTCACCATGTGCAGGAAATGCCTGTACAGGCCAGAAAAGGACATCAGATGTCTTGGGACTGGCATTAGGATGCTTGCTAGACACCGTGTGGGTGCTGGACACGGAGCCCAGGTCCTCTGGAAGATCAGCCACGGCTCTTAACCGCTCAGTCATTTCTCTAGCCCCAACTATATGACGCTCGAAGCTATTTCACATTCATTATCTGAAAATGATTTTAATTACTCTTTTGGAAATAAAGATATTGAAAGAGCCAGACTAAGAGAGATTGTGGCCATAAACCAAAGGTTTGGAGACATAGAAAGGACATGTCCAATGAACAGTCAGCGGGGCATGGAGGTTGGACAGAGTTAGTCCTTGGAGAAGTCCAAATTTGTAATTTAGGCTAGCTGGGTATGTTGTTAATCACTTAGTAGACAGCGAAAAGAGACTGGTTTAAAGCTAATGGAGTCACCAACAGGGAGTCCACAGATATTCTCCTAGAATGGCTCATAACAAGCTAATACAAATCAACTCAAAAGTGCCCCTACTCTTAGAACTAGGATATATCTCAACAGAATGTTTCCCAGAGAACCTAGAGGGCCAGGAATTCAGAGCCAGCCCTCAGCTATATAGAGAGTTCAAGGCCAGCCTGAATCACAAGCGATAAAAACAAAGAACCCAAAATATACACTGACTTATTTTTTAATGTTTTAAAATACATTATTTGATTGCCTATCAGTATAATTCTCGCATATGCCGTGAGTGCTGTTAGTTTCTTTACATGTGTGATTGCCAACTTTAAAGAAAACCAATAATGACATTCACATTTATAAATACCACCTTCCTTTACTGCCATCCTGATCTAAAGAATTTTTGAGAGTGACTTCCTCCCCCAAAAGTTACACCTTGGAAGCCTACGGTGTTGACTTGGACCATAAAGCTAGATTAAATGAGTCATATTATCAGCAAATTAGACTCTCCTTCCCAGACCTTCCTTGGTGGATGGACATCATACCCACATTCAGCTCAAGTCTTAGATGTCATGGAATAGAAATTAGCTGGATATTTTTTTACTATAACTGCATTTATCATTTTAAATTTACACCATGATTTGTCACTTTGGAATCTCCTGATGTTGCTCTGTTTCCATATCCAACATTGGAAATTTTTAGATGAACAGAAATAGACATATATGTAAACTGATATGAAAGGAAGGGGGGTTTACCTACTATCTATAGTACTGTCTGAATTTTTCTTGTATGTAGTTTCCTTATAGAGAAAATAACAGACCAGACATAAATGATCCCATCCACAACCAGATGAAGTCAGCTAGCATTTATAGGGAAGTGCTGTGTTTGCCATTGTGGCCACAGCATAAATGCTAATGTCCATAGTTTGTCCTTGAGCAGGGCCAGAGAGAAGAAAATAGTGAGTGAGAAGATTTTGCAAACCTTGTAGATGTCTCTGAAGCAGTGACTGCCTAGACTCCTTCCAACTTCTGCTTGCCCACAGGACCTCAGCACTGCCCTCTATCCAGTTCACCTCTCCCATATTTTCATTAGGTTTTCTCACACTCATCTGAAGCCATGTTTTCCCCTCTCTAGCCTTTCTTACCATTTTAAATGTGCTGAACTGTTGGGCAACTCAGTCAGCATTTTCTCCCCTAACCTAAGTGTCACAATCCTCCTGGGCAATTTCATGGTCAGTGTGGACAATCAATCAAACCAGCTTGACAGAAAGCAAATACATAATGAAGATCCGTCTACACTGCCTCTGACTCATGGGCTCTGATAGATGATCTTTCTTCCTACAAAGAGCATATTTTTTTAATTATTTTTAGAAAAGGAGTTGAATGTTATAATCATACAGCACAGTCATTTACTTCATTCCCATTGCATTTCCATTGCTACCAGTAACCTGACTTCATGGCACTGTGTTGTGAATGAGGTACGTCACTCAGTATTTCACAGTTTAACTCATTCAATCCTAGGAGGAAGTTCCCTGAGAATGTTACAATTGTCTTATAAAGAAAAGGATCCTAATCCAGGGTAAGACATTTTCCCAAGCTGATGGTGGCTAAACCCTGTACAGAAAAAAAAAAAAAGGCTTCTGGCTCATGATTTGTGCTCTTGGTGCATACAAAAGGAGTATGTCACTCATGACATGTCCTGAACTCTAACTGTCTCCAGCTATTCCCACTATATGAGACATCCATCTCAAAATATGGGGAAAAGGCTCCTTGGCTGTTACCATATCTGGTACTTAAAGAGAACACCGAGAAGAAACCACATTAATGGTTTGCAAATGTTTAGCAAGGCAAGGGCAATCTACATGTACTGAACAAAAGAATATTTTTTAAATAACAGTACAGAAACTTTTAGGTTCCATTTTGTTTTTAGGACAATAAAATGAAAAAAAAAAAACTTGAGTTTTTAAAATCCTATTTTTTTGATTCCTGATGATAATCTGCTATACTTATAGATTGGTGTCTATCCCAACTGTCATCAGAGCAACTGATGAGAGCAGATGCAGAGACCCACAACTAAACACTAGGAAGAGCCAGGGGAACCCTGTAGAAGAGGAGGAGGAAGGATTGTAGGAGCCAGAGGGTGTGAGGACACCAAGAGGTCACGGCCTACAGAATCAGCTAATCAGGGCTCACAAGGGCTCACAGAGACTGAGGTGGTAAATGTGGACCCTGTGTGGGTCTGAGCCAGGTCCTTGTCTATGTGTTATGATTGTGTAGCTTGGTGTTCTTGTGAGACCCTTAACAGTGTGAGGGGTGGGGTGGGGGGTGTCTCTGACTCTTTTGTTTGCACTTTGGACCATTTTCTTCCTACTAGGTTGCCTAATCCAGCCTCAATGTGAGGGCTTGTGTCTCTTTCCTTTCTTCTTAAAGTCTTTATTATTAATCGGCATGTGGGAAAATCATACTTGACATCTGCTTAGTCTTAAAATCACTGAAGTTAGAAATTGAGAGATAACATTCACAGAAAAAGTAACAGAACTCAAAACTCCACAGCCTGGGTATACTCCTGTCCATCTTACGTTCATAGGAAATTTTCAGGGCAAAATAGACTTTAAAAACACAGAATTTCTAGTCATTTTTATTTATTTCTTGCTCTGTGAGTTGTAAATAAGCAAACAAGCAAACAAACAAACAAAAAACAAGCCAAAAACTATTTGGAAGGTTTTACATATATATAAATATATGTATGTATATATGTATATGTGTGAGTATGCATACATACACATATTCATTACACATACATATACTCAAGTATTTTTATATATAAATATATACACACATTTTATATATATACATATACACACATTTATATATACACATATGTATATGTATATATAAACAGTACATAATGTGACTTCTGGCCTCTGTTTCTTTGTTAAGGTCACCTTAACAAATACAAATTTTCTTCAAGTCATACACAATGAATCTGCTTCCCTTTTCTCTTCTACAACATGCTATAGCTATATAGAGCCACTGGGTGGCGCTAGATGCACACGCCTGTAAGACAAGCAGCCAACAGATGGCTCTGAGGGCTTTGTCACACTGCAAAGCCAAACAGCTCGCATCATGAGAGAACCACAGGACCACAACAGAGCACCAGGACTTCAAATGTCATCACATTAACAGCCACCTTAAAAGCCTCCAAATTTCAGCTTAGAATCCTTTCATTTTAAAGGGACCGCAGTTGCTAGATGGCTAAGGATATCGCACGAACCCCTAACAAATTATCGGACTTCATGAAGTAAAGTGGAAAATAAAAATGACAGTGAAAAAAAAAGATACAAAATGGACAGGCTTGTTACCATATGTCATACTGCGTCTACACACACAGGTTCAAGTCTCCAAACTATTTTAAAAGGTATCTTTCTTTATAAACTTTTTCCCGTGATTGAAGCAGTTTCTTGAGAAAGACGTGCAATATAGGCTAAAACAGTTTTAGGATACACAGAAAATACAAGCAGTAAATATTCTTCCAAGACAGGGAAGCTGGCCTAAACTGATGTGTAATTTCCCCAATCTGTTAACCTCTTCTCCTCAGCCTACCGCCTCTCTTCCCTTCCCCCCAATAAAGTTAAATTACTGAAGGGTTTAGAAGTAGAAAGTTTGGAGCCTGGAGTCAGAAGCGCTGGGCAGCTCTCCCAGTCCCACCACTTACTACTGGGGCTGGATTTTCCTTCTCGAAAATGCCGGGATCAGATTCTTATCTGCCCTGCCTATCTCACAGAGAGGATTAACTGTAATGGGAAACATCTGCAAAAGCAAAGTTCATCACGCAATATGAAGCATCACTATTATAATTAATGAAATGTGGTATCTATGATTTACATTTTAAGATCTATTCTACAGCCATAGAATGCTTTCAAATTGTTTTTTCAAAGCATTCCAAAATTATTTTAAGCCATTGTACATGTCAGTACTAAAACTCCTTGCTTTATTTTACCTATATTCTTAACATACTACCTTCATTCTGATGTTATTCCCTAACCATACTTGATATATCCCAAGGAAAAACATATTCAGATACAAATTCAGAGATATCCCTGTTCATATTTCTTTATAACTGAGTGTGTTGGAGCAGGAGAGATAGCTCAGTGTACAGGATGCTTGCACAGTCAGCCTAAGGACCTAAATTTGCACTGCCAGCACACATGTAAAAGCCAGGCATGACAGTGCATGTCTGCAACTCCAGCACAGGATGATCAGAGACAAAAGGACTCTGGGGGCTCACGGGTCAGCCATTGTCGCCATCCCAAAGAGTTCCAGGTTTAGCCAAAGATCCTTTTACAAAACTAGAAGAGCCAGAAGATGACTCTCAACATCAACCTGTGGCCTCTATCTGCACACATACATGTGCACACAAACTCGAACATATACATACACATGTCATCACACACACACACCTAAGTGTAGTGTATTTCTTATGCACTCCAAACTGACTTCCAGACATTGCCTCTCTGACATGAAAGAAATTTAGTAAAACAAAATAAGCAAATAAAAAACAGTTAAGCTATTGTTTGAATTCCTAGAAGAAGCACAGTATGATTGTGCAATTGAAGCATAAACATCAGACTCCTCATTAGTATTCCCACACAGAGAAGCATGGGTACCAAGAGTTTTGGATTGAGGGCACTGGCCAAGATATTTAGAATGAGGGGCACAGACCTGGCACATTGCTCAAAAATAATGGCACTTCCGCTGCAGGGGTAGCAAGATCCTCCATAGGAGAGTAGGAAAGCCTGGATACACCAGAACTGCAAAAGTCAGAGAAAATAACCAGCCATGATGTAGAATATTCCCCCAAGTAGAGGAGCTGGTCTCAGGGATTAATTAATGGATCAAAAGAATCAGGATGCTGTTGGGTGCCCTGGTGACATCAACCAAAGTGATCCAAAGAACTGGCTTCAGAAAGGGCGGAGCTTTTGAACTATCTATTCTTCATTCACAGACTGAAAACTACAGAATCGCAAACTTATCCAAAGACAGATGGGCTGGCATCTTCTGGAAAAGCAGGTAATTAGAACTCCAGGCTGAACTAAGAAATACTTTCAAGTTCCAATAACCAGAGACTTTCACTTCAAGTTCAATGGCAATGAGACTCAGAGAGAGCTTTGATCCAACTGCTGCAGCTCCCCTTAAGTCATAAGGACATGCCTCCGAAGGCGAGCTTTTATTCCTCGTGTGTCAGTCCCTCTGTAGACCCTGCTCCACATCTTCCTCCTCTGAGCCTACTTTTCATGGAATCAAAGAGGACTGCATCAGTTTGGGGACCTGTCAGGTTAGTCAGCTGCAAGCTAGCTCTGAATCCTGCCACTTCTCTGACACCTATACATTTTCACTGGCACTATACCGTCCTCATTTGCGTGGACATTTAAAGACCAGTGTTAATTTTTCAAGCTATATGGCCTTGTGTTTCTTTGTATGCAAAATAGTGTTCTCAACAATGGATTTTAACCCCATCATTTCCAAAGATCTCATCCCCGATTATAAATAGATGCTCCATGTTAACTCCAAGGTAATGGACTTGAGCTATACCATGTAAAACATTTTTTCCTAAGTCGATTCTAAATTGCATTTCCTAATGAGAACATAATTTTCAGAGTCTGATGTACTTTTATTAATAACAGTTACAATTTGTTGATTATTCCAGGCTCGTAGTGTTTATTGATAAGCATGGGGGTCTTGCAACTGTCAATATACGTCTCCTCTGGCTGATGAAGTTTATGTGGATAATCTTCATGATTGGAAGGAGATGACTATCATCAGGCTTTATAGATGACTATGGAGGGCTACTGTCAAGCCCTGACTTATCAAGGGACCAGAAGAGGTAGAAAAAGCCTATAGCTCTGAACACATTAAGTGCATTTGACAAATATTACTCAAAAGGGTGGCAAGCTTACAACCCACGACAACAATACTTCTAACATTTTCAAAACAAAGTGATCACTTAGTTCTCTTAGAAATCATGTGCTGTTCGCCTCAAATTCCAAACCCAATTGGCCCACAGTGAGAAAAGACCATCAGATAATCATAGATTAGTTTTTCAGTGATGGTCAATAAGCAGTGGATTTTTGAGTGCTGGCATCCTAATGATGAGATCCAGCAGAAAGCACACACAGAGTGTCTGCCTCTGAGCACAGTGCACAGCAGATTCCCTCCATGAGAACATGCTCATTCTCAGAAGGAAGCAGATGTGTGCTAAGTTAATGTGATTTATTTTGCCTTTTCTGAAAAATAAAAAAAAATGTCTTTCAGTAGTTGCTAGGAAACATATTAGAGTTTAAGAAATAAGCTAAATTACAGATCTTGGAACACTTGCCTAACATATATTGTGATGAACAGGAGACATAAGAGTAGATAAATACACAAGACAGTTGTTTCGTTTGAATGACATTTTTCTTACTAGGCTTGTTTCGAAGGATGCTAAATTGCAACAGCATCTCCTGTGTCCTTCCCAAGAGTGAAGCAGGATAGCTCCCTTGGATCCTCCAGTGGCTGACGTCTGATATGTATGGGCCTTCTGGGATATTCTAAATACAATAATTATCATCTGCTTACTTCATGGGGTAAAACCAGTGTTTCAAGTCATGTCAGCTCCCCATCAAGAGCTGAAAGAGCAAGCCCTGACCACAGCCTGACCTTAATCTTAGACCAATCTCTGATTAG
Source organism: Peromyscus leucopus (assembly GCF_004664715.2). Classification (NCBI taxonomy): domain Eukaryota; kingdom Metazoa; phylum Chordata; class Mammalia; order Rodentia; family Cricetidae; genus Peromyscus; species Peromyscus leucopus. The sequence continues at coordinate 20,379,371 of NC_051078.1, read as the reverse complement.
AAATTGGTTCTCCATTCATTCATTTCTCTGTTGACAGATACCAAGTGTCTGTTTTGTTTGTCCTTTTTTTTTTCTGTGATATTCGTGCTTGTTTTGAAACCGAGGCAAAGTTTACAATTCTTCCATTATTGTCTGTAAAATTTTCTTCCTATATGTCTCCCTCAAAACAGTTCTTCAGTTTATTGTTTGCCCTTGTTTAAATGAAATACCAGTCCAGTTGTTTATCTTCTATGTGGTGGATTGTAATGATTCACAATGTAAATATTCACAATGTCAACACTATGGACATTGTTTCTCCAATACTGAATCAGAGGTGGACAATTGACTGGTTTTGTCCAGTGTGACCTTCACACACATAATGGAATGGGTGATTTTTGCTCACAACTCACGGAACACTTAGCTGCCGTGTAAACAACTGGGGTATTTGAAAGGTTAGTGAACATTATATGGACCTGATCAAGCCCTCATGATCTAAGTTGCTAAGAGCCATATGATTCCCCAAAATAGTCACTTCCATATCTACATGAAATAGAGTGGATATGAGCTTGATTGATAGGAGTTTAAATCAGGTGACCAATCAACAAATTGCTAACTAAATAAATGTTTGCTATCTTAGGATATGGAGTATTGCTTTATTTTGTTATTATTGGTTTTTATTTCTTTTATTTGTTTAAAGAAAACTCTACTTAATAATTTTTTCTGATAACTATAATGGCTGTAAATATATGTTATATGAGCGGCATAAAGGTCCCAATAATATTAACAGTCATGACATCATCAAACAGTTTTACTTTATGAATTACTGGTGAATTCAATGCAGTAACATTGTGCAACATACAAATTGATGTTTTTTCTATTTCTAAAACAAATAGCCTTGACTATGGAGTCCTGACTGCAGTAAAGGTCATAAAGTGATATTACATGTATTTCACTTAGGGAAAGATCTAATAAGCTAAAATACAGTCAGTCAATGAAACCCTGGGATTCACATGAAAGGGAATAATGTTATATACATTTTTACATGGAAGGCAGATAACAGCTACAAGCTCAAAGTATACTTCTCAAATATGATTAATTCAATCTGGATTGCACACAGTTGGCCCACACTCCTACCAGAAAACAATGCTCCTGGCTAGATGCAGGCGAATCAGTTTTTCTAAGTTCCATTCCATTTTTCTAGTCCAAGAACAGAAATAACCAACTCTGTGGATCCATTGAGTCACAGATGTTATATGCAAAAATGTGACTCTATCACTCCAGGATCTAATCAAGGAATAAAAATCTTTCTAGTTACTTTAAATAAAGGAAATTTGCTTTGGGGCTTCAATGAAAATTATGAAGAAACCACGAAGATAAGCAGAGAATGTTTACGTAATACAGAACAGGAAGCTACTATCACATTTACCACAGGGAAAGAGAGAGATGGTTATTACAAAATCTCAAAGGGCCAAAGAGATGGGAGAATGTAAGACCAGACAGGAAGAGGAACTCTGTACAAAGGGCTTGCCTACTCACCTCCGAGAGTAGGTGACAATATCAAAAACGTATCCTGCCCTTCCTATGCTTCCTGCCCTTCAGGGTTACTTGGAACTTTCTACAGCTGCAGACTTTGCAAATAAGTTAAAGTAGTTTCATGAGAAGCTCAGGACGACAGACAACTCTCAGGCACCTCAGTGAAGACAACAGAAGAATACAGCTTTTGAACATGCAAAGCACTGGCTACGTGAAATCCTATCAGCTCCAGAAGACAACCTCAGTAACATATTTAAGCAAATGACCAAGAATGATGCCACAAGACAGGTCTCTTTCTTGTTCATTCAGGTTCTTTTTAAATAGCCCAGTAACTTAAAAACATTATCAGTAACCAAAAGTTAACATCCAAAATAATGGGGTTCATGAGCTATGGAGACAGCTTACCCTGGGCTGCAATCCCCATTAGTGTAATGAATAACTTTACTGTTGTGAGGAGATTAGTTAAGTCACAGTACTCTTGTGTAGAGAAATGGGCAATAATACCATATATGCCATTGAGTTCTATCCAAGGTTAAGGTGCTCAAGCAGGCTAGTCACTTTACAAAGCATATGACACAGAGTAGATAAGCAGAAGATATCAGGCTGAGTGGTTAGCTATTATATACCGAAATACACATTATTGGAATTGTCTAATTTGTTCTCATTTTAAATGTATTTTATTGTTCATTATTATTTCACGTTACATCACATCATTTAGAGGCAACATAAAATACAGCCAGAGAAGATATTACCACTTTGTCTTTGGGTATTAAATGTATTTCCTCTGTCTTTGGTATTTATTTTTTAATATTAAACAGTAAATACTTCATCACTCTTTGAATGTTATATTTTCTAGAATCTAACTTAATAATTAATAAAAACAGTTCTTCGGTCATTGGGATTATGTTAACTTCTATATTGTGATTTTCCACAATTTATTCTTTGATCAGGTTTATCATATTCAATGTCTATTTATTCTTTAATAAAAAATCAATAGAAAGATAACCTTTGCATATGAATTGCTTCAGGATATTGTAGGTGAAAGGTCACTCACAAATTTAAATCCTTTGAAAACAATGGAGAAATAAATCTAGGTAGACTTGAAGCTTCAAGCTTTGTTGAAAATCTATGGAAACCCTCCATTTAACCCTTCCATCGCCTTTAGTATAATCACTGTATCATGTTTTTTTTTCTCTCAATAGGATTAGTCATTCTTTCTGCTTCACCTTTGTGCTGCTTTCCTGAGGAGCTGCGCTATCAAGATAGAACCAGATGTAGTCTTCAGTCTGTTTTCCTTGAGAAGTCCATGAATGAATGTGGAACGCTCAAGGCCATGAGAATCGACAGCAAAGTTTACTGCCAATTTAAAACTTCCTTCTCTTTATAGCTCTACGAGGGAGGATAATAAATGCAATGAAGTCAGCTGTTTCACGGAGACAAACTGACTACCTTCTCTAGAAGATAAGTTCCCCCTCCCCCATCTTGACCAAATTTTCCTGCTAAAAATTGGCAGAGTTACATTTAAAAGATATAAGGACTCCACTCTCTGGATGAGTTTCGCTTTTGTGGCTGGTAGATCTTTGCTTCTTTCTAATACGAAGAGACCCAGTGGGAAATCCCTGGCCGAGTGTCTGGTTTTGCAAAGCATGCAACAGTAACTGGTAATCTCTACATCTGCTATTTATTTGACAGGTCTCTCGAGGGCCATGAAGTGGAAATTTCAGAGAATCCCTAAACAAACTCGCAAGCTCCAATGGTTGCCAGAAAGCACTTTTATCTATAACACTAATATAAGTATTAGGTTTAAATTAATCATTAGCACAAGAGGTACTGATGCAGCCCCCACCCCAATAAAGCATATTATATGAAATCTGAGGTGGGCTCACCATTGTATTGAAAAAGTAAAGTTAATTACACATTGAAATCAGGCCTTCCCAGCTCTACGAGGAGAGAAGCCAAAGAAAACTTGCTGTTATTCAAAAAGTACACCCAGGGTGGAGTAACTTTTCCTAGTGAAGGAAGAAAGGATAATTAAAAGACACCAAAGAAGAACTCAGGGATTGGAGAATCCTAACATTGCTTGTTCACATCACGTAAACCCATAACTGTAAACAGAAAGATCATTAGAAATTAGTGGCGCTGCATTTGCTTGGGTTTTAAAAAGTCACTGAAATGACTGATCTTGCAAATGACAAGAGGTATTATGTATAAAGTGGAACACATTGCACCACTAAATGAAATGCAAGCCATTGTGAGTTTCTTAACCTGGCAAAGATTTCAGCTTACTGATATAAACTTAAATTGTCATGGTTGGGGGGGGTATCTGAAAACTGCTTTGCAAACTGCACAGTATTAACTCTCTTCTACAGTAGACTTAACAAGTGGCCCATGGATTGTCACTCCCTATTCACACAAGGGAAGAAACAGCAAGAACAAATCATTCCACAGGGTATCAGCTAACCTTTGAGAGAACTGAATCAGTGCCCATGATAATAACTTATTTTAATGGAGCCTCCCCAAACCAAGAAGCTGCCCTTCCAATGTGCTTTTTAAACAAAAGTGAAGTATTTATCTGGTGATATTCATGACATGGGAACATCTATAGCAAGGCACAAGGGAGTACCACAGACTAAAATGTCAAAGTCACTGGTATACTCGGTGCCAGATGAAGGATCAGCAGCATCAATCATATGTGTATCTCTAAGACCATTTCCCATGTTATCAGATGATTGACTGATTGACTGTTGATGAGTGAATGCACGCATCAAGCTTCTGGCAGTAATCTCTTTACATGTCAGGAGGACAGGATTAGTCTGCTGAAGAATGTTCGCTGTTTCTTTCCGAAAGTAGTTTTGAAAGTTGGCAAAGGCACAAAATGTAAAATTTACGGGAAGTCTTAACCAGCTAAACAGCTGCTGAAGTTTTCATTCAATTAAAAGCAGAGTGTCTCATAAAAACCTCAATTTGGCTTCCTCAAAATGTCATGGCTCAGAGGTGGAGGGGGCTTCTGCTCTGGATGTGATTAAAATCCACAAAGAATGAAGAATCAACAACATCTCATAAAGCCAGCATTCAGTGAATGGATGGTACACATCCAGGCACTGGGAGATACAAAAAAGAAACTAGATGGGAAGTCTGTCTCAATCCAAACTGGAAAAGGGTATGCTGAAGAGAAGGGAGAGGCTCACAACTAAGAAACAACTTTAGGCTCCTCTATAAGGGTGTCTGAAGCCCAGCATAATCCAAGAGTTGAGTCAAGGGCTGGAATCTCAGCTGTGTGACACAGCTTTTTCTTTGTTTTAGACTAGCTGGACTAGACCTCCTGAGCATGAAAACTGTTGTGTATATAAAATGAGTCAAGGAGTTAAATGATATAATGTATCCTGTGTATGTGTGCGCACAACATATCTATACATACAGATACACATGTATGGAACACAAGTATGATTTGAAGGTCAATTTTCCTATCTGAAGGTATTTTTTGTTACACATATTATTTATGTCATAAAGGAACTTTGACAACTGCATTAAACCTGCCGGGGCTGGTGTGACTACGCGCAGCTGTGGTCCCAGCACTTGGAGGCGAAAGAGGGGAGCTTGCTGTGAGTACAGGGCCAGTCTGTGCTGCATGGAGAGTGCCTCTCTCAAACAAACAAACAAACAAACAAACACCACAAACAACAACAAACACCCAAGTAAAGCAGCCAAACAACTGTCATTGGGATGTAGACGGCAACATGGTATTTCCGAAAACAGAAAACACTATTAAGATTTAATGACAGAAGTAATGAAAGAAGCAACAGAAGTTATCAAAATACTTTACATATATCACAAGTTCTTCAAAATATTCATAAAAACACCCATGCAAGTAACATTATACATACTAAACAGGCTATATTTAGGAATATATATGCATATATATATAATATATATATTAATAATATATATATGCAATAATAATTGAAAAAGAGGACATGAATTCAAAGGAGAATAGGGAGGGGTTAGAGTTAGGAAAGGAAGGGTCAAATGTTATTATATTGTCATCTCAAAATAAATTCATGTTTTAGGGGCTAGAGAGATGGTTCAGTGATTAAGATTCCTTGCTTCTCTTTCAGAGGACCACACCCCTATCAGTGTGTACTCACAACTATCTGCAATGCCAAGACCAGGGAATCCAACACCCTCTTCTAGCCTCCAGGAAAAATGCTTTGCCCACAAGCACATAACTCACAAATAAAAAAGAAACATATTTCAAAAATCATGTTTAAAAGTTAGGGATTTATTTAGTTTTTAAAATGGGTTGATCATTTTCCAACTAAGGAAAGTGTGTACTGGTTTACTGCTGACTTTAAAAAACAATCCAATGTGAATTATATAGTCTACCGTTGAATATCATGGTTTTAAACTGTGTGGTTTATTTCCTTTAGTAGATTTTATTTTGGAGATTTGTGACAATTATTAAAAAATGCTTACAGATATACCAAATATTGTACCAAATACAAATATACCAAACAGATTTATCTAAGAATTAAGAAAAATGTATATATTATGATTGCATAAAATATATGTGAAGTTTACTTTGCTTATTCATTACCATAAACACATATACTACATAAAATGTACCAGATCACACAAATATAGACTGTGAAAGCTAACACTTGTAACCACTTGCAAATAAGTAGCAAAATAGGGGCATGCTTGTGCATGTCTACACGACAGCTTAAGAGGCTGAGTAGGCAAAGGATCATTAGTTTGAAGTGAGCCTAGGCTATATAATATGACTGTCTCAAAAATAAGTCAAAATGCAATATTAAATCACAACTGTCCATAATTAAGCCTATTACATACTAATTTGTTAATTTTTTTGGTGTGGTTGGAACACTGATTATTGTTGTATATACACTATATGGTAATTTGCCAAAATTATCTAGAAAAATTCCAGCATAGGATAGAATTTATAATCTGTCTTTATTTCATTTTTAGCAGTAACAGAGATGTGCAGTAGAGATTGAAAATCAAGAAACATTCTTGTTTAATGGCACAACAATTTCATAATTATTTTACTGTCAAAATTTCATGCTTTCACTAGTGTACAATTTAGATTAGTCTCATGCGCAAGGCCAGATTCCAGTTTGATTTCCCTAAGGAAATCCTAGAACTTCCAAAGACTAGAGGCAGATCGCCTCTATCTGGCTTTAAAAAAATACAAAAAAAAACAAGAAGCCCTAAGGTTTTTTGACCACCTTTCAAAGAGTGATGGTCTTTTACTCCTTTAAACATATTGCTACTCTGTTATTTTAAATGTAAGGTTATATGGAGTGACACATCACTTCTAAGGGTCACAATTCACTTGTTCAATCATCTATGACTTTTATGCATGCACACTATTTGATAGGTGGCATAACATGTTGGTAGGAGAGGTATAAAACCATCTTCCCATGCTTCCTTTCCCAAACGCATGGCTTTTGTGTCTTCTCTTGGGTCTTGTGTTACTGGTCCCTAGGCATCAGTATCTATACTGCCCCATCTCTCTCTCTCCATGTCTTGTTTTATCGCTCGCCATGTTTTCTTCTATATCCCCAACTTCAAGTACAATGACCTTGGTTGGGGCAGACAACAAGATCCTTACTGCCCAGAGCCATGAGACTCTTCTGAGCATTGAATATAGGCCCTGTTCTTCCACAGAAGTCTTGTGTTTGGGTGGCAGTGTCATGACTGATCTTAGGTTGAAGGTGAAGTGGTTATATGCTACAGTTTCTCAGAGAAGAAAAATACACCTGGTACACAGACTGGAGCCATGTGATTAAAGTGAAGGTCAGACAGAGCTTACACAAAGGTAAGGGGTGGCTTTTGGATAAACACAATTTTAGAGCAATAATGACACCTGGAAAATGCCCTAATTTCAGGGATTTATTTTTTCTCTTAATTTCCCCTACCCCCACTCCCCCATAACACACCTCTCTTTCTGGGACTGAACTCAAAGGCTATTCACACCTTATAAGATGTTGTTCTACCATGAAGCTATACTCTTAACCCCAAGCCCCTTGAACTCTCTACAGAAGATAGTTTAAGAAAGGCTTAACGCAATAATGATGCAAGTCTAATTAAAAAATAACAAAAAGACTATAAACGTCACAAAAAGGGCTCAAGAATGTCAAAAACAAATAGATTTGAATTATTTAACCACAGTGGTCTATCTTACTTGCCTAACTTTATCGCACCAGAAAAATTATACATTTAGCTAATATTTAGACATTTATTGTTTTGGAGTGTAAAGTATGCTTTGATACTCAAAAAATTCCATTACAGCTGGGATTCAAGCTACTTCAATAAATTTGATAATATATTGGACTTCCCTAACAGCTGAAGAGATCGCTGTATGAAATTTTACAATATTCATGAAAAAAATCATGTACAAAAATTATGAAATAAATCATCAACTTCTATACTTTCATGGGATTATATTAGAACACAGGTGATGAGGCAAACAATGGATGTCTAACCTTCTTTCAGTAGCTGACTTTAGAAGGCAGAAGTATATTGTATCTGCTAATGTTTCAAAAAAGCAACATTTTTATTTAAAAGAAAAATAACAAGTTAGTCTGACTTTCCTCTGTGACTATAAGGTCTTATTGTACCCATGTTGAAGATAAAGAAACTGAGGCTGAATAAAAGTATCTTAAGCAAGTTCAAAGAATAAAAGTCTCAATTTAAGTTCCACTTCTACTCATTCTCTCTGTACTTGACTATGGAATCTGGGATTTGTTTTCACTTTCAATTTCATTTAACATAAATTATGGCATATAATTTCATAGATAAGACCAAAATATGCAAAGGAAAGTATCTCTTAGAAGGGTATACTGGATATTTCTCTGAAATACAGTAAAAAGAAAACAGTAGAAAATACTCATTTATTAATCCAAATACTTTTGTGAACGCTAAGAAGATCATCAAAGCAAGTAAGCTATTTTGTGACAAAAAGTATTTACATAAAATTAGTAGAAAATGAAAATATTACTCTAAAATGCATTAAATACAAAAATCATTAGATTTGTTGAGACTCAAGAAGTCAAAGGGTCTACACTTGGCTGTATCTAGCAAGAGGGAGATCTTTTGCCTCGCCCGTTGGCCTTGCTATAAAAATCCCTTTTGTACAAAGTTCTGGGCTGGTGGATTTTGATCCCAGTCCTCCCAAAGCTATCCTGTGTTTCTGTCTTTCTTCTCCTCATCTAGCTCTCTTTCTACCTAATATTTCTTATCCCTCCCTCCTCTGCATAGGAACCCTGGAAAAGGTGGGAGTTGGCCTCTGACAGATGGTGCCCTGAACTTTAGGTTCAAGGATCCCCACAGGGCAGCATACAGATGAATGGAAATGGGTTAATTTAAGTTCTAAGAGCTAGATAAGAAAAACAAGCCTAAGCTACCAGCTAAGCATTTATAATTAATATTAAGTTTCTGTGTGGTTATTTGGGGAGCAGCTGGCGGAACAGAACAGTCCACCTACACATGTAACTCCAGTTCCAGGGGATCTGACACCCTCATTCAGAGATACATGCAGGCAAAACCCCAATGTACATTAAATAAATACATTTTTGTTGTGAAGAAGAAGAAGAAGAAGAAGAAGAAGAAGAAGAAGAAGAAGAAGAAGAAGAAGAAGAAGAAGAAGAAGAAGTAGTCATCAAAGGTAACCAGTACATATTCTTTTGAAATTGCATTATATACTCCTAAATCTCAGAATCTTTGTTTCTTTTGCCTCTAAGGACTGTATTTGCATTCATTTTGTTAAATGTTGCCTATTTGGAAACCATTTTATGTAACAGGCTTCCAAACTCTTCAGTGAATCACAATGTATTTAGCCCACATGAAGTCATAAACCATATGTCAGTTTCAATACTTTCTTGAGACATATGCTGTTGGCTTTATACTCTATTTACAATATAATGATTTTAATATTTATGTTTATTATCCAATATGTAATTAGAAGACTATGTGGAAATAAGCAATTTTGAATATAAGTTGTTTTGGAACATCCTGCTGACAAAATACAGTTTGCAATTGCTACTTACACACAATAGTCTATTATGTTTTAAAGTAACAAAACACGAGAAAATATTCTAAAACCCACTGTCAGCCACAGTCTATAGCTTCTGTATGAGGCTAGTTTATTTCTGGTTTTCCAAAATATTATGGAAGTTACATATAGCTATCAATTTGTGTTTTATAAACAGGCCACCAACTTCATTCAGCTACTTGAACTGAGAAAGGGAATGTCAAGAACAACTATCTCCAAGTATGTGGCACAGAGGTAATGTTAGAAGCAAAAAGTGGTTCGGTTAACATTTTTTTTGTATTTTTTAAATTTATTTTATGTATATTGGTGTTTTGCCTGCACATATGTCTGAGAGTGTCAGATACCCTAGAACTTGAGTTAGAGACAGGTGTGAGCTGCTATGTGGGTGCTGGGAATTGAACACAGGTCCTCTAGAAGAGCAATCAGTACTCTTAACCACTAAGCCATCTCTCCAAGCCCAGTTCACATTTTTTGATCATGTTGACTTACCCAGTATCATGCTTCTGCCAAATATATTGATAAATTACTCATCTCCTAAGAGTTCATAGTCCTAAGAGTGGATAACAGTGTATTAGTGTTCTTTAAAGAAAACAAAATCTCATCAACCACAGCTATTCTATAGAGCTGTGTGGACACGTGTGTCAATCAGGCAAAGAGAGAACCAATTACCAGGCTGCAATCTAGAAAGACAGAAAACTTAAAGATTTCAATTCAGATGTCAAATGGTTTGGAGATGATACATGGAGCCTGGAAGCCTGCTTGAAGATGAAGGAAGACAGAGACAGAGCATAAATAAGTAAAGATGGGGAAAATAGGTAACTGAGAAGACATAAGAGAAAGTGACTACTTAGTAGATAGACATCTAAACTCTAGGAATTGTTTGTGTTCCTCAAGATTATGGAGACTTTGGTTTTCTTAGTTCTAGTGAGTATAAGTAGTAGTAGTTACATTGCTAGTACTACAATACATTGACTCTGTGGCAAGCCCTCATTTGAATCCTTCCATGATCAAAGCCATTAAACCCTCCAGCAACACTGTGGTTATGTTTTTGTCTCCTTTTCCTCCAACAGAGAGATGAAGAAATTGGTGTTACTCTCAGAACTAACATACGGTGGAACTGAAATCTGGACTCAGGCTACATGGCTTACATCTGTAGGTATTTTCTGGACATTGTTTTCATGTGTCATTCAGATTAAAAACAACAACAAAAAACAAGCTTACCTTCTTACATTGATCACCCTGATTTGTAAATTCTAGAGCGAGGATTTAGCTCACCAGAGGGTTTGCTATGATGATTCAAAGGCTTCCCTATTCTAAGAACAGGCTGGAGTTAATAAGATAAGGCACAAGAACAAAACCTTGCTTGCACTCTCCTCCCTAAGCCCCTCCCACTCTCTCCCCCTGCACTTCTCACTTCTTACTTGGCTCTGTTGTATCTAATATCTTTCACACGTGATATTATTATTCTGCTTGATCCTTATCTTATTAGGAGTGAACAGAATTCTCTGCTGCAGATCCACCTGAATCTGAATCTGATGTTACTGAGTTATTTAATATGTTCCAATATTTTCATGGAGATAGAAGGCAAGTGATGTAATCTAGATCAGAATCTATGCCTTATCTAGTCAGGAGCTACCATAGAAGTAGGGCTTCCTGACATGATAAATAGTACACACTTGGTGGGAAAAACACTCACACAAAGGAAGGAAGCCCACAGGATCTGGCATCTGGTACAGAGGTTAACCATGATCCTGTGTTCTATCTTAACTCGGGTTTCCCTGTGATGAATAGACAAAAGCATATTACTATACCCATTTTTTTATCGACATGTTTGTGGGATGGACATTCATATTTAATATAGCTTCTTTGAAAATCCAAGCTAATTGCTATTCTAAAAATAAAACATATCATTTCTAGAAGTAGAGTTTCAAGAAATTCTAAGAGTAAGAAATCTAATTAATTTGAACATATAATCTTGCATAATTATATGATGGGGTACATAAAATATTAACTAAAATGTTTGAAATAAATATGAAAAGGAAAAACTAAACACCATATACTTGAATGAGTCCATAATAGTCACCAGTTTGTTTGAGCATTTTGCAAGTTGGGGTCATGTTATATAAATATATCTCAATAGTGTACTCTACCTATAAATTTTATAGCTCTTCTCCTCATACATACAGGTTGTTAAAGTAATAGTATAAAATGTGAAGGGAGTTCCTTTAAAACAAAGTAAACTACTGTTGATACAAGGTTGTGGAAATGAAACCATTTTAACTCATTCACAATAGTATCAAAAAAAAGGTGTTGCATTTTGTATTACCATCCCAAAGTAACCTCAATAAATTATACTACATCTTCATCTTAACTCCAAATTTTCAGATTCAAGTTAGTATTCAAAAATCATCAGGTTCCTGTAGATCTGTATGGCATTTTATTATACACAGAAGTAGCTTTTGGTGTGTGGTGTGGTGTGTGTGTGTGTGTGTGTGTGTGTGTGTGTGTGTGTGTGTGTGTGAAGTATTTTAAGAAGAATTCAAAGATGTTTGGATACCATGGTAGAGATATTGCCCTTGCTGATACTGGACAGTAAGTATGAGAATAAGTTTTTCACTCTTACTTTATTCTCTATTATATTCCTTTCAGATTTCTTTCTTAGTTCTCTTAGAGGGTCTTCCTTGAAATAAAGGAACAAGATGGCATAACCAGCCTTGAAGAAAACAAGCACCAACTTGTGGTGGTATTCTAATTGTACTGAAATGTGATTTTAATTGTATGTTAATAAATAAAGTTGCCCGGGGGTCAGAGCTATTAGAGCCATAGCAAGAGTGTGGCAGTGGTGGCACATGCCTCTAATCCCAGCACTTGGTAGAAGAGCTAGGTAGATCTCTGTGTGTTCAGGGATACAGCCAGCATTGGAGACATACGCCTTTAAGACCTGGGGGGCTGTACATACAGACAGTGACAAGGCAGTCACATGTTTGGGTTTACAACCAATGAGAAGGCAGAACAAAAAGACTATGAAAAGACATACACACAGGAAGTAGCTCTCTTTCAGAGAGCTAGGACCGCCGCAGGAGGAAGGGTGAGATTTTAGCTCTGAGCTCTGACCTCTTGGCTTTCTCTTTTACACTGGTTCTGTGTTTCTTATTTAATAAGACAGTTGGTTACATCTACACCAACTCTCACACAGAAAAAGTATATAGATAAAATTAGAAAAGACATGAATGTCACAAATACTCCATGTAATAACTTCAATTCTAAGCTTAAGTCAAGATAGGAAAGACCTACAGAAGTCATGCCATGAACTCAGAATTCTAAGCATTTCTTATCTCTGCTCTTGGCTAATTATGGCCTGCAACTTTCTGACATAATCCTTATCACATATTTATAAGCCAAGATAAAAAGAAATTTGACCTATAGTTTAATAAAAATTATTTCCACTAATCAAATTTCTATATTTATGGGACATGGAAACAGGGAAATTCTTTGAATGAGAATACCATGCTTAGAATTCAAATTCAGTTAAAAGTGGCATCCTCGTTAGAGGTGACTAACCCCAATAAATAATTAATAGAAGTTTTTCTAATAACCAACTATTTAGTCAGCTAAGGTTTCAGAAGATAACTTAAATGCATATATATGTATATCATGCATAATATATGTATATATGGCATGTACACACCTATGTAGAGATTGGGATACAAACTCCTATCATCCTCAGGAACGGTATCCACATCATTTGAGACAGGTTGTCTCCTTGGCCTAGAGCTCATCAAATAGGCTATGTGAGTTTGTCAATGATACCTGGGGATCTCTCATCTCTATGTACCCAATACTGGCATTGTAAGTACATACGATCATGGCTGCCATTTTTACATGGGTACTGGCACTACACTTGGGCCTTCTTGACTGTGTGGTAAACACTTCATTGACTGAGCTACTTTCTAAGATCCTCAAAGGAAATGTTTTAAAAATAAAATAGAGAGCAACTAACCTCATCTTTGTGTAACCATCTCTCTGATGTATATACTAATGTATTGTAGAGTTGCCTTGATTTAGGACTTTGTCTGTTCTGCCAAACTATGAAACTGCTTCCACATTGGAACATGGCATTCAGGATAACCTAAATCTGTGTTCCTTGTTCATGGTCACTCAAAAGATCTCCAGAATGAACTATCGTTTATTCCCTTTAAAATAAAAGAGGACATACTGTGAGGTATTTCAGTAACAGAGATAAAATATGTAATGTGAAAAGACTCCATCTATTTCCATCACATCTCCTTTCAAGATCAAAGGGATAGAGCAGACAACTGACTGCTACTCACAAAGACATTGAGTAATCTCAGAGCTGTACATTCAAGCAAATGCATGATTCCAACCATTAACTAAAAAAGATGGACCCCTTTTCTGAGGAGTTATGCATCACAACTAAAATAGCCTCAATTTATGTTACGCCTTGCAAGTTTAATGTAAAAAAAAAATAGTTCAGAGAATTGGAGCAAATTTATGTACAGAGAAGGTATCCCACATCTGAAGAATCAGAATGAGCAGACTCCCAGTAAGCTTCATTTTCTACTTCAGCCTTAAGTGAACTTTCTTCCTGCTGATAGTCTTCATGCTAAATCTCCTGTGTCCTGAACCTGTCCCTTCTTCTGTCCTCATAATGATTAAGCTGTGAGTGTAGAGTTACAGACAGAATAATGACAAAGATAAAGATGCCAAGATCCCCTTCCATAAATAAACAGAGCAGCTGACCCCAGTCCCATTTGTATGGAAACTTTAATGGGATTTTAATTTAGAAGAAATTGGATGAAAGGAAAGTTGTCTCTTCTACTGGGGTCCATCTTCTAGGTTCAGAGGTGAAAATATCAAAAGACGGTCAAGCTATCAAAAGGGTAGCCAAGGAAAAGAGCTATTATTATACAGCAGAAAAAACATTAAGACAAAGAGAAGAAAAACAATTATTATGAATAGAAATTAAGTTGGTTACATGATGAGTCCCTGGAAGCCAGTGAACAAGCCGTACATTTTGAGTAGTGTCTTCAAACTTGCAGTTCTTAACATAAAGATATCTTCTTGTATGGGGATTTGCAGTCTTTCCCTCTCCAAAATTGACAGTAACAGTACACCCCCCCCCAAATCAGCCATCAAGCCAGTCTTTCCAAGAAATCCTGACCACTTCATTTATATCCACATAGTTGTACCCACTGCATTTTATGAGCCTACCTTTCATCCTTGCCACACATTTTTTTTTTTTTTGTCAAGTAACATTGTCTTACTATTGGCCAGTTTTTATTTCCCACATGGCTTGCTCTATGTGTTTGATGTAGGAAATTGTCCTTCCTTCTTGTGGCTTCAGAGAAAATAATCTCTATGTCTGCTTTCTGCTTTCCTGCTGCTGTCTCCAGTCCCCCGCCAATTCTTCCTCACCATTTCGGCTGCCTTAAATGCTTCTGTTCTACTGGACAACTATTTAAATGCCTATTTTCAACATATACCTTCCCCTAGAGAATTTATCAACTTAAATACCATGAAGTGTTTTTTTTTGTTTTTGTTTTTGTTTTTTCACACATCACCCACTCTGGTATTAGGAAATGTACTGTTGACCTTTTTAATCAACTCTAGATCCAGAAATTCACTTAGGAAATCTGCTTGATCTCCAAACAATCTCTCAAATAAGATTTATTTCTCATTTTGAGGTGCTGATACCTATATCTGCTATATCAGTTTCTTCTGCATTCTTCTTTATCTTCTTTCATGCCAACTTTATCCTTCCTATACTTTTCTATATATACAAAATTATATATATATATATATATATATATATATATATATATATATATATAGTGTATATATAAGTAAGTATATATCCCACCATGTAATCAACTTAATTTCTAGTCATAATAATTATTTTTCTTCTCTTTGTCCTAATGTTTCTTCTGCTGTATAATATATATTTCCTTTGGAAATGCTTTTGATAACTTGACTGTCTTGATATTTTCACCTCTGAACCTAGAGGATAGACCTCAGTAGGAGAGACAATTTTCCTATCACTCAATTCCTTCTAAATTAAAATCCCATTAAAGTTGTCATAAAAATGGAGGTGGTGTCAGCTGCTCTGTTGAGTTGAGCTAAGATTTTGGTATCATCATTGGCTTCTTTCTTTTTGTATTCTACATATGCTCTAACAGCAAACTAGAAACTTTATATGTCAGATTACATTTAATATGTTTTTATGAAGCTCACTTTGGCCGAGCAGACACTAGACTGGGTGGAAGCAGGGAAACAGGAAGCTATCAATATAATTTAAGGGTGAAATCTTAGTGGTTTGGATGTAGATGGTAGCAGAGGAAGTGGTAAGATGTAGATGGATCATGGTCATATAAAGCCAGCAAAGTAGATGGTTTATCATCTATAATAAACCTATCTATGCTCTCCAAGTCTTCAATAATTATAAAGATTTTTTTTACTTGGGTTAAAAAAAAATCCAAATTAATTCTGACAGGAAATTAAATTCATTGTTACATTTTGGATGTAAGACAAGGGACCTGTACTAAAAGGACTGAAACATACATGTACACACGTACACACACACACACACACACACACACACACACACACACACACCTAGTTGGGGGTAAAGTGAGGGAGAAGGAAAGAGAGATTGGATAAGTGGACAAATGAACACATTATTTCATCCTTAAAATTGTTTACTGGACTTATTTACCTAAATCTGAGTGAGTTACCGAGTTCATGCAGTTTCTCTAAAACAAACAAAAAGAAGCCAAAACCCTCGAGCTTTTATTTTATTTCCTATATACATTTATTCCTGTTCATTTATCTTACTTATTCCTTTTATTATAAATGTCATATAAAGCCTTCATTTGGGATTCTTTATTGCTACCCCATTCTATTGTATTATAAAAGTAGTTCAATGTATTATCTGTGCTTTGTGCACTTAAAGTGAACTCATAGGATTACAGTTACTGTGTTTAATTAATTTTCAAGCTGACAAACCTGAAATGGACAGTAGTGAGCCACATTCTGAAAGAGATTTAGCTTAGGATATAAGAAACTATGATAAAGTTTAAAATAAAAATGTAGCCTCGCTATATTGCTCAATTCATTGACTTGTTTGCATTGGCATTTTTACATTTCTTTCAAAGATTTCTACTAATCTAAAAATAGCAAAAAAAAAAAAAGACTATTTCCTTTTGATCATGAAATTGAGATCAAAAGGCAAACTAAGTGGCCACAAAAGATAGATAATTAAATTCCACTTTCAGTGGTTATAAATCATAATTTATGCTTTCATATGAGCCTTCTTGTGGGAAGGAGTAGGGAACATTAGTCCTCCTTTATCAGATCTGTGTAGTTTGTTTAAAAGGAAGCATCGGGTAAATGTTTCCAGACAAGACTTGTAGGAAAAAGAGGAATTCACTTTCTCTCTCTCTCTCTCTCTCTCTCTCTCTCTCTCTCTCTCTCTCTCTCTCACTCACTCACTTCCCCCGCCCCGTGTGTGTGTGTGTGTGTGTGTGTGTGTGTGTGTGTGTGCGCGTGCGTGTGTGCGCGCGCGTGTGAGTAGTAGTAGTAATTGTAGATGGTGAAGTGGCATGGAAGGAAAGTACATCCAAAACAAAATCATGATGCCCACTCAAAGAGATCAATATGTTAAGAAATGCAAAGATCCATGGACAGGCCCCAGGTGGAGCTCCAAGAGTCCAATTTGTGAGAAAGAGGAGGGATTGTATGAGCAAGAATTGTTGACACCAAGATTGGAAAAAGCACAGGGACAAATAGCCAAACTAATGCAAACACATGAACTGTGAACCAATAGTTGAGGAGCCCCCAACTGGATCAGGCCCTCTGGATAAGTGAGACAGTTGATTAGCTTGATCTGTTTGGGAGTCATCCAGGCAGTGGATCCTGTCCTCAGGGCATGAGTTGGCTGTTTGGAACCTGGGGCTTATGCAGGGACACTTTGCTCAGTCTGGGAGGAGGGGACTGGACCTGCCTGGACTGAATCTACCAGGTTGAACTCAATCCCCAGGGGAGTCTTTGCCCTGGAGGAAATGGGAATGGAGGGTGGGATGGGGGGAAGGCGGGGGGGGGAATCAATGGCTGATATGTAAAATTAAATTAAATTATAAAATAAAAAATAAATAAAATTAGTTTTATCTAAAAAAAAAAGAAATGCAAAAGCAAAACTTTCTGTGCTTTATATATAACTCGGGAGCAAAGTAAGGAAGGAATTTCTGATGACATTAGCAACATAAAATGAAAGCCTCTGTATGAGAGCATTCTAAGCAAAATAGTTCCCTGCTGTATGCCACAGACTCAAAAAGCATTCTTGAGTGCCATGTAAGGGTTCATCTGCATATCTGAAAACTTGAATCATCCCCAGTTCTGTATTCTCTGCTCTTCTTTACCACAGTCCTCCCAGTCAGTGTTTCCTGAACCTGTCCTAACAAGGTAACCTGACCAGCAGCTTGCAATTCTACTGACTTTCCAGCCTCAGCAGTCACTGTTGTCAGCACTGGTCAGATCTGTTGCCTCTATTTCCCCCTCGACCACCAGAATGGATGAACTGTGAAAACAGGTTTTTCCCATGATTTTTTACTGCTTGTTTCCTCTCTTCTCCTTCCATCATGATGAAGGCGCCATCTTGTATCTCTCTCCTCCGACGGACCAGAGGTCACTAATATCTTTGCCAATCATTCCTCTGCCACGGGGACATTTGATGACATGAAAATTCAGGAGAAATAGCCGTGAGAGTGCAAGGAGAAAATTGCACCAAAATGCTTCGTTCAGGAAGCACCATGTTTTAAAATATCTAAGTATTTTAGAGCTAAAAATATTTCATATAGAGTTCCAGATTTTGGGATACTTTTTGAGAACCAGAAAGTCTTTATGAGTCCAAATTTTGCACGTTAGTAGTGACTAGAGCTATCTACATGCTAGAGATTCTAGACCCCAGCCAACCAGCTCTGCTCTCTCTTACACATTGTTCATCCAGGTAAGAATCTTCCCTGAATTTGCAGGTATTTGAATTTGCAACATATTATTACTATTATTATTATTATTATTATTATTATTATTATTATTTTGCTTTTTTGAGACAGGGTTTCTCTTTGTAGCCCCTAGGTGTCCTGAAACCTGCTCTGTAGACCATGCTGGCCTGAAACTCAGAGGTCTGTCTGTCTCTGCCTCCGGGGTGCTTTGTGGCAGATCTGGCGACTTCTTGCCAGTATTGCTGCCCATAGATGGCAGCATTTGTCAAAATGATGACATCTCAAGGATTTTGCTTTCTAATAATTAATCCTGCATGCTTTTACTGTCAACAGATTGTTTTTCAATGCTGCATGACTGAGGTCTTTATATTAAAAAGAAATGTCATTTGGAGTAAGAATTAAAGCAATGTAACAGATGTATGGTTTTCTCCTAATCTTTATGGTGGCATACAGACTTTACTCTGAATCTCATTTTAGGGATAGAAACCTTTCTAGGCTCCGCTTGTAATTGACATACTTAGAGAGCAGTGACAACATCATCTGGTTCATCATGTGGATTAGGATCTGGAGAAGCACTGGGAAAACTTCCAACACCAACAACCAAAAGCTAACTGCAGCAGTTTCTAGAAGTTGCAAGGTAAGGAGGAGGCAGAAGTTCCGAGCCACCGTCATTCAAATCCCGTGTGTCAGAAGGGAAAGCAGGCTAGAGCAATGAAGTGGAGGAAGGAGAATTATGGATGGGTAAAGGAATGTGGCCGGTGCCATCCTTTGTGTTTTCTGCTAAAGACAGATAGCGTTTGGTATCCAGTTCCCTTTAACATGACTGCAGGGAAGAAAGCAGATGCACTTCTCATTTTGACACCAACCCTCAGAAGGAAGTTCCTAAAAGGCATTGGCTGATGTTTCTCCACCTTCAGCGCTCTCGCTTCCCTGTAAACAGCACTGGGGGAGTTCTGAATGGGAGGTGCTGGGCCTCACTCCATGCACCAGTGAGTGATTCTTCCCACCCAAGTTTGTCAATGACCCTGGACTCTTGATTCTGTTTCGGAATAGGACTCATTATGTGAGACTCACAATAAGCTGCCATTCCACCAACAACGTACATTAAAAATATCTCAATGTAAAATGAACTATATCATTTCCACCTTCCTTTTCATGCCCCTTCAACCCTCTCCAGAGCACCCAAACTCTCTCTCAAACTCACGGCCTTGTTTTTCAAAAGTACTATATCATATGAATGAATACTTAATTACAACCTACAAACTGCTGAATCCATTTAGTGTTTTTTTTGTGTATATATATATATAGTATACATATATATATGTATTATAATAAAAAAAAAAAATATATTTATATGATTATATAAATAATACATATATATATATGTATATATATATATATATGTTTTAGACCTGATTACTTTAACAATATTGGACAATAAAATACATTTATTTAAAGTGGTTATCTTAATTTTAAAATATTAAATTTCTTATAAACAAATAGGATTCTGTGTAATGGACACAATGTCAATCTTTGGGATCTATGCTATTTATTTCTAATATAAGCACAATAATATTAAGGACTTTGCTTCCTTAATTTTTAAATTTACTATTTATGTATGAGTGTTTGCCTTCATGCAGGTCTATGTGCATGACTGGGGTCCAAAGAAATCACAAGAGGCTGTCCAACCCCTGGAGCCGGAATTACAGACAGTTGTGAGACACTATGTAGGCATTGAACCCAGGTTCTCTGAAAGGGCAGACCCAGCTCTTCAACATCTATCCAACCCCAACACTATGGACTTTGAATGGGCCCTCTTTTCTTAACAATTTCAATTACTCTTTTCATTTTATGCTTGGGAAAAAAACTCATATTTAGTAGCAGAAAATTTCTAATGTGTCTGTAGATGCCCAAGGAAACACCTACTTTAGCTGAAGTGCCACTCTATAAATGGATAATAGGAAATGCGCTATGTGGCATAGGCTAAATTTATGAAAGATTCCCATTTCCTTTCTCTGGCATCATTATGTACCTGTACATTTCCTTTTGTATCCCAAACCCGTTGCCATACTATGAAAAAAAAAAACCCATAATACAGAGAAAATTCTTTCAACTATACTAGAATCTAAACCATGGTTCTTTGCAAAGGTATATCCAGGAAGATAACAATTGCTATCACTCATTAATATTGAATGATCATTATGAAAATCATTAGTTATAGACATCAATTTTTTTTAATTAATTTAGTAAGTTGTTTAACTTAGCAGGTAATACCACCTTATCATTTTCCTTTTCTTTCTTTCTTTCTTTCTTTCTTTCTTTCTTTCTTTCTTTCTTTTTCTTTCTTTCTTTCCTTATTTATTTATTTATTTATTTATTTATTCATTTACTTGTTATGCACATGTGTTGTGTGTGCATGGGAGCAAGTGCATAAGTGTACATGCATAGGCATGGATGGGGAGGTCAGTATAAAACTCAGGTGCTTTCCTCTAATGCTTCCCACCTTACGTCTTTGAGAGAAGCTCATACACTGAACTAGAAGCTCGTCTTCTTTCGCTAGACTAATAAAGCTTTGCTAGCAAGCTCTTGGGACCTGCCTGTCTCTGCCTCCCAAAGCTGGGGTCACTGGTGAGCATGGCCACACCTGGCAGTTCTGCCCACGTGCTGGGGAGTTGAACCCAGATCCTCATCCTTCTCCACTAAGCCACCTTCCAAGCCTTTCTTCTTTTTGGTTTTAGGAGCTAACATATATTACTTACTTTTCACCAGCAACAAACAATTCATAGATATTTTATCATCACTGTCTTCATTTTGAAATGGAGTAAATGAAGCTTAACCATTTTACATTTTCCTCAAAACCTGCAGCTCATGAATGATAATGTTGAGATGAAATCTAGAGCTCTTCTCCTCTATGAACTTGGGGAAATCTTTAGTCATAACTCAATGAAGTGATTTTCATCATCAGGAATACAGGTATGCAACATATACTTATAAATCTCCTCTGATAATCTACCTAGGAATTACAGGCTTTTTCATGGACCCTGATTCATAACTTCATCTTCACTTAATATTACAAATCACACAAGTTTGGGTAATTTTTTAGCTAATATTTACTTTGTGAGAATGGTTTTGTTTCCATTCTAAGTGTTATCAGGTTTCTAAATACTTAATTATTCTCATGATAACCTATGCATATCATTCTTTCTATGACATTAATTTGACAAAAAAAAATTGCAATTACAGGCAAGTCTCTAAGGCAAGTACTGCTGAGAAAACTCTTGCTCAAGACAACTGGTGTAAATGCATGAAACTGACCAAGAGTGGGTGGGATGCCTTGCTTTCTCAGAGGCTTCTGCTAGATGAGCAGATCGTCAATCACCCCTTCATGGAGGAATAGAGGTGAGAGAATGGACAGGGAATGAGTGGCGACCAGGGTCGAAAGATGGAACGGAAGACACGAGCAAGGGAACCAAGTACTCAAGGTGAACAGGTCTTCTCTGGAAGGCAAGACAATGAGAGGAAAGCTCAATGGGCTGTAGAATAGGGTTTTGCAGCCACATCTAAGGAGACTGCTGCCTGCTGAGACCACACACAAGACTTCAGGCTTCAGTTTCACTGGCAAGTGTTGGGTAAATTGTTAGTTCTGTTTGTGATTTATATGACACAATATATAATATTAAGTCACTTTAACTTAGGTAGTAATGATTCAAAAAAAATATGCTACACGCCACAAATGAGAGGACTGGAAATCTGTTGAAGTGTCTGGAAAACAAAAATAATCTAGGCTCGAGAATAAGAGAAGCATGATGGTCACTGGCCCAAACAGAATGTGTTCATTTATCTCCCAAAAATACAAATACAGAGATGTAAAACAAGACATTTTATAGACAATGTTGAGTTCCATACTATGTGAAAACAATGCCAACCACAGTAAAATTATATTGAATCGCAGCCCACATACAAATGACCGCTCCTAAAACATTGGGGAAATACACATTTGACTTACATTATTTCAATGTGTTTCACTCATCAGCGTTTCAGACATCAAAACCACAGAAACATTCTAATGTTTCCTGATAAACACTACACTAACAGAGAGTCCTACTTAAGAAATGGGATAATCTTGTCTAATAGAGTAAAAGGGTGGAAAATATTCAACTACACATAGGCTGTTTCAGAGAACTATCTTGTGTCTAAACCATTTATCATACTAGAATATTGGGCAAGATTCCTTCCTTTTGAACAAGTTTATGAAAAATCATTGGCTTGAAGTTCTTTTCAGGAGACCTTAGGAGGCTTCTCCGCAAAGTGTACACAAGGTTGTACAAGGTATTTTTAATACATCCAATTGACACTTATAACACAGTACTTACTTTGAAAGAAGTTTTCTATATAATTTATATTGATGTTTATGCAAGCTCTCTTCAGTCAAAATGAAGCAGATCAACTACCACAAGAGATGATGCATAAATAGCAATAGCAAATGAATATTCTTGCTGTATTAAAAAAATGAAGGATAAGAAACAAATATACCTTTTACAGCCCAAGCGAAGGCTAAATGGACATGAAGTAGATGCATATGAGGGCACAGAATTTGTATTTATCATATAGTCTTACATCATACTTAAAAACTAAAGAAATAAGAATAGGTTATAAGTAACTAAATTCTGGGGCACTTTCATTCACCAAATAAAGCCTATTGAGAACTAAAATTTCATTTAATTATAAATTAATGAGTTTTTAGAACAAAACCTTGTAGTATTAACATAAAACATATCTCAATGGAGAGTACCAATTTTCTAGGATTTGTTTTCCTAACACTGCCTACTTTCTGGCTTTAGCTTTGGTTTACTGACAGCCATGGGAAAAGAATAGTAGCAACTGAATGTATGTATAAAGAGAAGATTTATAATAGCTATTCATGTACCTCTTGGAAAAGGTCATAGATGCCCAAGAGCTAGATGATGACCAGGACAGTTTTGTTTTGTTTTTTTTTATGTCAGTCTGAAGACTAGCCTATCCTTCTTCCCTAACCACGTTACTCTTACCTAGAAGTAATATTAAGAAGATCTAAGAGTTATCATTCAATATAGAACTCTAAGAGCATCAATCCTAGCTGAAGCAAATGCTGGTGGAGATAGCGTTACCTTGTTTCAGGCTTGTAATAACATGAATCAGCAGGCGTCCAGCATGACATAAGTTCAGCATAATATGAACGATGGCATATAAAAGAATATTCACTGAGCAGCAGCTGAAATAATCTAGGTTACTGATATATTGTAATATTGTATCTTCCATGAACTGTCTACCATTTCAGTAAATCTGCATGTATGCATCAAGCTTTTATTTGAAAGTAAATCACACACTGGGGGGGCGCAGGGGGAGGAGACAAAGAGAGGAGAGAGAGTGTGGGATGCCCTGTATGCTGTAAATGTATGTTGCTATGATTGATTGATAAATAAAATGTGATTGGCCAGTAGCTAGGCAGGAAGGATAGTGTAGTTCGACAAGGAGGAGGAGAATTCTAAGAGGTGGAAGGCTGAGGCAAGGACATGCTGCCAGCAAATGCCATGAGGAGCAGGATGTAAAGTACCGATAAGCCACAAGCCATGTGGCAAGGTATAGATTTATATGGGTTAATTTAAGATATAAGAACAAATAGCAAGCAGCCTGCCATGGCCATACAGTTTACAAGTAATATAAGTCTCTGTGTGTTTAATTGGGCCTCAGCAGTAGCCGGGTAGACACAGTTACAAGAGAGATGGATGAAAGAGAGACAGAGAGACACAGAGAAAGACACACAGAGAGAGACAGAGAGATACAGAAACCCACACAGAGAGACAGAGAAACAGAGAGAAAGAATATGAATGAGTGTGTGTGCGTGTGACCTGAAAGCTGAGAAATCCCCAGATCTGGGGTGACACTCTAAGTCCTTTCATATTCAAGGACCTGAGAACTAGAACAGAAGCACCAGTTGACAAAAGGGTCAAGGACAGAAGACTAAAGCTGCAGATGAAGTAGGCAGGTAGGCAAACTCCCTTCCTACGGGGTGTTTTCTTTGGGAACAGAGCCTTTAGTTAACTGTCTAAGCACCACCCATATGAGGCAGAGCAATCTAGTTTAATAATTCTACTAATTCACATGGTGATTTCAACCAGGCTTTATATACACTTCTAGAATAAATGTAGGATTACAAACCTCTGACACACAGGAAAGGATGCATAGAAAAAAAACATTTAACCATGCAAAATTTAGATATCAGTTTTTCCCACTGAGTAAAACACGGGGATGTGTAGAAAGGTTGAAGGTTATTCTGAGGATAAAGCACTTAGATTGTATGCCCTAAAGTTTATGCGGAAGACATTTATTCATGTCTATTGATAAGACCCAGGGTTCCGTTCTGAGAACTGGTTTAAATTATTGAACAGAACATTGTCCCTATTCTCATGTGTTCATATATCCCACAGCTCTGAGGGAACAAAAATAAAAACCTGCTGAGCTCTAGAATAACCAAAGGTTCATTCAATATGTATTTCAGACAGCATACTTAATCCATACACATCATTCTCCATCAATGCAAACATTAAAACCTTAAGAAACTCATCAGGTGATTCTGATTAATTTAACCAGGAATTTCATGCAACAGGAACAAAATATTTGGGAGTGATACCTTCTTTAATGATATATATGATATATGATATATATGATATATATATATATATATATATATATATATAAAACAAATAATTGTGTGAAATTATTAGCTCTTCCAGAGACTGGGCAGAAAATACACATTAAAATAATGTTTCTAAGGCCTTGGAAAATCTAAGGATTTACTCATATCTAATTATATCACCCTTTACAAAACTTTGGAGAACTTACAGTCAGGAAGGACTCCTGAAATTAATTAGAAAAGAAAAATAATGCAATGATATTTGTGTCTTTAATGTACTTTACTGTTTGCTTTATTACATGATTATAATTATAAACTTCAAAAGGTTTCAATTACCTCTTTTTATCTCTTAAACAGCTAGAAGCTGAGATAATTGAAGTATAGTCACATAATTAGTTATTTTTTTAAAACTTATAATGACATCAATTTATTGTTTTATTGAACATTGCTTCTATTGCTTTAAAATTATTTCTCTGGTCTTAATTGTTTTGTTAAAATGAATTTTTCTTTTAAATTATACTATTTATTTTCAGTTAAATTAATTCATATGCAGTAAACTAATTTAAAATTCTAAAATGATAAATTATTGTTTCAGAAAAATTAATTAAGGATAAAATATAACATTGTGTTAAAAGGAGAGTAGATCAGAAGTAGAATGTAGTAGGCTCTAAGTTCAAACTCATCACCACACAGGTATACACACACACACAAGCACATGTACATACAATTCCTTAGTGAACCTATCTAAGTAAGAGTCTCAAACATGAAAGGGAGATAAATAACACAATTACTCTCTTCATCTCTCACTATTACTGAATTTTTAGTATTATAGGGATTTTGCTACATGCTAATCTTGCCCGAGTGTAGTATTTTAATTGTGCTGAAATGTGATTTTATTTGTATGTTAATAAATAAAATTTGCCTGGAGATCAGAGGTCATTAGCGAGCCAGGAATAGAAGTCAGGTGGTAGCCCATGCCCTTAATCCGATCACATGGCAGGCAGAGTCTCTGTCTGGTCAAGGACACAGCCAAGTGTGGTGACCCTTGAATCTTTAATCCCAGTACCAACCATAGAGACCAGGAGGTCTGTATAGACAGGCAGTGATGAGGAAGTCATGTGGCTAGGCTTAGAGCTGATGAGAAGGCAGAACAGAAAAGCATTAAAAGAAAAGTTACACAGGAAGAAGGTCTCTCTGTGAGGGAAAGGACAGCACCGACTGGTAAACTAAAGGCTCTTTGCTAGTGCTCTGATCTGTTGGGCTTTTAACTCTGTATTTGGCTCTGTGTATCTTATTTAATAAGACAGTTCAGAATTTTGTCTACACCTGAGTGAATAAAGTCATCACGGAGCTTATAATGCCATAGATTGATTCTAAGAGGATCATACAGTCATATGAATATATGCAACTTTTGAATGTAAACAAATGTGGCCCTAAACATTCCAAGCCAAATTCTTACACTGGATATTGATTCTGAAGTTACTAAATAAGGCAAAGATCACTCATCTTACATTTTTCTCTTAAAAACCCCTGCCTTTCCTATAAAGAACAAGGCATCATAGTTTGTAACACACAGCATTTATCATTGTATAGAAACTGAAACCAACTATGGGATTCTTATCTTCTGACTTATAATCACCCAAGTGTACAATTGATGGGGATGATGGACAGACGTCTCCAGAGCACTAAATTATCCTCTTGATCTCCATGTCATTCCCATACCAGCCTCTATCATTGAATTTCTTCAATGAATTTACCTATGATGAGACACCTTTATGAGTGATTCCTCTATACTCCAGAGTAAGAACAATTCTAAGGCAAGAACAATATTTGCATTATTGGCACCTTACATTATACCTGGAAACTAATACATTTGGTTAATGAGCATGGCAAACTACTGTTATATTCCAGTAGTCTCCAGGAGGATGCTCCTTTCTCCAAGAGCTTGGAATCTATTTGATGCTACGTGCAAACAATGGAAAAAATCTCATTACAAAGGCATTTTTGACTATGATGACTAAATCAAATGATAGAGCTATAAATTATGGTCAAAGGCAGCACGATGTTGGAACCACAATTACACAGATCATCTCAGACCAGTAATAATTTGCTGCTAGGCACTGTTCTACATATTTATTTAAGAAGAAATACTTTTAAAATATCTTCAAATACAGAAAGATAAGGAGAGTGACATTAAACACATATCAGATTTAGGTGCACCATATTTCAATGCAAGAGTATGAGTGGGAAAATGTGAGATGCATACAAGAAGAGCCCAACAGGAAGGTCTACTAAGTTAAAATCAACAAATGTGAATGATCCAAGGCCAACAAGACATAATTTTACATTAAATTATATGCATTAAAAGATGAAATCTGAGCCCTATACTTGAATGACTAGTGTACTAAAAAAGAGATGGATAATGTCCACTCACTATAACATATGAAATGTGTGATATAAAGGCAAAAAACCTACACTCTTAGTGGGGAGGCTAAGGAAGTTTAAAGGAGTCAGAGGAAAACTTTAACTATGAAACAGCAGAATGTATGAGGAAAGGCCATTTAGTGCTACTACAATAGAGGAATGAGCCTGAAAATGAGTGGGGTGCTCTCACAGCATTTTTTCTGCCCTGCTGTGGAGCTGAAATTTCACTCTGATACCTTGGAGCATTGGCACTGATGCAGTATGGTCTCAATACATATATTGCTCAAGCAGCAGCTGTAGACCACTTGAAAGGTAGTAAGACCATGTGGGGGACAGTCACCCAATAACATGATACCTTTAGAACTTTAATATGAAAATAATGATTGAAACAAGGGAATTGATAACAGATGAGGCGAGTGGGGAAAATATTGAAGAAGTAAAGTAGGTAAGACATGCATTGATTTCAGAAATAAAGGAGGGATAACTGCCTGCATGGACAAACAGTAAAGATTTTTACTGAGAATAAGAAGAATGTCAAAAGTCAACTATTTGTTTAAAGAACATGTTATTTAATGGAAAGCTGTAGATGGTCCCAGTATTAAGAAATATGAGAAATCAAAGGGAACTATAAGTAAGACTTATTCTGGATGAAAAATAGTGCCTGAAGCAACAGACGGGGGATGCAAACTGGCTATTTGGCCTTAGAAGGCTTCATTTTAAAAATGTGACAACTCCAATTTAACGTAACAGACCACTACTTAACAAAGAAACTCAGCTCAGGAAATAGGTATAAGAACTGAAAATGGATACTAGAAGTCTTTGTGGTAGAAGACCTGAGCATTTTAAAATATATTACTTTACAAAAGACAGCTCCTCTGGGGCTGTCACACCTTCAAGAAGTAACAGATGTGTATAAACCACCAACAATACTTTTAATTTTATGTTTTACTGTAGCGCAGAACCACGTGGATATATTGGGTATTCAGTCTACATAAGGTACTTTTGTATGCTGCTATATTTTGGCTTTTTCTAAAAACAAGAGACAAAATACACAGTTAACAAAAAGAAAAATGAAAAGGCAAACAGCAGAATAACCTTTGGCAAAGGTTCTAATCTTCTTAGATTTCAGACTGGACCTGTGCAAGACTAGATCACTGAGTTTTAAGCGCCTCTGAGATGCCTTGAAGAAAGTGGGGAAGCTAATAACATGTCAAAAAAACTGAATTGTTCTCTCTAGCTTACATATGCATAATCTCATCTCTACAAAAAAAAAAAAGAAAGACTTGAAACTCTTTAGCTTAAAATAAATGACCAACATTTTGACATGATATTTTTTTAATAAAAGAAAAGATTCTACAATTGTCCCATCCGTCATTGTCAGCCTCTTCATTATTTGACTGACTCTATCTATAACATAATTCCTATAGCTAAATCTTTCATTTCTCTTTAAAGAATTATTAAATTGGCAGTAAAACTGAGGATTGCTAAAATAAAGAAATAATCAGGGCTAAATTTGTCAATAATTGACACTGTTTCTATGTTTCAGATAAAAAAAAAATACCCCTCGTTTTATGTGAACAAAATGGCCTAAGGAGCCAGGTTAATGTCTTTTACTTGAATCCACTAACAACAGTTATAAAAGAGTTTCAGTTGGACACCATGACAACCCGAGATGTTACTGTTGGTTTTGTTTTAAATTGGAAGACAGAAGAGATAAGATTTCAGGTGTTCGGATGCAATTTTCTACTTTTTAATAAGATAATGGCAGCAAAAATCAATCACATTTATTTTCCTAGGAAAGATTTCTCCACAGAATTGGAATGTTAACTTTGTAAAACTAGTACTGTTGAAAGAGAAATAGAAAAACCAACACCATAACTGTAAGTCATGACAAAGAGACAAATGATAATTCAATGGAGAACAGATTTTAGGGAATAAAAAATGCTGTTTGTAAAATTCAGAAGAAAGTGAAGAAACAGCCTGCCTCCATCTTAGGCCTAAAGGCCATCTCACAGTAAAGACAAATGAGTTTCATTCCTGTTTATGATTAAATCTCTGTTTCACAAGGATTGGCCTACCTGTAACTTTAACTACAAATGGTTCTGTAGTGCCTGTTCCAAGAATGGCCATTATGTCTTTGTTTCAAAGTCATTTAAAACACCTTGCACCCCTACCTTTGTTTCAAACGGTTATATGATCACCTATGACTACTTTACTATGAATATGACTACATTGTTTTGACTATGACTACCTTGTTATGACTTATGAATACCCTGTTATGACTATGACTACATTGTTATGACTAGGACTGCCTTGTTATGACTTATGATTACCCTGTTATGACTAGGACTACCTTGTTATGACTAGGACTACCTTGTGTTGCTTACCTTGCAACCATGTTTTTGTTTCAAGAGACTGTTAAGACTAATATTTGTTTTTCCTGCTCATATAACCCCACCTATTTTGCCTCCAAATCCCCCATTTGGAAACTCCCTACCCCTGAGCCTTGTCTTTCTTCACATCCAATGCTGACCTCTTGAATCCCACATCAGAGGGAGGCAGCCCCTGTACATAAATAAAAGCTTGATTTAATTAATTGCTTGCTTTAATTAACTTGCCCATGATGATTTGGGTTGGTGGTCTTTCTCCTATCTTTAGGATTAACAGAAAGAAAAGTGAATTCTACCATGACAATGTGCTAGTTCATATGATTTTATAATCTACTCTGACCATCCCTCATCTCTGTGTGTTTGAAGAAAATATGTATTACACGAACATAATTTCAAATGATTTTTTGAATGACTTGTTTACATATTTTAATGTAGTGTCCAACCAGGTTACTAACATTTTCAAATACTTCGATACTGAAGATTTCACCTCCAGTAATAAAGTCAGTGTTAGAGTGTATGAGATACAACAATGTATGGCCACCACCTCCACTCAAAAAAATAAACTATATAATAAAAACCTTCAGGCCAGCTCCTGAAGTCAAAGTCAAATAATATATAATGAAAATTCCTTTATGAAGATTATATTCATAATAAATTTATACACTCTCATATTTTAGAATTACTAGGCTGGCTACCTGAAGAAAAGATGAAAGAGTATGTGAACATTCTATCTTGAATATAATTACACGTTCTCTATTATTTGGCAGAATGAGCTGGAAGAGCATGAATGGACTGCATAATTCCACAAGTCTCCATCCATATTTCAGTATCTATGAAATAGTCTGGCCTCAGTGATGCTACAATACAGTCATGAGTGGAGACACTTAAACTATTTTGCCTGCAGTGTTTTTTCCCTCTTCCATCAATAGAGTAGCTAAATGCTATCAGAAGGTCCATTTCCCAGGCCATTAGTGGGAAATGGCATCTCACCTGACAGTTAAACACTGCAGGGTAAACCATTTGCCAAAGAAATGTATCATCCATGGACCTTCCTGTTGGTCTCTTTCCCAAATTAGATGAACGATATACAATAAATAAAATTATACCACTCAATATGCCTTCACTACTCTCAGGTGGAGGGTTTAGGTGCACTTTTATGAGGCTTCATTGGGAATTTAATAGGGCTTAGGGCTCCTAATTATCTAGGCTATTGTTGCATCTTTGAAGGAAGAACCATTAATGACAACTACTTACAGTTTTAAACATTTAAGACTGACACATACAAAGAAACATGACTATACAATGTCCCCAGAGGGCAAAGACAGTCACCATAATGTATCAGTATGAAAACTGGAAGTAGTGAATTTAGGTCATTTTTCTAAGCACCTACTAGTAAATAGGTCAGCATTTGAGCTCTTTTTTTGTTCGTTTGTTTGTTTGTTTTTCGAGACAAGGTTTCTCTGTGTAGCTTTGTGCCTTTCCTGGAACTCATTTTGTAGACCAGGCTGGCCTTGAACTCACAGAGACCCGCCTGCCTCTGCCTCCCAAGTGCTGGGATTAAAGGCGTGCGCCACCACCACCCGGCTTCTCATTTTAATACGAATTTAGTGAATGTTAACTGTGTACCAGATGGAGACATATTTAGGGATCTATCTTCGCTGTAACTCTATGGTTCTATAACTTTATTGTTCCCTAAAGATGTACAGGGTTAGCCTAGGCATTTCCCAGGGCTGGTTACTTAAGCTAGACTAAACTGTAATTCTTGGTAGCAACTAAAATAGCTTTTACAGCATCGACTGTATTTGGCGGCATGAACTAGTAGCATCGAGACACTCTTCCTTATATTTAGACCTGCTTCCATCTTGAGTGAGAATAAAAATAAAGAACAGTTGTCTGAAACAAATGGTATGCAGGCAGCAGACATAAATAAACTAAACTGGGATCTAACCCCTCAAGTTCAGTTTTTTCTGTAAACACCTTACTGGGCTGGTTAGGAATTCTATAGAAACAAAAGCATACATAGGTAATTCACACACCCTACCCGCTATCACCAAAAACCTTTACATTAAATTTTAAAACAAATTTATTTTTGATAAGTCCTAAGTTTGTAGAAAATAGTATAAATAAAGAGATACCATGTGATGAGCACCGACTTTTCCTTGTAGTTTTCTGAGGTTGCCATACTGGACTTGTTATCGTTAGTCAGTCAGTGGTGGTACATTGCTAACCCAACTCTATATTTCATCCAGATTTCCTTACATTTTAATTAATATTCCTTGTCACATGCTCCATAGCCATTCTTCAAGTCTCATTTTAGAATTTCCCATTTTGTCAGGTGCCCCACAGTCATCGAATAAACAATATTATGAATTAAACTGAGGTACTGGTCATACTCAGTATGTTTCTTGCTCCCGAGGAATCCTAGTTTTGAATGCTACTCACTAAAAGGGGAAGGAACTATATCTGTGTATATTATGACATTCATTTATAAATATGTATCTATAAACACTACATATTTAAAAAATCACATGTAGACTAAGCTAAATCTGAATGCATAAAATTATCCTGAATTCCAAACTATTATTACATTTGTCATTATATGACTATCAGTACTTCAGGTTGTTTATTACTTTTAAATAAAAAGAAAACCACACACACACACACACACACACACACACACACACACACACACGATACAATGCATCACTGTGACTGACTCCTCTAGATGGCCTAGAGTGAAGTTTGCTCATTATAATGCTTGATTTGTACACAGAGGTTAGTCTCCTGTGCCATGCAATAGTCTCAGATGATGGTCTCCTGTGATCCTGTGAAATGCAATATTCTCAGAACTGAAAATTCAGTAGGGAAAGAAGAGGAATAAAAACAGTTCTTGTTTTTATGACATTAATGTTCTAATTTGAAAATTAAATGATAACTGTAATACATCAGTAAGTGTTCTGAAGAAAAATAAAGTGGGATAAAGAGGGGTGGCATGTGTTTGTAAAAATACTATAATCAGAAAAGATCAGGAGTGAAAAAGCCTGATAAGTAGGATAAAACCCTCCAGATGGAGGAATAGGGAGGATGACTTTCCTGACCATACCAAGAATAGACTGTTCAACAACAGAACTTACCTATCTACAGACTCTTAGAAATTGGAAGGTAAAAAAGTTTTCTCTAAAATATTTTTGAAGAAAAACAAACTTAAATACATCTATAACAACAACAACAAATCCGACCTAGTTGTGAATTAAACTCTAACACTTAAATTAATTAATTAACTAGTTGATTAAAAGATTTGCTATAATGCCAGCACTTTGCTCTTTGAGAATGTTTGAAAAGCAGGAAGTCGAGGTTCAACAGGCAAGTGCAAAGTCAAGAGAAAATTGATTCTACTGCACCCATTTTTCAGCTTCAAATTAAAATATACATGTGCCCAAGGCATGGTTGCATGACTGGTTACATAACTTTATTATCATAAAAGTGAAAATAGTCCGATGATTCCTACTAAACACTTCCCTCTTAACATCTCTGGGTCCAATACAAACAATACCCAAGCTCCTCCAGTGAGGTCTTTGCTGCCCTGCTGCTCCCCAGGGAGTCAATTTTGCTTTTTCAAGCACTTCCTCTTCTAAGTAAAGTTTTTGCCTGCTAGTCTTCTGTGTCTGTAAATTCTTTTATAGAGGAGAGGAAGTAGCAAATGCAAAGGTGTCGATTTTCCCTGCAGACATCAGCTACAGAATACCGATAAGGACTGAAGATACCATATATTATTTTATCAAGACCAGTTGGTTTGTCTTTGTAAGTTAAAACAAATGCATTTTCTTATAATGGAAGATAGATCGATTTTACTTCCTCAGTTGATTTGCCTTACACACTTCACCAAGGTTTGTAAATTTAAAGAGAGTAACAAAATCCATAAAAATAAGGGGAATAAAACAAACTTTTACTGTGCCACATGCCTTTGCATACATTATATATTCATTCATTATAAAATATATTATAATACAGGTTATGACTAACTCCATTTTAAAGATCA
Source organism: Peromyscus leucopus (assembly GCF_004664715.2). Classification (NCBI taxonomy): domain Eukaryota; kingdom Metazoa; phylum Chordata; class Mammalia; order Rodentia; family Cricetidae; genus Peromyscus; species Peromyscus leucopus. Next base: position 20,345,245 of record NC_051078.1, on the reverse strand, counting down.
ATAATCTAAACCCTAGTCTTGTATAACTTGCTCCAGAAGAACAAATCATAATATAATTATTTTAATAATTATAGCATTTGAATTCATTCTAAGCATTTTTAAGATATATACTTATTCACTATTAAGGAAAATAATACAAGATGATATCAGTTCTTTTTTGTCTACAAGACATTGATCACTAGTTGTAATACAATGAAAATTAGTTTAGATTTTGTCTGTTGTAGTAACATTTAGCTACTTACTTGACAAGTCATTGAAGACATAATATTTGAATTAGGTAATTACAAAATCCATCCATTATGCCAATACTTAAATGATACATAATAGAAGACTTAATGAGCACATATATATGTTCAATCATTCATGTGCATAGTTACTACATTCATAACACGTTAGCTATCAGAAATTCATTTTTAGACAAAAATTAAAATTTTTCTATCTCCTAAAATATATGGACTACTAAGAAAGAAATATACTCAACAAATAATTGAACTAATGAAGTATTAAAGATAATGATAAGGTTTCTGAATGAAAAGCACATGTTATTGCAAGAGGTCATAAAGCAAAGGAATTTTATGTAGATTTTGGAGGCAAAGGCTGGTGGTCATGGAAGGTGGCTCTGAGGAAGTCAAATTTGAGGCAAAATCTGAAATTGAACAAAAGTTAATCAAGAGCAGTAAAAGAAAACCCTAAAAGAATCTATATTTCCAATTACTATTGAAAATTATATGTATATATGAAAAGAAAAAGGACAGCAAGAAAGGAAATAAGTAAGGAATAGATTCAGGGAAGGAAGAGAGGAGAACAGAGAGGTAGGAGAAAAAAGGAAGAAGCCATTGTCAAAAAGCCTTAGTTGGGGAGGGGCATCTGAGGTTCAAAATGTACAACATACAGACATTCAAATGTATTAGGATTTTTTTCAAACAAAGAATGGATATCAGTATATCATTATTTCGTTGACAAGGTTTAGAAAAAAACTATTTTGAATATGTTTATCATTTCCAAATATTTGTAATTGATATCATTGGACATTCGATAACTTTGGGCTAAAACAGAATACTTCTGATCTGCTAAGAACTCTATGATGTTATTTCAGTGAGTTCTGCCAACACTTAAAAAGTGTTGGCTGGAGTGGTTAGGAAATTTATATAGAGTCTTCATAGAATTAAAACAACTCTCTCCAAAGGTGAGTTCTAGTCATCATAGAGTTAAATTAGCCCTCTTCAAAGATGAACTCTAGTCATCACAGAATTCAAACAACCCTCTCCAAAGATGAGTTGTAGTCATCATAGAGTTAAATCAGCCCTCTCCAAAGATGAGTTCTAGTCATTATAAAATTAAATCAACCCTGTCCAAAGATGAGTTCTAGTCATTTGGCTTTGTTTCCTTCATATGGATGAGGACTTGTAACTTAGTAAAACAGAACATGCTTACGTCTACCCAGTTATTTTAAACAGTCCGCACTGACATGCTGGGGGAACTTTCCATGGTGTTATTAAAGACACTTGTCCTTGTAAATAAAGCAGGCTTCATGCAAGCGTTGATATGTTTTTATAAGAACTCTAATTTTAGGTCATAAGAGAAAAAGTTCTGGTTTTTCCTCTCCATGGTATTATCCACAGAACTCCTTACCCAGCATGCTGCTTTTGTGTTCTCAAGTTCTTGGTCATTCCTGTAGTCTCTAACTTAGATTCCTATGTAAGGTCTAAGGACAGAGGGGAAAAAAAAACGACTCCAGTTTGGCTAAGATCACTTCCCTTCTGCTCTGTCATAGAACCAGCAATTCCACAAAACACAGCCTGGGCTGGGAATACAGAGCCTGCTTCGTGTGAGTGAACTCATCTTTCTGGTCCTGCACAGTAACTTAATATTTCTGTATTTTTATAGAAAGTGTTTAAGTCTTATACATGACACATGGAAAGATCCTATTTCTGGACAAATATCAATGGAAGTCAATGACGTATAGCACACACAAGGGTCAAAAAGAGCAAACAACGGTTGACTTAATCTACCCCACCATTAGCCACTGGATCTATCAAGTCATTTGTGTCATCTTTTTGCTTTGGGTCTTGTGGATAGAAACCAGCTGCCTACACATGCTACACAGACATTCTAATACTGAGCCACACTCCCATACCATCTAGCTAATTTTAAAACTGTGTCATCAGTCATGTTCTTATTTAGAGTCTCACACAGTTATGTTTTATCAAGGAAAAAATAAATCTTCAAATTTGTTTAATTGAATTGAAAAGGAAAGGAGATGTGAAAGCTTGTCAAAAGTTGTCTTAGGGATTTTTGCTACTCAATAAGAGATTTCCTTGCCATGCAGTGATGGTGCACACCTTTCATACCAGCACTCGGGAGGCAGAGGCAGGCGGATCTCTGTGAGTTCAAGGCCAGCCTGGGCTACAGAGTGAGTTCCAGGAAAGGCACAAAGCTGCACAGAGAAACCCTGTCTCAACCCGCCTTCCCCACCTCCCAAAAAATAGATTCCTTTAAGCAATTCTTTGATTAGAGGATAATCTTTCCATTTGGCACTAATGTATTAAAGATACTCACTGAGTTAAGACACACATAAAATGACACACTTCTTGTGACTAATGTGTTGCTCAGATTACCATATCATTTTTTTTCAAAATTCTTATGTGATTGTAATTAATTTATAAAATCTTACTTATTGGATTTGATAGGGTATATAAAAAATGTGTGTTTGTGTGTGGGGGCGTTGGGGGGTTATATATTGTAGTTTTCTAGCTTTCCTGACCCAAAGCCAAGTGGCATCATGGATACAGACACTAGGAAGCCTGTGGAGCTGACATGAGTCATTAGGGTGGCAAAGGTTTCCAACAATTGCTCTCTTTTATCTAATATCATTAAATAAACCTTTGAAACTATTCTAATAAAAACTTCATCCTTGGGTAGTCAAGCTCAGGTCCGCAATAGAATGTGGAAAGAAAATGTTCTTTTGATCACATAATTCCTCTATCAACCGTTATTCATTCATTTTATTTGTGCTAGGTGACTTTCACTCAACAGTAATATAACTGTTCAAGACTACTTTTCTATTGCAGATTTGGAATATTTTTAGGTAAAGTTAAAGTGGTTTTGTTTTTTTTTGCTTTTATTCGATTGTTAGAATGGATATGGGAAATTAATATTCCAACAATATTAATGCATCTTGTATGGCATCAGGCAGGCAAGATCCCAGCTCACATGAGACCAGGGCACTACACTCCTAAAACTGACTCCTGGTTTTTCTCACATTAGGATATTGATTACCCACCATGCATAAAGGACAGAATTAAAAATCTTAATATGGGAGAAGGGAATGGTGGTGGTGGTGATGGAATTTCTTTCTAAACAGCTATTAAACTTTCAAATGACTAAATATACAAAAAAGAAAGAGGAAGCAACCAGCTACATTTTATTGTAGCAAGATATAAAAAGTCTTATTCTGTCATTTGTTCATTTATAAATAAGTTATATTTGAACACATAGACATCCATATCAGTCTTAATGATATTTCATTCATTCATATCACACATAAAATTAAAACTGTTTATTACTACCAACAGCAATAAAAGTATCAATCATAAGGGTTAAACACAAATTGATGGTGATACCATATATATTCCAAGGATAGTCATATATACAAAGGTCCTCAAGCACTCCCTTCAAAATGCATTTGTAATAATAAGTGATTGGGCAATAGTCCTATTTTGTTTCTTGAAAAGAGACTTTAAAAGGTACCATGACAGACATTGTGTTGCAAAGGCAAAAACATATTATTTTTCCTGTCCAATAAAACTGTTCACATGTCAGTGTTTCTCTCAACTCTAAGCAAAAACACTATAAAATAGAGCAATAACAATTGAGTTTATTATGAACAACAAAAGAGCCTTGAACTGCATGGTAAAAACTCTAGTTCAATTATTTGCAAAGGAGACACTAATGTAAATAAACACATCTGGACTCCTTCACCTACTATTAACATCTTGTCTAAATTCATCATTCATTAGCAATAAAATTATTTCAAAGGTTTACTAATTTAATATCCATAAAAATAAATAATAAAAGCAACCAACTAAAGGAGACCCATCTGACAGAACAGCAAATGCTCTATCTGCTTGTGGGCATATTGTTCAGGCTAGCTTATTCACTCATTATAATAGGCATTTATTGAACATTTACTCTGTGTAAGACATTAAACACATATTTTTCTAGGGTCAAAATAAACAATCCAGGTAAGTTTTCAATTTTTAGTGCATGCATGCAGCTTTTATTAAGCTAAACAAATGAGTCAGAGAATTAGAGATTGATATAAACTGTGGAAAGAATAAAGGTCTAATGGTAAATGTATGAATGAAAGGATTTTAGAGAGGAATGGGTGGGCCCACTCGACTAGAATACAGACCTGAGGACAGTTTTCTTCTGTACAGCAGAGCCCCAACACTTTACATAATGTTTTTTTCCTCAGTATTGTGTTTAGGATGTGGTTTCTTTCCAATGTTTCATGTGTTGGAAGTTTGGTCCCTAGCATGTTGGCACTGGGAAGGAGTATGGGACTTGTAAAAAATTGAGTGAGATGAAATTCCTCAGAAGATGTAACTGGATTCACATTGCTCTCTTATTACTATCTATGGATATCATTTGTCATGACACATACTTCTTCATGATACCACCCAACAGCACTCTCAAAAAAGGCCACATCAATGGGGCCCTTTGCTATCTGACTTTCTTTCTCCCTGTGACTTCATTGCTTTATAAACTATCCAGCCTCTAGCAGTTTGGTATAGTATTTCAAAATACACTAGTGCACTCAAACATTTATAAATTATGCCATCCTGTATCAAAACTCTAAAACTGCTTATTATATGTATTGGCTTTTATACAGCAAGGGACTACAATCTATCACATCAGAAAAATACTACAGTGGTCATATGCCATTGTTCATGTTACACTTTTAAAGGAAATTAAAATAAGAATTATACCCAGAGCTGTGTCTCACCAAGGTAATTAACAAATTACACTATCACAGATAATTGAACTTATAAATCACCGGTCCTTACTGTTGAAATACTGAGAAACTGATTAAACTAGAAAAAAAAATAAGTTGGCTTAATTCAGCAGAGACCAGAGGGCAGAAAGATGATGGTGGTATAAGCAAGGAGAACAGAAAGAAGTTAAAGTAAAGAATAAACCAAACCGAGGTGTCTGAATCACTGAGTTACAGTTCCATCACATTTAGGAGTGCTCAACACTGCAGCCAAGTTGTACAATAGTCCTACAACACTCATGTGATTACCTGTCACAAGAAGCATGGCTATAGTGAAAACTGAATTAATATTCACAAGTTAATAATTATGATGCCTGACTCTTAAAAGGGTTTTGCTTCTTATTTAGTGTTCTGGCTTGATAATCCATCACCAAATTAAACGGAGCTATGGCTGGAGTTTGGGACAGAACGTACACGCTCCAGAATCCAAGTTCATTGTTCAGGTCCACAAAAACCAATCAAACAGACAGTCACAGGGTGAATAAATGTGATAGTAACTGTTTCCATCTTAAGCCTACATTTCCCTGCTTTCAAATGTTTCCCTTATTCTCACTAAAGCTGTAAGCTATGTCTCATTGATTTTTAGAACTATCGTTCCCAGAGTAAAAAAATTCAAACTTTTTTTAATCCAAAATGATACCTTACAAGCTATAAAAATTTTGCCATACACATCTGTGTTAAACACTCCCAGAAATTGTAAAATGGCAAGTTCAAAAGCAAGGCCTGTCAAGAGTCATACCATGAAATTAGAGATGCCTCATCAAAATGTCAAGGAAGATGACTTTTCCTCTTATTGATTTTAGAACAAATGTAGTTGAAATAATTAGGAAAACTCCAAACAGCTGTCCATCAAATGAAGACTACACAGAAGGAAACAAAGACCTTGTCACACCCAGTTTCACCTGGTAGCAGACACTGTCCTCCTAGCATATCTCCTGACCTGCTGAAGAGAAGGAAGCTCTTTTATCTTGAATTCAGTGTGGATGCTTCATTGTAACAATTTCAATCACTATGTGAAGGTGTGTTTTACAAATATATGCATGTATATATTTGCATTATTTATCTTAATTGAAATTACTGCTAGTGTACATTTGTGTTTTCCTCTAGTGCGGTTAATTTCATATTCCCATCCCATCCTTTTAAAATACATGTCCATTGTATTTTATATGAGTAACTAACTGCAAATAACTTTAATAAGGATTTTTATGAAACCAAATCCTTAAGCATATTCATGAACCTCATTAAGTCTTAAACAAAAGGTTTTCGCTCATCTAGAAAAAGGGTTACACAAAGTGATATTTTACAGAAATGGAGAAGGGAACTGCTTTATCCTGATTTTTTTTTTTTTTTTTTGAGAGAAAGGAAGGTGACCTTCTAAAATTGAGTGTGACAGTATACTCCTTCATCCTGTCTCCATTCAAGTCCTAAAATAGTTTCATCCAAAAACTTCTGCCTGCTTGAAATGGAAACATTAGATAAGCTATTGTTACGACAAAATGATGATGTTTTAAGCATGGCCATGTTCCACAAGCACTGAAGCGACACTTCCTCTTTGGGATTGCATGATTGAGAAACTTAAATTAAATGAAAATACTGATGCTGCCTCTGAGAGGCTCACAGTTACAATTAACTAAGATGCCCCCTGATCTTGGCAAGAGGATTGCAGAAAATATTATTGATGCAATACATGTCTCCTTTTTCTTTCCAACTGAGAACATCAAAAACCAAAGGCAACAATTAAACTCAACAGATTCTATTGATTTTATTGATTGGCCATGGAAGGTTCAGTACCAATCACAGATGACCCTTCCACTTTTTATCCATTCTCTCCTGTACTCTGGCACTGCAAAAGTAAAAGATCCTTTTTTGAGAAGCGGAACTAGTTCAGGTAAAGCAAGATGCCTCATTGTCTTAGTCATTAATCTTCAGGTAATTAAAATACCATCATTTTCCTCCAGACAGAACACATTTCAGGCACAATCAATGAAAAGTTTACCAATGCATCTAACCCCAAAGCATTTTAAGAACACATTTCCATGTTATAAAAATATAAGACCAGAACATGCCAGTAGTACTCAATACTCTCCAAAACACCCATGAACAGAAACAAATTAATTCTGACATGTGCTCATCTGGTTAATTGATTCCCACATGCGCAGAAGGTACTAAGTACAAAGCTCCAACACCAGAAAACATGTCAGAAATGAGACAACCCAATAGGAACTTTTTTTTCTAATTTATAGAAATCCTTGACTTCTGAGGTACTATTTCAAAGCAACTTTAACAAACACAATTTCCATCGATTGAACAAAAGGACTGTACTCCACCAAACACTCTCATGGAGGGATAGGGCTATATATCAAATGACTAAAAAAAAAAACCATTCAGTCTATATTTCAAAACGATGGAGTCTAAAGAGAATAAAAGATAAAATATAGAAGAGTAAATAGCTTACAGGAAAGCACTTAAGATTTCAGGAAGTTTCACAGCTGCCATAAAGATTTCTGTTTTCTCCATAACCTACCTCCTTCTCAACCCCAGCAACAGAACATAAAACAAGTCAAAGTTACATGTCCTGTTGCTTATACAGCAGGCTGTAAACGTCGAGGAGATTTCGCAGGTCACATTTGACTTATGATTCAAATGTGTCTGCTTCATTTTCTTTCACAATTCAACACAAAGGCCACTGGCAATGTTGAAATATTTCTTAGTGTTATTCAGAGACATGAAGACAGGTTTCATTAGTTCACTACTTCAGATTACTTAGCAGTTCACCAGAGTGCAATTGGCATGAATTTGACTCATTTAGTATTGCCCTCATCAATCCTGGAAGATACCACACGATAAACAGAAAGCCTGAAGGAAAAGTAAAGATCTAGATGGGTCTGGGTAAGTATGAGTATATTTCAGATAGATACATAATAATCATCTGAACTAATTAGGGGGTATATAATTTATTTTTCTAAGCTCTGAAAGGTTTTAATCAATGATGATTCTGTAAATACCGTGGGGCTATATGGCTCTGAAGTCATTTGCTAATTATAACCCATTACATAAGACACATCCTTGGTTACAGATTTAATTTAACTGGAGCTCTCGACGTTCATGACAAACAGCTCCATGATAAAAAAAAAAAAAAAAATTAATGAAATTTCCCAAAGTAACATTTTAAAATAACTTTTCTGAATGTCTTCTCATACAAACATATACCAAATAAATACTGCCTAACCAAACAATTCATACCAAAATGATCAAGTTTATACACATTATGAAGGATATCTCTGACCAGCATAACTTTTTCCCCCTTTTTACAGGCCAATTAAAACAGTTCGATGAAAAATTACTGAAATCCTAAGCCCATTGCCATTCAAATCATATAAGATACTGCCAGTAGCCCTCCCCACTCGGTTTTAAAACCATATGGAGCTCTATTTAAAAATTTAAACTTGACTTTAGGCATACACATCTGCATCTAATATTTTGGCAGTAAAAACCAATTCACTCTACTTGAATGTCAAATGTAGACTTAATATTGTATTTTACTTAAAATAATGCCAATTCATTCTAACCCCAAAGTAATAATATTTTTATTTAATAAGTATAATTAATCGCCTACCAAGACAACACTTAACTTAAAAGAAATATTGTGGAGCAATTACAGAAGTGTATACTAACATTTCCCTTTTGGAATATTCATTATTATTGTTTGCTTTGGTAGGACACTATTCTGGGAGTGACTATTTCAAAGTTATATGCAAGTAAGAATACCAGTTTTTATTAAATTCCAACAAGCTTTGGGTGGAGGAGCTCAAATTTTAAGTGGTATAAATGATAAAAAAAATTATATAATATAAAACACATATGTGCATGCATAACCAAGTATGTATATACACGGTCACCCATATACACTTCCCTATATAGTGTACATTGTACAAAAAATGTAAATATAGTGATACATCCTCATATATAATGTGTTTTATTACAGAGATGGATGTATATGGCCTCCATTTCCAAAATAACATAACTCCAGGGTAATCAAATATGAACTCATGTATCTCTCCCACACTCTTTTCGATGATACAAAGAAATACTTTAAATGTGCTTTTAAATTAACCAGAGGAAGTTGATTCAATTTATGATGAAATAAAATTAAATGCAAATGAATAATGAACATGGTGACAGTCTGAGAGGGAAAAGAAAAAATATTTTAATGTACAGGCTCTATCTTACGATTCTTTATTTTTTTTTCTTAAGAGAAATGTAGAGCACCCTAAGATAACGCTTTTGACACCAAAGTAAGAGGTTTTAACATAGAGTAATTAAGACTAGAATTATGAGCTATGTCAGGGTTCAAACTAGAGCTAAGATATTTCAATATTTTTTGAAAAGCAAGACAACATCACAAAGGTTACCAGCTAGCTTTTTGCACTGTCTGAAAACTGCCTTTCTGAGTCAGCCACATCTAATTTTCATAGAGCCTGAAAAATTACTCCAGGGTAAAATTACTTAGGGTGCTCTACATTTTCTTAGGAAAAAAAAAGAATTTTAAGATAGAGTCTGTACATTAAAATATTTCAGAAACATGTTTTGGAGTAAGGATTCCCAAAGTCTTACAACATAATTACTAAGGGAACAATTCAGTGAAATGACTGAATCCTAAGGCAATTCATTTCAGATTTCAAGAAAATAATTTAAGAAATGCAATGACTAAAGAAAGTCTCAGCTGAACTGAAATCAGAGATTTCAAGTAGTTGGGAGACCAACTTCTACTTCTCATTCTTTGGAAGAATGATTGAATGTATATGTTGCTTTAAATGACACACTCATTCATTTACAAATAGTAAAAGGGTCTACACTTTCTGCAACCACAGAGAATATAATGAAAAGAAATACCTGTGAGGTCGAGACGCCAGTGAGCTAACAGGAACAGTTTATGGGCTCAGGTTGGGGTAAAGAATCTTGTTTCTCCCTCAGTAGGAAACCACAGCAGAACGGCCCAGAGAAAGCATTCTGTGGAGTGCGGCATATCCAGTTCTGTCCAGCTGTATACTTCAAGAGATTTAGTTCCATTTCATTTGAATTGGAGTTTCAAGAGAACAACTATTGTTGTATGGATAGGCATGCTTATGAAGCAATATTTTCTTTTTATGTCTGTTCCTGGGGTTTAGCATGAGCAAACTCTGATTTGTGAGTCTTTGCTTTCCCTGAAGAAAAGTGGTCAGACTGAAGTGAAAGGAGAGAGGTCCCCCCCACCCACCCCATTCTGGAAGTAGAATTCCCACAGTGTCAAAAAAACCACAATGAGATAGTGTAACAAAATATGGCTGTGAGTTCCCATCTGTCTTCAACATAAGTTTTCTCAGCCATTCCTTCGGTAAGTCTCTATTAAAGTTGTGCATGTAAACAGCTGGAGGTTTAGATACTAACTTGAACACAGTTGCACGTATTACATACTTCCTGAGAATCTGAGATATGGTTGGACCTTTGAAAAAAATCATAATTAACAACACAGTCCTCAGCAAACAGTTCCTAGAACATGTGTGTTTTGAGTCAAGTTCTTCATCCACATGGAATCCAATCCCTCTAAACCCCCTGCCTCCCATTTTCTTTTGCTTTTCATGTTCTCCACCTCCCATGAATAGAAAAATCTTCAGGCCGTATCCTAGAGCTTAAATGACTGCAGTGTGCTTTACAATGTGGATGATGGATAACTTTTTGAAATATTATAAGTGATTGCACTTTATTTCAGAAGCTACTGCCAGGAGGAAAATCACGGGCCAGATTCCTAACTCCCTTGGAGCGCTCCTGTAGAAATGACCCCATGAAATTCCTCAAGCCAGGAAATAAATATGGATTAGACTCTGTCTCAAATGCAAAAATCACTTTTATTCTTGGCAAATTGCGTGGATAGCTTTGGATTTGGATGTAAATTTTTGTTTGACCCATGTACTCTCTGCCTTACAGACACACGGACAATAAAAAGGCAAACATAGCAATATAACTTTGTGTCTTAACCCCATAGCACTGGAAACACAAGTGGACACTTTTCATCCATGTGTTTTGCTTATGCGATGGTATCACTTTCGTTAGCTTCAGTTTTAAAACAATAGCATTATATCTATTTTCTCAAATATTGAAACATGAGTAAAAGTTAATCCTAAGGAGACTTCAAAGAGATATCACCTTGTCTATAAAGAAATTTTAAAAATGCCACATATATGTAAAGAGTCTTTAATCTATCAAAAGAAATTTTCAAAACAAATATGATATATAAATACTTTATTACAAGTATTGCTAAATAACTGAAAATAGAATTGGCTATATTTTTTCATAGATGCTGAATAAAACTTAATCAATTAAGAAGGTTGAAACTTCTCATCCCATGCTTTCATTACCACATAACAATGACAATGTCCTCTACTACAGTCTTATGACTTTTCAAAGAATTAAAGCCCAAACTTTAGAGTTATTGAAAACAGTTATCATTTATTAAAGAGTTGAATTGCATTATTCTGGACACTAGGATAAAATATCTACTTCTTATAAAAACATTTTGAAGGTCAAACTGTAATCTGCACTTGACATATAAAAAACCCTGCATCTCAGAAAGTTGGAGCAGTGCTTTGCTAGAAGCATGGATGCTTAAACTTCCCTTGACTAGCTCTTCGTTTTTTTCTGAACACTCAAAGGCATGCATATAATCTAAAAAAAAAATCAGATTTAATTAATCCATAAAAACAGTTGTTAAAATTTCATACTGTTAAATGAAGTTTCAAAAACTGGCACAGACTCATTCTTTCATTGTCTAAAATGAGTATGAAAGTTTAGAGTCACTCAGAACTGGAGAGCTTTCTTCTCAGAAATCATAAAGGACTTAATTCTACAGTGGCTGGGGAAACAATTTCAAATGTTCTTTCACATTCATACAATATTTAGAAAAGAGATAAAGATAATTCCATTCAAGTTAAGATTGTACTGTTGTGATTTTCACAGCACTATAAAATAATTTAATTGTGCTTATTTTTATTAATGTATGACTTTTATTATGACATTTCAAAACCATGACATTCTTCCTACTAGAAAATGGTTCCAAAAGGTAATATTTTGTTGGGGAGGGGAAGACAGCTCAGTGGTTCAGAGCAGTGACTGCTCTTCCAGCAGGACTGGTTCTAATTCACTCTGCCACATGATGGCTCACCATTTTCTGTAACTCCAGTTCCAGGGGACCTATGCTCTTCACACTAGCACATGTGGTGCACATACATGCAAGTTAAACACCCACCATACACAGAAGACTAATCAATCAATCAGTCTGTCAATCAATCAATCGTTTCTTTAAAGGTAATTTTAAGCTATATTTGGAGAGACAATCTTAATTGAAAAAGAATATATTTCTGGTGTGTAATATTACATATCCTAGCAAAAGTGATACATCTTGTTGCAGGGCATTCCGAGTGAGAAAACTGTCCTCGGGGGCTTGACAGCATGGGGCATTTTGCAACAGCTCCTCCAGATTTGCACACTGCCATCATCATGTCAGAAAGTGTTGTTTATCTTCAGGCTTTAATAACTACACGAGAACAAAGGATAAGAATACAGGAATACATGGACAGCTGAGGCCTGCCAAGTAAAGGTTTTATCATATACCCATTGTTAGAAGGAATCATGTGGAGGGCTGTTTCACGCCACATCATATGTATAAGCATTAAATTCTGAAAGCTTATATAGGAGTGAAAAATGTAGTATTGAAATTATACAGAAAGAGGCTTTAAAATACAGAAGACAATTAACTGTAAAACCCATGGGAATAAACTTGACAGTATTTTTATGAGCTGGTAGCACATGTCTGGATCATTAGAACCTACTAGATATTATGCAATCTAAAATTTAGCAAATTGAAACAAGAACTACCATTGAGGTATAGATGATATAATTTGGGGTAAAGTCTGCTAAAAGGCCTTCCCGCCATTTTGCCTGGTTTCACTCGGGCATAGTAAGTGCGTGGCCCATCACTGAGGCACACATAAGCATAAGATGTACTGGCTGTATACTGGGGCCGAGGACATTGTGACAGTGATTACCCAGCAGGCCTACCTGTGTTTATTTGTGTGGGCCTCACAAGGGCAACAAATTGGAACACTATTGCTCTCTGAAGCTTAGCCTCAAGACTCTTCAACGTCTGTGCAAGAAGAGCCTTGCATTGCTAAAATGAAACTGTGGAGGCTAGTTCTAAATCAAGTTCTAAACCGGTATCTCTTCCCTACCTTACAAGTATTGTACAATTTTGGAATGTTTCAGAATGTCACTGGATAGAGGCATTATAATAAAACAGAAGTGACTCATCTGCTACCTTTTTTTTGCAAAAAAAATACTAAATTCCAGTGATCATAGTTTACTAGAAAACTTTTCAGAAGACATACAAAACTATATGCTAAATAGTATTTCTAAGTAAAAGATGAATAGATGTAATATTTGATGACCTTCCATCTGATAAAAGTTTAACTAAGAATTAACTAAGGAAATAAACTAAGAATAGATAATATGACTGAGAAGAAGACAACCTTGAAATTAAGAGATTGGATTTTAAAACAACATGTAGTTGCCCAGAAAAACTGCATGAATATTTTAGAGCATTTATTTTCAATTACCCCAAAGCATGTTGGCATGTTCAGCACACAAAACAAACATATGATTATATGGGAGTACTTACAGCTTCTCATTCTGATTTTTTTTATTTCAACTATGAACTCTTGTTAGAATACAAAGTTTCTAATGACCAGCAAGTTTTCTGTTTTCAAAAATTAACTAAAACCAAGAGAAGACACCTGTTAGATGACAATCGTAACGACACTTCAGGGATTTACTCATATTTGTTCAGGTTTAGTATGTAGGTACTATGAAGGACAACTGAAAAGATGACAAAGTTGCTCTAGGCTGACTGCAGAAATAGGCTGTCTTCCAGTTGAAGAGGATAATGGAACCATTGCGTCTGCTGGCAAAATATCACTTGGATAGGTTGCTTTCTATTAATTCTTAACTTTAACTTTGAAATGTTAGTAGCTAATTTGTCTGTGTCTAAATAGACTAACTCAAATGAAGGCTCTAAAATCCATATAATGTGTGGAATATGGAAAAGCCTCTTTCAGAGAAGAGCAGAATAACGTGAGGTATTTTCATTTCCCTAGTACTGCGTAAGACAATGAGTGTTCAAAAGGTCAAGGCTGTGTGTGTATGTGTGTGTATGTGTGTGTGTGTGTGTGTGTGTGTGTGTGTGTGTGTGTGTGTGTGTATTGGGAGCATGATTTGTAGTGATACAAATACAACTTAGGGCCTGAACATGCTAGACAAGAACTGAACACTGAGATTCAATACATGTATGCTTTTTTTTTTTTTTTAAACATTTCTGGTTTCTAAAGTCACCTTAGGCTTTTATTCCTATTTGTGTAACTATAAAACATAGTTAAGTGTGTAACAATTCTTATGATGGTTGAATACATGAGTGAAAGAATAAATTAATGAATTAAAACCAACAAATGGAAATTACAGACAATATTCTAAATTGGTCTGAGAAAATATGTATAGCTTCTGAGATGCTAGATCCTGATCATTAGAAATATTCTCCCAAACTAATTAGAAACAGACATTACATTTATTGAAGTTTTATTAAAATATTTTATGAAATATCTACCTTGTGAAGCTTATATCCAGAATATTAAAAAAAAACAAACTCTACTTTCTTTTTTTTTTTTTTTCTTTTTTTTTTTTTGGTTTTTCAAGACAGGGTTTCTCTGTGTAGCTTTGTGCCTTTTTCCTGGAACTCACTTGGTAGCCGAGGCTGGCTTCGAACTCATAGAGATGCCCCTGGCTCTGCCTTCCAAGTGCTGGGATTAAAGGCATGTGCCACCACTGCCCGGCAAAACTCTACTTTCTATAAATTATTGGTAAAAGTGGGTTCACATTCATTAGAACAGGTAGTGGGCAAAAACAAAACAAAACAAAAAAACAGTATAGGCATCTAATATCAAAGAATATCCAACGATAGATTACATTATGGGAAAATGATCAATTCCAGTAGTCATCACAGAACTGTAGATCTCAACCACAGTAAAATCCCACTACACAGAACCTAAGTCTATGATGTCATGGGAAAGCGTGACCTGGGAACTGAGATGGAAGCGTTTAGAGATACTACTCTCCATGTGGTGAGAAAGCCATTGGTTGTAACAGATTTGGAAAACAACCAACAAAGTTGAGCATATTCATCTCGCAAGTTCTCGTATTTCACTACAGATATTTCTGCACAGATACTTGTTCTTAAAGTCACAAAATGCCCCACCTGCAGGGCTTCAACGGGTTCTCGACCACCCTAAGGAGGAAATGTAGGGACAGGAGATAACAATGGAAAAGACACCAAGTCTAGATTCTGATCAAGGTGCCACTTTATTTCTCTTCCAGAAAGGTTTATATAGTTCCACAGGGTGGGGGGAGCAAGAAGCTGTCATCTGCATAAGGTGGAGCAAGCTAACAAGATGTTTGTATAGGATGTTTACAGGGTGAGAGGGTCAAGGGCTCTGACTCAATGTCCTGTTGCTAGGCAACCTGACTGTAAGATGATCTAGTTCCCTGTCTTATTGGGGGTCTGTGTTTTTCCACTAACTAGAGATTCTGTCCTTGTCCCTGACAACAAAATAGAAGAGCAGCATTATTCACGGTGGCATTGTTCATCAGTCAGTAAATTACACATGATCCAAATTTCTGCATTTGCCTAGAATGAATATACACTATGGAAAATTTACACAATGGGATATATGTGTGTATGTGAATGTGTGTGCATGTGGTATGTAAAAACAATCTAAACTGTAACTACACATGTCAAAAACTACAAATATCTATTTCCTGTTTTGTACTAGTTTCACAGGTGTATTCCTTAACTGAAAATTCATCAGCTCAAATTGCTGATTTGTATTGCACATTAATACATATTTTAAATGTTTATAGCAGGCTAAGTATTTTACAAAGCACTGTCATGAACTTACAGAAGAACATTTACTTTATGATTCTTTGTGAATTGGTAGATATTTTTGAACTGAAGCTATTTTGAGATGTGTTATTCCTTCATCACACAGGGACTCTGACAGCCAGATTTTATATATATATATATATATATATCTTTCCTTTATAGTGCTGTCCTGTATCTCTTCAGTTAGATACACTGACTTTGTCTTCCCCAATGCAGCTGTTGCTTAAATCCTACCTCTGTATTAATATTGAGGCAATAATTCATGTTAGATCAATGGAAATTAAAGAACCTGCAGTGTCTGATTTATCTTCTTCTTGCTTGGCACCTTTACACTTTACTTTCCCCATTTGTCAAGTACACAGGAAGATCAAATGAGGCAGCACTTCAAATCTCTCTAGCAGTGTTGCCCAGCATGTAAGAGAAAGTAGATGTTATTGTTGGCTGTTCATGAAGTAGCAGGGATACATGCATATTAATACAAAAATGGAGTACAGATCTAAATAGAAATTTTTTAACAGAAGAATCTCAAATGGCTGAAATACACTTAAAGAATTGTTCAACATCCTTAGTCGACAGGGAAATGCAAATCAGAATGATTCTGACATCCCATCTTACACGTCAGAATGGCTAATATCAAGCATGCTGGCGACAGCTTATGTTGGAGAGGATGTTGCAAAAGGGAATGCTCTCCCACTGCTGGTGGGGATGCAAACTGGTACAGCCACTTGGAAATCAATACAGTGGTTTCTCAGAAACCCAGTGTGCCTTCTGTTGTGAAGTACCAATGAAATAATTTTATGGTTGAGGGAATCACTGCAACATAATGAACTGTACTGAAGGGTTGCAGTACAAGGCAGTTTAAGAACTAGAATTAAGAATCTAGTTTATCTTTGAGTCCTTGATTCTATCTTTTGCTTGTAAGTCTTTCCTTTGCATTTTCTATTAGGTTATTGTGATTTTCACTTCCATCTTCATTTTGCTTTAATTCTCTACAATATATTTTTCTCTTTATCAAATTCAATTTAAAACAATAATAAAATATCATGGAATATCCCAGAAAATACAATTATTTGAGAATGTTGCCATACCATGATCATATATTCATTATATATTTGTGGTAGTGTAATTATGAAATTATCCAACACTATTTTGTTCCTCTTTAGCTCTTTTTCTTAGCTAACCTATGATTCCTCCATCCACTGAGACAACAGAGTAAAGATATTGGACCAATAATAAAGATATTATCCAACCTAGATAATGTAATTCACTGATCAATTTTTAAATGTATTAAGCCCATAGAGATAAAGAAGCCTTCAAAGTCAGGTTTCACTGAGTGAGAAAATGTTTTCCAAATTCAAAAGCTCCCCTTCACCCAACAAATGCAAAATCTTTGGAGTTGGAACAATGAGCTGTACTCAAATATCTAATGCTGAGGATGCAGGATGGATTTTTTTCAGAGAAGCCATGAAGTAAGGATAAGTAAAATTTCAAATAACAGCAAAGAAGCCAATTAGGGAAGGGTTTATTGAAATAAATAAAAAGTATAAGAAACTCAAGATGCTTACTATGTTTATTCCCTTGGGACCAAGTCCAGGATTGATTGTTGGGTAACAAAAGTACTAAGGAAAGTTTCAGATAAGAGTAAGAGTTAAGATGACTTCTGCTCCATTTGGACTTAGAGTTCTGGGGCCGTAGTGCAGAGCGCCCTTTCCCTATATACAGCTGTTACAGCAAAGGGAAAATGATGAGTCCTCATTAGATAGTTGAGGTTCTGGGTTTGGGGTTCTGCGTCAGTAATGGAACACCTAAATAGCTTTTCAGAAGTTATGGGTTCAGGTAGGTAGGCACTTCCAATGTGCCTGAACCCAGGCACTCTCAGTATTTTAGCATGTTTGTGTAGTAATGCTGAAGGGAATTTGGTTTCCCAAACTGGTGTTAGGACAAGGCCCACGGCAATATAAATGACACATGATGGTTTTGGTAGTAGAATTAAAGGCTCCCATTTCAAGAGAGAAAGGTGCAGGATGCCAAGTGACCAGGCTGAGTGGGTCATCTCGGCAGAAAGGCCAAGGGGATGGACAGAAGCAAGGAAGTCATCAATTATTTCTGTTCAGCAACCTTCTTTCTTCAGGAATTGAGGTTTGAGATCAAAGAGAAACACATTATGGAATATTGAGATATATTTTCTGTAGCAGGAATCTTAAAAATTCTTATTAATAAAATCAAACCCGAGGTGAGTTATTGGGGTCCATGCTGGTAGATCAGAGAGACAGAACAAGCCACAGCTATCTCACCTCGCCGGATCCTCATCTGGTCTTGTCTCCTCAGACTGGAGGCCTCTGAGTTCTCATTCGGAATTGGTCTCAGCTGAATTACTGCTCAAAAGCCTGAATGCTTAACCAGCCAAAATCTTAACCAGCCAAAAGCTTCTAGTTTCTGGTCCTCACGCCTTATATATCTTTCTGCTTTCTACCACCACTCCCTAGGATTAAAGGCTGGCTTTCTGGGATTAAAGGCGTGTGTCACCATGCTTGGCTTTTTCCAATGTGGCCTTGAACTCACAGAGATCCAGAGGGATTTCTGTCTCTGGAATGCTAGGATTAAAGGTGTGAGTGCCACCATTTTCTAGCCTTTGTATCTAGTGGCTGTCTGTTCTCTGACCTCAGATAAATTTATTAGAGTACACAATATTTTGGGGAACACAATACCACCACAATTTTCTTATCCAATGATTAGTGTATTTTAAAGCTAGTTAAGTAAAACCTATAAATTACAGCATAATTGGTTGAATTTACTACACCACAAGGGACTTACGAGTTCTTAAATGAAAATTTAGATCGGGCATAATTATAGAGAATGAAGATTCGATTAATAGTCATGAAACTACTGTAGCTAAGACGATGGATGCTATGACGGAATAGAACCATCTTTACAGATCATTCTGACACAGGAAATGAAAAAAAATGCTAAGACATTCTTACATGTTACAGTGTGTTCTTGAACATGCCTCATAACCTTACTGATTCTTAAGCTCAAGGCTCTAACTAGCTTCTAGAAGACTCCGGGTCTTGAGTGGAATGTTGATGTGTTATTCATTTTCTAAGCAGGTTAGATAGACAAGCCTAAGCAATGGTTCTCAATAGGACATGATATAATCTAGACTTTTATATCCATGTTTAAAATGCAGACATGCAAATGTTCATATCTACTTTTAAAAATGACACAGTTTAGGGACCAGTAAGAACTAGTTTGCCATGCAAGCCTAACTCCCTCAGATAGATCCCCAGAATGCACATACAGGAACAAGGATAGAAGTGATTATTGCAGGTTGCTCTCTGGCCTCCACATGCACTCCATGGCACATATGCACTCCAGAGCACACAAGCACTCCATGGCACACATGTCATAGAACAAATGCCCATATATTCACCATATGCATCCATGGACAATAAGTAATGCTTAAAAATAGTTTTCAAATGACAATTTCAAATGACTCATTTAAATTTGCTAAGCTTTAGTTTCAACTGGGCATAAAAAAGAGAAGTGTATCATAGAAACATCTCCACTATCCCTTCCATCTTCAACATTCTGCATTTTATGAGCTAGAGCTTCAGACACCTAAGACCACTAGTGATTGGGGGTAGTTTTGCTCCAGATGTATTTGGTACAACACACTGAAACCTAAATTATGATATGCTTCGGAATACTGCTACACAGAATGGCAGAGATCACATTTACATTCACGAAAATATAAGCACGTGTCTAGGACTAAACTTTTTGAAACAGGCACAAAACAAACCACTTGATGTCAATGGAATAATACTACAAAAATCATTTTTATTTTCCCTATTCAACAAATATGCTTCAATTTTTAATCATATTTAATACATTGTGCTAGAGACTCTTGTGAGATATAAACATGAACTAGATGAGTTCTTGTTTCCACTCCTTAAGGAAGAGGTTAAAAGAGAAATTTCATTTTAATCAGGTTGAGTGAAGCTTGAATAATTGGCAAGATCATGGCTGGCTGCTGGAAGAGACTATTTGTCCAATAATGTCTCTGAAGGGTATGCCACAAAGGCATTCCTGACACTTAAAATTTACAGTGTCTAAATACTGACCAAGGAGCAAGTATCATAAACTCTCCTTTCATGTATGTATCAAACTGAATGCAATTACTTGAAAAATTGCTTTCCTGGTCTTCATAGTGATTTCTCTCCTTTTAACACACTTTTATATCTGGAGCAGTGGTTCTCAACCTTCCTAATGCTGTGGCCATTTAATTGTCCTGTTGTGGTGATCCCAACAGTAAATTATTTTCAATGTTACTTCTATCTTTAATTTTGCTATTGTCATGAATCATAATGTAAATATCCATGTTTTAGGATGATCATAAGTGACCCCTGTGAAAGGGTCATTCTACCTCCATGGGGTCGTGACCCACAGATTGCAAACTGCTGATCTAAAGTAAAAGACAATGTGATATAATCAGCCACTGTCCCACAGCCTATGCCAGAGATATCCCCGGGCTCTTCTATAGAAGTTAAGGTGGCTAGCATACTGTCCTCTATGCTTCTGCCAGTATAAATGCTCCATATACTTTGTAGATCATGAACCATACTGCAAAAATTTAGATCATTATTCAACATTTGTAGTGGAAGACAGGCTTGCCATGTCTCCAAATAGACTACATCCAGCAGAGAAGAGGTTTGGATTTCTTTGAACTAAAACACTTGGAATATAGTGGAGCACAATAAGGCATTCCCATGGATGTTTCTTCTCCAGCAGTTTCAGGCCAACCTCAGAAGCTGCTCCACGGGATGACTCTCATATTCAGTCTGTCGCCCAACTTCACAGCTAGTAGCAAAATTTGCCTTAACTCAGAAGGCTCTTGCTATTTTAACATGGCTGTTTCTATTTATAAAGTTACACAATCTACTTGGTTTCTTCTTCCTCCCTGTCTGAGACATGGTTTACAAAAAAGAAACCAGTCATTCCATTAACGTATTGCCAGGAAACCCAACTGTTGTTTGCTGGAACGGACTAAAAAAAGACCCACACCTAGACGTATGCCCTACTCAGCCTTCCTCAATCTGTTCCCAGAGGCTCTTTTTTTTCTGACTGAACTCTGAAGCTTCATTATATTCACGAGAAAGTCCTCTTTCCTACTTTGCTCATGTGGTGGTTTTGCATATGCCTCTAAAATGCCCTCTGAGTGAAATGTGATCCACGACAGGAAGCAACCACAGACAAGTTCTTTGATGAGTAGCAATAGGATCCCAAGAAGACGCAGGTGTCAACACATTTAACAAAACTTTTGCACAACAGCATTTGAAGAGAAGGGAGAAAACGGAAATGAGACATTGAGTTTCTGCCTAACTCTTCTGGAAGCTGTGTTTGAACTACACCAACTTAGGTCCACAGAGAGTATGTTCGGAAACTGTCCCTGGAAACTCAAGCAAACTGCATTTACAGTGGAATGAACATGGGGATTAGAAATCTGAGTTTCTCTCACAGCTCTGTAAAATATTAAATGTAACTAAAATATAATTGCTATTTCATCAAGGGTGCAGAAGAGAAAGGGAAACACCATTGCCTGTGACAGCCATACTCTGTGAGACTTCTTTTCTTGTGTACATCAAATGAGAAAATGTCATGTAGGAGGAACTGTAAAGAAAGTCTGGATACCTGATGTTCCTCACTTATTTTTCATGGAGGAACTCTTTTCCTACCCTTCCAATTATCTCATTTTGAGTCGTATGAATATTACTCCATAGGGTGGTGTAACATACAAAAGGAACTAAGAAACACACTATGCTGCTGTGAGGAATTTATCAGCTATCTAGTTTCTCTAGAAAAAGTGTGGTGCAATTCACTCTCTGAATTTAAAAAAAAAAAAAAACAAGTTCTTATCTGAAGACAGTTTTCTATATTCAATCAAAACGGATAAGGGACATGGGTGACATTAAAAACAGATTCTTAAAATCTAATATGATCATGTAACAAATGCCTCTGATAATTTTAGATGTAGACATATCCTTGCTTCCTCTTTGCACTCCCCCAACTTTCCGTCAATAGTCTATTGTTAAAGCATGGACTTTCTCCCAGACCACATCCTGTCTGTCCTATAGAGAGGCAACATGCTGTTGAAGGAAAATAAGAATCCTCATTTCTGTGTGCAGCTGCTGCAGACAAAGGAAAAACAAACCCAGTGGCAGCCCAAACTTCATTGTATTGAACTCAGTGTCTATGGTTTATTTTGGAAACTATCTAATGAATTTCAGGAACTATGAAAGGAGCCAGGACTCTAATTCAGATTTTTGACAAGAAGTTTGGTGATCTCTGATGATACTAATGCTGCCTTTATACTATATTCAATAGACACTCTTCATATTCAGATTATATGGATAAGCATGTACATGTATCATATATGAACAAATTATTCAATAGATCAATTCAATAACCTTTAAATTAGTCACATATAGAATTAAAAGGCAACAAAACTGTAACTAAGTCTAAAGCAAAAATTTCAGAAAAACTGTCATAGAATTAAATGCAAAGATACCTAGGAAAGATTTGTTTCATATCCAGAAGGTGAATCACCTGAGCAAGCATTAGTGGTCATGGTTTGAGCCCTGTAACAGTCTGAAAGGATCTACAAGAGCCCTACATTGAAATTTAATTACTATTATGGTAGTACTAATATATAAATTCTCTAAAATGTACTTAAGTCATGAAAATATATCCTGTATGTAGAGACATAGGGCCATGATGAAAGGACTAGACAATCAAATTCACTCTGGTCTAATCTTCCACTCTATGAGAATATATGACTCCTACTTCCTGCAGAATGTAGCAACCAAGTGCCATCTTGAGGACAGAGACAGTTTGTCACACAAAGCTCCTGAGGCCTTGATGGTTGATATTATAGGCTCCCTAACTCTGAGAAGTACATGCTCTTATATATTAACATCCTGAGTGTGGAGTAAAGCTATCACATTACAAATGGATTAATACAAATAGCATCACTTGATTCCACCTTCAGGGCTCAGATACTCACATCCAAGTATGTTGAAATATGAGAAATATGTGTGTGAGTGTGTATGTGTGTATATAAAATATATATGTGTGAGAATTCCCAGCACATATTTTTAAAGATCAACTTTTTCTCTAGAATTATCTTTCACTATTGCTTGGTACTTCTTGCATTTTCATTTTATTTATATTTGTATGAAATCTTACATGACATATACATGTATACATGCATATATATATTTTAAAGTCTACTAACATGTTTTTTTTTCTTTTTCAAGTAAGTCATGTTCTAAATTAGTGACTAGAACTATAGAAAACTACCACAATTGTCTGAATATATTTTCAAGTACCACATATGGAGAATAGAAAGCTATTCAAAACACAAGAAGCATATCTCAATCTTCAAATAAAGGTTTTTGAAAAAGATATTATTTCTGATATTGATGCTATAGTATACAGGTATTTATTTTTTCAAAGAGAATATACTAAATATATATTCCTAAAAGATCCCCAATTGTTATAAGTACATTTACTACAGTGAATTTGATGTTAATTCACTGTATGCACACACATACATTAAAGCAGTGCATATGTGAACAAGTCATATGTGTGTATGTACAAGGAACAAACATTTGTGGATACACCGATAAACTGGATGAACCGTTAACAAAGGCAGGAAAGACACCTAGGATCCATGATGTAGACATAGGAGTGGCAATGTAAAAATTTATATTTACTGAAAAGGCAGCCTTTTATAGACTACAAAAGGTCTAGCCTAAATATGGGAGAAATAACTCTGTGAAGATAATGTTGGAGACGGTGATCAGCCAGTTTTCAGGGGAAGAAATAAAACCACAGTGAGGACAGTGAGGAGCCAGCCAAAGGAAGGAAGGGATGGCTATAAAGCAGATGGCTTAAAGAGAAAAGAACTGTGACACAATTTTCAAAAATGGGCCAAAATTATAGCATAATTTTTTGGCAAGAATATGCTGCTATAGAAAATCAATAAAGGCAGAGAAAGTTATTAAGATATAAGAATTCAGAAACAAAAAAGGAACAAGTAAACAATCTCTACGACTTAAGAGACTTTCTCTTGAACCAACCTACAATAAAATAACATCCATTGCACTGAAACATCTTTGACACACAAAAAATATTTTGGTTAATACACAAATAGGCTTTGTTGTGACAATTTCATACATATATGGTTATTTATTCATTCATTCATTCATTCATTTTTGAAATAGGGTCATGCTGGATGGGAACTTGCTATGGAGCCAGGGATTACCTTAAACTTCTGGTCTTCCTGCCTCTACCTCCCAATTGCTGGGCTACAAGGATGCCTCACCATGCTGTGTTAGGGATGGAATCCAGAATTTTGGCATGCAATGCAAGCATTCTGCTGAATTTCATTGCCAGCCTATGTTTTGTTCTTACTCAACCCTACCCATACTGCAGTTCTTTAGTCTCCCTCTACCTTTTTCTGGTCTACTGACTCCTTCCCAATTCTCCCTCCTGCTTTCATGACATACATTCCAATAATAGATCAAAAGAAGGTAGAATCCAAGATACATTGTCAGTGTACAATGTACTGTAAAGACAAGTTAAATCACTCAGAATTCATCTCACAACTCAAATGCGGTGTTCTGAATATTATTCTTTGTAAATACTTTCCATAGTCTCTAAGGATTATGGTATGATTTTCTTCTTTCAATACTGGGGATGAATTTTTTTCAATGATCTGTTCCTCAATTCCAACTCAGTGGCTCCTTGGAAATGATTTGCAGTGTGCTGACAGAATTTACATGATGTTTCCAAGTCAAGGGCAAACATTCCATTTCACAACTATGTAGCCACCCACTTACCAATATCTAGAAGTCAATAAATGCTGCCTTCCCGCTTGGACAACTCACTCTACCCTGACTCTTTAAATTTCACTCTAAAATTCAGATATTACACTTCCTTGGTCTTCTGGGTTATATTTCTGATGAAGAGTTCTTAGTAACAGCGAGAGAAGAGTTCATGTATTGGAAGAATTAGGAATGAGTGTCATGTCCAAGAGTAACTTCAGGACACCAGTATGGACTGGCTCATTGAAACACAAGAAATATAAGGCTGTCAGCAAAATCACATGGTGGAAATAGCCACAGAAGCCAGGAGACCACAGTGAGCCTTGTATATAAGAATTTTCTGTACAAATCTATGTCAATTTTATATACTTATTATATTGCTAGAGAAGTTACAAAATCCTTTTCTTCTGTATTTTAGGATTATGGTTTTCCTCTGATGTGGTGGTCTGCTTTTAGGCAGATAGCCTCACAAATTAGGACAATGAGTGACAATCTTCAAGACACCTACTGAGTACCTTAGAATTTTTTTTTTAATATCATAAAATTTTGTCTAATCTTCAAAATCTGATTTAGTTAGAGATTTATATCAACCTCTAACTAATAAAATGCCTGTTAATACTTTACCAAGCTATTTTTCTTAATTTCTGAGCACATGGCTGACCTGCATTGCCCAGTCTCTCTTGTCACTTAATATGACAAAGGCAAGTAAGTACAAGTGATAAACAGAGTAGCAACACATATGTCCAGTGTTCTGTTTTCTTTTCTTCATAGGTTGCTGAATAGACTTGTGATGCTGAGAGAGGCTAGAATGTACCTGGTTTCCAGAGTTACTGTATACATATGTTGTTAAATTTCTTTTTCTTCATGGACTATTTAAGAAATATTTAAGTTCATGCAGGCCATTGTTCTCTATTATGATGATCCATCTTTGATATTCAGCCTAAGTAGGAACCACAGACAATACATACAAAGCACATCTGTGTTCAAATAAAACTTTTCTTTAAAATGTATGTGCCAAGCCAGATTTATCCTATGTAAGCTTGACATGTCTTGGCTGTGTAGGGCCATTAAAGGAGTGAAATACATGTTTCTACTGTGTTAAGTCGGGAGATCTAGGGATTATGAGTTATAGAAGTTAGTATCCCCTTAATTATCAGGGTGTCATTTTAATCATATACAAATTTGTTGTCACATATTTCATTATAAATACCTATGGACTTATCTGCTGTGGATATCGCTCTGTATAAATAAAATGCTGATTGGCCAGTAGCCAGGCAGGAAGTATAGGCGGGACAAACAGAGAAGAGAATTCTGGGAAGTAGAGGCTGAGGCAGGGAGACACTGCCAGCGGCTGTGAGGAGAAGCAACATGTTAAGATACCGGTAAGCCACAAGCCATATGACAACTTATAGATTAATAGAAATGGTTAATTTAAGATATAAGAACAATTAGCAAGAAGCCTGCTATGACCATACAGTTTGTAAGCAATATAAGCGTCTGTGTGTTTATTTCATAAGTGGGCTATCAGACAGCTGGGGCTTGGCAGGACCCGGAGAGAAAACTCAAGCTACACTTATCCACCTCAAATTTTCTATTTATAACATCGAGATGACAAAAATTGTATTCTATGTTTTATTCTTTGTTCTTTATTTTTCTTTTATGAAAATGGCATTATATTATTTTACTAGGGAAAGGATACATTTGTGTCATGACCCCTCTCATCCAGTGACCTTTTTTCTAATCAATACTACAATACTTTTTGAAAAATGGTTCCATAATTTGGAGAGGGGAAATCCTGCCATTATAAGCAATTAAAAAACTCTCCCAGGATATTAAATTTCTCCACCAGGAACCAGTGACTAGCAATCCAATGAAAAATACTTCTGGCCGGGCGTTGGTGGCGCACGCCTTTAATCCCAGCACTCGGGAGGCAGAGCCAGGAGGATCTCTGTGAGTTGGAGGCCAGCCTGGGCTACCAAGTGAGTTCCAGGAAAGGCGCAAAGCTACACAGAGAAACCCTGTCTCGAAAAACCAAAAAAAAAAAAAAAAGAAAAGAAAAAAGAAAAATACTTCTGTCTTTCACAAAATCTGGAGCAACAGTGGGAACTGAAAAAGAAGAAGTGTACAGAGTGAAATTTGTCAAAGATTAAATCGTCACTCCTGGCATGAAATGCAGAACTTTCTCCACTTTTCTCTGGCAAAACTGTCTCCAAAAAGTTAGTAGAGAGCAATGGTGTTCTTAACTATTGTTCACACACTGTCCTGAAGGAAACACAGACAGAAGGAGAGGGAACACGAAGGATGTAATAGTCAGACAGAACTTAGTTATAATCCAACTCCCCACAGCATTTCTGTTCTGTCTGTACTTACTGGTAGTAATAATAATAAGTTGGGTGTATTTATCTAACACCTAACATGCAGTAGATGCTCAAAACATTGTGAATTATCATCAGTTTTATATGTTCCAAGTTGAAAGTCCAAAAGGTTTCAAACAAGTCTGTATTCTTGTGTGACAAAAATGTATTTATTTCTTTACTTTTACAAAACTTAGAATGTGGGTAGTTGATGATGGATGAATGAATTCAAGCATTCATGTCCTCTTCTACTAATGTGACATTCTTGGCTGTGTTTGGGCTTGGTTCTAAAATTAAAAAAAAAAATCTACCTTATTTGCTTCTATATTCTGGAGCTTTAGCCTCTTTCTAATCTGTGTCTTTCATGTTTCATTTCATCATTGTGTTTCTAGAAACTTATACATGTCACCTTGATACCTATCCACCTCTTCTGATTCTGTACAGGATAGGTCTAACATCATCACTGGGATTTCATTTCCCATCTTTCCAGTGTGCCAAATCACCTCTGTCTTTCTTGCCTACATTCTATTTGTTAGACTTGAGTAATGGTCTTCTGTTCTATAAAGAAGCATTGTTTTTCATACCTTAGTAAGCACTATTATCTATGAATACCTATTATCTCTGAAATGTTCTTTTATCTCATGTTTACTTTGCCAGATAAAATTTATTCCAAAATACATGGATGAAGTGTAATTTTACCATAAATGAATGTTTAACTAATGCCTCTTGTCCTACTCCTTTGTTACAATTTTATATGAAACTCTTACCTTTATATTATATGCATATTAATAAATGTTGACTAAATATGTATTGTCAATTTATCTGTAAACACTTAGTTATTTAATCCATACAACAAACTTATGAGTTAATTTATATCATTATTCTCATTTTAAAGACATCTAGACTTAAGTATAAATTGATTTACTAATATCATTTGCTAGTAAAGTCTGAATGTTTCCAGAAATACTACTGTTAGCAGATTCCAAATGCTGGCTGTCTTTGTCTCACATTCCACAGTGTCCAGAGATAATTGTGGTTGTCACAGCTGGAGAAAGATACTGATTTGTAAATGGGGGAAGAAGAAATGTTACTGAATATTCCACAATCCTTAGAATAGTCCATCTTCTACCCTTAGTACAAAAACTATCATGTCCCAATGTCATTGATTTTAAGGATTTTTAAAATTCCTGGTCCAAAGAAAAGTCTGAAAACACTCAAGGGAAACAAGAGGAGAGAAGGGAAAAAATCGGGAAAGAAAAAGGGAGACAATAATAAAAATGTGACCTTTGAAAAATGTTTCACTCTGGATATGTAGCACAGACTATAGAGAGCAAGTCTAGCGCATCAATGGCCCTGGTTCAATTCCCAGCAACCCATAAATGGAGTAGTAATGGCAACATCATAGGCCTGTAATCCCAGACATGTGGCAGTGTTGGGGATCCAAACACTTCCATCAGGAGCCATCCTTCTGGTCTCACTTAAGTTTCTGAAGACTGAAGACTGAATTACTTACAGTTTTGGGCTGGGCATTAGGTTAATTCACATCCTTGGGGGCCTAATACAGACTGCTCTTAATTTTACTCCATATATAATGTTACAAACTGGCTATGGGTAATTGCTGATTGTAATATGCCAAGCGCTAAACATGCTGCTCAGAAACTAATGGCATACCTATTGATTTCATGTTTCTGTAAATAATATATTTAGTAGTTTATTTCAATAAAAGTAAGATTATGGTTATGATGGTTACTGAAAAGGAACAACTTAAGAACATATTGGCAAATCATCAACAAAAACACAAAGTTAACACAACAGACCAGGTAATATAAAGAATTCAGTAAGATTCATCACGTGCAAAGGTTATGATTTTTAACATCATTTTGCAGTTTAAAGGAGATAAAATATTTACTGACTTTGCATAACACAAAACAAAATAGGCAACCATTTCAGAGTGCCAACAATTACACAAGGACAATATATCTATTATATTGAAAAATTACTCCAGCCGGTAGAAAAAAAAATTGTTCAAAGGCAAGCATCATTTCAACATTTCTCTTTAAGCACTACCACAAAGACAAAAAAAAAAAAATTAAAGCACCCCTAACAGCTTAACTGGCAGAAGAGCTATAATGACAAAAAGGAACGATCATGTTTCTTTAAATGAAAATAACAGAATGTGCAAGCACAGCACAGACAGGAGAGCCAGGCAGGCTTACCTAGGGGACTGCAAGCTGACCTGCAGCTGCAGGGCAGGCCAGCTCTAGGAAAGCTGCCCCGCAAGCAAGCCAACAGGAACGCTGACAGCCTCAGACAAGCTCTCCAAAAGCAAATAGCTGGAAGCCAGGGCCAGAGAGCTACTCAGGTGACATCTGCTGCTCTATGTCTATCTTGGGGCCACTTTTATTCATTTCTGTTTCTCATACAATTCAATAGAAGCCATGTGCTAACTAAATCATCTTCTCCTGATAATTCTATATACTTGGACATAGCGAATGAATTATTTACAATTTTGAGAAATGGTGACTTAATACATAAAATATATCCAACTTTCTACATAGAAATCAAGGCTATTAGTAACCCTGGAAGCCCATTTGCTATTATCAAAAGTCTTCATTGTGGTATTTTTATTTAACTAGTTAAGGATTAATGTTTTCTACAACTACATACTTACTTTGGACTTGTACTCCACCACAATCTAGCATCAAAAAAAGTGGTCAGTATTTTTACCTTTCTAAATCTCAGTTTCTTCATGTGCAAAATTAGGACAATAATATCTACATCATCCAGCTAGGGTGAAAACTAAATATTATAGCCTATAAAGCACCTGATTCACTACCTAGAATATTGGCAAGACTCTATAATGTTAATTTGCATCAGATCTCCTCAGCCACGACTTACCTAAATATCACTCTCATGGTTATTGTGTCTAATTCTATTTTAAGAACCTACTCCCCTGGGTGGTGGTGGCACACAACTTTAATCCCAGCACTTGGGAGGCAGAGCCAGGCAGATATCTGTGAGTTTGAGGCCAGCCTGGTCTACAGAGTGAGATCCAGGACAGGCACCAAAACTACACAGAGAAACCCTGTCTCAAAAATAAATAAATAAATAAATAAATAAATAAATAAATAAATAAATAAATCGACCCCCCCCAACCCAGAACCTACTCCTTAGCCAGATAGTAGTGGCACATTCCTTTAATACCAGCACTTGGGAGGCAGAGGCAGGCAGACCTTTGAGTTCAAGGGTAGCCTGGTCTACAAAGTGAGTTCCTAGACAGCTAGGACTACACAGAGAAAGCGCCTAGAAAAACAACAACAAACAACAGAAGAAAAAGAGGAAGAAGAGGGGGGAGGAGAGGAGGAGGAAGAACACTAAGATGAAGATGAAGAAGAACCTTTTTCCCTTATCTACTGAATTAGCTCAGTATCCACTGATCCAGTCCTGCTACTTTCTACAATTTCCTTCAATTATAATACCTTACTCACTGGACATTCAGCTCAGCTCTTCCACTAAAAATTGCTGTTCCCCTCTGTACCTGGGCCCTACCTGTCCACTAAACACCAACGACTGTTTCTTTTGTATATGGCCGATTCACATAAGATCTCTCATAGCTTTATAAATATACAAAACAACTCCCCTAATTAGTAAACCACTCATTCAGTGTATTTGCTTATCTGCATTATTTGGGTTGGTTCTGAATGTGACAATATGGGCATGATGACTCACACATGTTATCTCAGTACACTGAAGCAAGAGGATTTCTATGACTTGGAGACCATCCTGTACTACACAATGGGTTATAGGTTAGCCTGGGCTACAGAGTGAGGCCTTGCCTCAAAAACAAAACAAAACAAAACCCACTGAAACAAGTGAGAATAGGAAGTTTCGGTGGTAGGGAATGCTCAACATATTATATACGCCTATGTATATAAATATATATATGTGTGTATACTGAAGTTTAAAATAACTAACTGAAGTGTCTCATCATAAACAATACATTTGATTGTCTTTTGTTTCCAAGTATTAGAGGAGTCCATTGTAAACACACAAGAAATAAATAATTTCTCCTATGACCATCCTTAGAAACCACTGAGTAGGAACACTGACCAGAAGATTCCTATTAACATGGACCAAAGCACTAATCCTCTCACAAATTACTTTAGATCTTCTCAGAAGGACATACATTCTCTTTATTTTTACTTCAATAATATGTATTTTAAAGCAGTTATGTGACATTTGGAATGAGTTGTAGAGTTAGTGATATTAATAGAATATGGTAAACCTGGAAAACAGGCAGAAATTATTTTGTGGAGAGAGTGGGAAGTAATAGAGAACCAAAGGTTTCTTTCTGAAATTTAACTTCAAGAATCCCAAGCAAAGGCCCCCCGCCTACAGTTATATCTTGCTTCTTGTTTCTGGAAGAGCCCTGTAAGAGTCAAAAACCAAATGCATATGAGGAGAGGGGTTGGAAAATTCAGATTAAGTAAGAAATCATAAGAAGATACAGCAAAGGCAAACATGAGCCCTTGACAATTTTATGGAACATTTTCCAACTGTACATGGTGTGGAATCAAAAAAGTAGTTGTGTGTGTGTGTGTGTGTGTGTGTGTGTGTGTGTGTGTGTGTGTAGACGAGGTTAACCTGGAATTTACAGAGATCTTCTTGCCTCTGCCTCCCAAGTGCTGGGATTAAAAGCCTGTGCCACCACTGCCTGGCTGACAGCATCAATTTTAGTGTAAAACAAGAACAGAGAATGCTGAACAGAAGACATTTCTGACATGGTCAGAGGTTTGTTCTTTCAAACCAGATTACAAAGCTGTTTGGTGCAGTGAGTATCTGCATACTCCACAGAAATGCTTTTTTAATGACAGCCATTTATTGTGGTTACTATCCAAGGTTTGCCTCTCTTAGAAATGGAACCCATCATTTTTGGATGGGTACATAGCTGCTTAGAATAAACACTGCATTTCCCAGTTTCTACCACAGCTAGGTAAGCTTGTAGAACTGAAAGCAGGCCAATAGGATGTCATAAAACCTTAATGAATGGGGCATGTCTTTTAACAAGATTGGAACTCTATAATCCACTGAAGACAGAGTTGGAGGCTGCTAATGGAGGGTGGTAGGCAAAATGGAGAAGTCCTAGACCTCTGACCATGTCCTGACCTCACCACATATCTCCAGATTTTATCACCTGACTGAGAAGCAATCTATCCTGTTGTCCAACACTAGTATGATTTTGAGTTTCCTGCTACATTCAACCAAGTCTAACTAGGCTTAATATAACTACCTTGATCATTTCTCCTATTTTCCTTAGTTATTTAAAGTATTATAAATTTATTTCTTTATAACACATAGAAACATTTTTAAATGCTGAAGCATTCTTCATGTTTGTTTGAAAATTCAGTTTTAAATCTTATAAGAGGCATGGTAAAATTATTCCTACAAACATAATTATTCCCATGGCTTTTTGTGCCATGGAATTTAATTGAAATATCAAATGTTTATTTTACAATTGCTAAACAAAGTGATCTACCCAAATTGTATTGAAAATAGTAGTTATAGTTGCGAGGTCTTAAATTAAGGCCAATTAGCACAGCAGAGGTTTGAGCAAACATACAAGGTAATAGTCACATTCCACAGAGAAAATAGCTTTACCTATCTATCCATTTATCTGTCTACCTAGTTATCTGTCTGCCTACTTATCTACCTATCATATATCTACTAGTCTATTATCAATAAATTATCTATCATCTATCTAATTTTCTATTTAATTCAGACAAGTACTGAGTGAGCATAAACTGTAATAGAGTTGTGTGGTATTCACTTTCAAATATTTTCATAAAGTTAAAAATTCTCTATTTTACTAATAGCTTATTCTTTTTTCAACATAACTCAGAATTTTCACAATGCTCTAAAAATCTAATTCTGCAATAAAATAATTATCTAATTATTAATTAACTTTTAATTATTAATTAAATATTTAATTGAATTTAGTTTTTACTTGAATAATTCTTTGTTACAGCTAAAAGAACATTTAAAATTCTTCCATTTAAAGCCTCCTCTTCATAAAAGAGAAATGATATGAACAGATCATTGATGTTTTGTTTTCCTGAGACAGGGTTTCTCTGTGTAGCCCTGGCTGTTCTGGAACTCACTTTATAGACGTGACTGGCCTCGAACTCACAGAGATCCGCCTGTCTCTGCCTCTCGAGTGCTGGGATTAAAAGCATGCACCACCACAATCTGGCTAAATAAATGACTTTAAGTTACCTTTCTTGTAATAATAGCTTTATTCATTCACTGATTCACTTACTCCTACATATATTCACTAAATTACTATTTCAAGTGTATTATACATGAAAGCTAAGGCAGAGTGAGAAGGAACCTCAGCAAAGAATGAATACAGTCCCTGGTTGCCATGTCTTTTCACTTGTTAGAATAATAGTATTATATAACGTGTATCTAACTAAACATGGAATGACAAATATAGACACTGTAGCCATTTCTACAGACAAAAAAGAAAATCACAATAAAGTGAGTTAGGTAGTACCTGAAAACTTGATAAAGAAAAGTACATCTGGGCCAAGTTTAAAAACCTGAGCAAGAGTGGAGACATCAAATAGGCATTC
Organism: Peromyscus leucopus; assembly: GCF_004664715.2. NCBI lineage: Eukaryota > Metazoa > Chordata > Mammalia > Rodentia > Cricetidae > Peromyscus > Peromyscus leucopus. The sequence goes on along the minus strand of NC_051078.1, from coordinate 20,311,298 downwards.
TAGACAAAGGGCTGGCTTTCCCATGCACTTACAGAGTTAGTTTATCTATTTAAGGCACCTCGATTACTACTTAGCTTACATTTGTACATAAGCAAGTGAAATACCATTGTTTCCTATACATCAGAGATGAGATGGCGAACTTGGAAAGCTTTAGAAAGATCAAGGCCGTGCTTCATGCTGCACTACACATGATACTTATGAAGGTTTAGACCAGTGCTTCTTAACCTTCCTAATGCTGTGACCCTTTCATACAGTTCCTCGTGTTGTGGTGGTTCCCTAACCATACAATGACTTCATTAGTACCTCATAAATGTAATTTAGCTAGTGTCATGAATCATAATGTAAATATCTATGCTTTCCCATGGTCCTTGGTGAACCCTGTGAAAGGGTCATTCAATCCCCACAAGGGGGTCTCCAGACCCACTGGTTTAGATGCATCTCTCATGAAGGAAATCAGCTGCAGGGTTGTGCTAGCACTCTGCCCCTGGAGCAAACAACTTTAGAAGGCTCAGCAATCAAGAGCTCACAGACTACCGGAAAGTAACTCACTGACAGAAGTGACGTCAGCAACAAGAAAAATAGCAAGGTTTCAACTCTCAACCAGAGATCCAGACAAATGCACAGTCAAGAGGACAAGGCTTCATGTTCTTCACATTGCATTGAATTAAGCAGCTAGCACGCAAACATTCAAACCATGCAAATGACAAAAGTAATGGCATCGGCATGGGGTTTGACGAGGTGATCATCTCTTACAGGTAAAATACATGAAAGTGGGCCCCCTTTTCCTATATTCGCGACGAGTTATGAACGTCAGTAACAGAGCAATATCTAGGAGTAACTATTATATTGATAAGTAATTAAGCATTCCATCAATAAGTGTACTGGTTATTATACATGCATTATTCAGAATTTTATTCACGACTTTTGCAAGTATGGGCAGAAATACAGCTTGCAAGACAATGCACAGTCTCTCATAATTCTATGCCTACTTATATATGATTATTCATCCAAGAGTAACCACCTCACAAAGTTCATGGTGTACCTGAAATGAAATTTGTCTTTGAGCTCTCTTAAGTCTGCAGCGACCTCCAGTTACTAACCTTGCTGTCTTCTCTCTCCTTGGCTGCTCTCTGCAGGGCTTTCCTCTCTCCAAACTCACAGGTTGATTTTAATGTGAGCTGACAAGAAAGCGTTGAGCACCCCGGCGTCGCAAACTCCAAAGGTCTTGAAGGACAGTGCTGGGAGAGGCTGATGCCAAGATTCGGTATCGGAAGAGCAGTATGAACAGGCTTTGACCCAACAGCTGGCTGTCTCAGTTTTGAGGCAACCCCGAGGACAGGCATGGCTTCTATAAAAGTATCTTTCTGTTGCCAAAGAAAATGCTCCTAACCTCAGTCTGGTAGACTCCAGTTTTTAGTATTTCCAGAAAAAAAAAATACTTTAAACAAAACTAGCAGTCATCTAGATGTAAAAGAAGGACACAGAGAGAGAGAGAGAGACAGACAGACAGAGAGGGAGAGAGGGAGAGAGGAAGAGAGAGAGGGAGGAAGGGAGGGAGGGAAAGAGAAAGAGAGAAGAGAAGAGACAGACAATAACTTTCAAACTTTCAGGAAGAGAAAATTTTGCATTACCTGAGTATCACTGTTGCTAGTTCAGATTCTACATTCTCTCTCTCTCTCTCTCTCTCTCTCTCTCTCTCTCTCTCTCTCTCTCTCTCTCTTCCTCCCTCCCTCCTTCCCTCACTCTCTCCCTCACTCCCTCCTCTCTCTCCTTTTTCAGTAAATAGTGTCTGCAAAATAAATGCTACAAAGCTCTTTCTGTAGGATTATAGAGTTCCTAGCTTCGTTTTCTTCTCACTACAGCAGCCGAGTTTGATCTTTTTCAGAGGAGAGAGGTCAGGGAGCCGGAGGAGGGGGGTGTGGTATGGGACAGGATGACAAAGGAAGATCCCTTCAGTCTAGTTTCAGTCCAGTTGTCAAAGAAGCCCAAAGACCACAATAGCTAGGAGTTCTTCCTGACTTCAGAAATAACCAGCAAAAAAGGAAAGAAAAAAAAAAAAAAAAAGAGTAGGTCAACAGCCAAAACAAACAGCTGTTGGAAGAACTTTTAGCCCGGAAACAATTTCAGCAATGAAGCTGTTTGTCTAATTTCCAGCTATTTTTCACTCCTGACAGCCAGGAGCCATGGTGTGTTCATTCTGCCTCGTCCCATGAAATCAGGCTAAACTGGACTAACAGGACAGCCCGCTCAGGCAGCTGAAGCCTTCAGCAGACCCTGCCTGCTTCTGTTACAAACGGCAGTAAACACCGGAAGCCAGACGCAGGGTGCACAGTGATTTCTAAATGCAGTGATGGCATTCCCATTCGCAGGACATCGATGTCCCCCAAGCAGTTACAGGGCTAAGCACATTGGGTGTTAGCGGAAGTACCCCCTGGAACCCCATGCAGTACACACACTTACTGTCTACACTTTGTACAACTGTGGCAGAATACAGACTAGGGACTCAAATATCAAAATTAGGATGATAGAAGCCAGCTTACAGAAAAGTGGATATCCTTCCCCACCTGGGGCCGTGGGGCAAGAGCAAATTCAAACTGGCGAGGTTGGTGTTCTGTAAATGTCCTTTAAACGGGTTCTTTCCTCAGCTCACTAGACCGCTCTCGAATCTTGACATCCTTTCTTTTTTTTTTTCTGTTTTTTGTTTTTGTGTTTGTTTGTTTTTTGTTTTTTCAAGACAGGGTTTCTCTGTGTAGCTTTGCGCCTTTCCTATAACTCACTCTGTAGTCCAGGCTGACCTTGAACTCACAGAGATTCACCTGGCTCTGCCTCTCAAGTGGTGGGATTAAAGGCATGTGCCTCCACCGCCTGGCTGACACCCTTTCTTAATAAGCCACCATATTTCCCTATCTAATAATGTGTCTCTGATACAGTCCTTTGCCCTGGGACAGGGAAGCCTGGAAGCAGGTGCCTTCCAAATTCAGATCTTCCCGGTTCTTTAATCCTAAGCATGACCTCCCCAACACTCGGGAATTTCTCACTCTTTTTCTAACTTCTACCTTAAAAGATTTTTTTTCTCCATCTCCTCTTTCTTGTGGCTGCTGGGATTTTCAGCTTGCCTGCCCAAATGATTCACCTTCCAACTCTAATAAAACTGTCTTTGAGCTCCCTCTGACTCTGCTTTTATTGGTGAGACTAAGAATTCAAAAGCAGGGACCCCAATTTCCCTGATAACAAAAAGAATTTTGATTCTGATGCCAGTGATGAAACCAAGATCATGAAGACAGAGTGGAGGAGTTTGTACCTTTAAAGTTTAAAAGCTATCTGGAGAGTTATTTAAACACTAGCTTTCCAAGTGTTAGCCCCATTTAAAGTTTTGTTTCTAAACAGTTTCCCAATCTCTACTCAATGAATAATATCGATCCAATTTGTAAAATTGCTCTATTATAATCATATCAGATTCCATGCTGGCTAAATATATGCAAGGAGTAATGTTAAAAAAACAACATGTAATATGCAGACATCATTGTCCTGAAATACCCGTGTACACAGAAAACTTCCCATTGGTTAGGAAAAAAAATTAGCATGTATGTGTATGATAATATTGAGATTTCAGTAGTAGTTTCTACCAATAAGAAAAACTTTATTTTGTATCTCTCATGTTCCCTTTTTGTATCTCTTTTTATTAATTAAATTTGTTGACAATTTCATACATGTTTATAATACATTCTGTTTGGTCCCATTCTCTGGTTCCTTTTCTGGATCACCACCATCATGCCTTCTCCCTTTCCTTACAAGTTACCGCATTCACATCTTTCTGGGTTTCTCATTTGTTGGTTTCTTCTGTGTTTAATCAAGGTCTTTGGTGCTCGCTAATTGGTACTGAAAGCAATGACTTCACCTCTCCCAGAATCTACCTGTAGTCAATTGTTGAACAGTAAAAGGTAAGACATCCTCAGTCTCTTCTCAGTCCATGTCCAACTTTTAAAGCATCTAACTTGTTCAGACTCAGTACAGGCTAATGCAGCTGCTATGATTTCACGATGGCAATGTTTGTGTTCTGCCTAGAAGATAGTATTTTGCAGCCCTTCTCTATCTTTTGCCTCTTAGAATCTTTCTGTTCTCTCTTCCACAGTGTCCCTTTGGCCTTTGAACAGTAATTTCAATGTCTTACTTAGGGATGAGGTCTCAAGTAGCTCTTATTTTTGGTATTTTGGTAGCCATAAGTTTCTGGAGTCATCACTATTCACTGCAAAGAGACACATTTTTTTTATTCAGATAGAGAGTAGCATTTATCTATGGGTATAAATATAAACATTTAGAAGGCAGTTTTATACTATTTCAATTTAGCATAAATAAATAAATAAAAACTATAGAAGGTTTACTTTTAGGTCCCATGATCTCACCGGCCTTGGGTTGAAAAGTACAGCACTGTTAACCAACTCTATCCAACAACGTCTACCACCAAGAACCAATCAAGAAAAAAATTAACCTTTACACAATCTAGTATGGGTCTGGACATATCATCTCATTCCATTCCAATGAATGTCATTGTTTGAGAACTAAAAGAAAAAAGTCATTCAGTTCCGGTTGTGTTGGCACATGCAGGTAAACTCGGCACTTCAGAGGTGGTAACAGAATGATTATTTTAATGTCAGTTTCAGCTATACACAACTGAAAGGCCAGTTTGGGTTATGTAAGACCTTGTCTTCAAATACTCCAAACTCAAAACATCCTCAAGAAGTTAGTAAATTGACCATTGTTGTTTGGAGATATCTCAGGAGAAATGGAACACAGGAAAGTATTGCACTCATGCTATTTTAGAAGAGAAAGATATCCAAGATTTATCTAAGCTGTAGTTTTGAAGCAAGGAAAAGGAAGATCTAGTGAGTGGCTAAAATACAGGGTCAAAAGACATAATAATGAAGTAGTTAGCTGATTTTTGCAAAGGAACACAATGCTTGGGAGAACAGGAAACTGTCTACATGTTCTCTATGGCACACATATACTATGCTACTGATGTAGTCAATTGATCAAATAGAATTCGCCAAATTCAGAAGACCTCAGCTATAAACAATAATGAAAAGCAAATGCAATAAGATTTAGAACCATATTAGATATGGATAGCCTCATGGAGATGTGTCTTCCTCCTGCCAAGTCAAAAGCACACACATATGGAGCTGGGTTGACTATTTTTATTAAAACAAAATCACTTGGATAATTTGGCTGATAAATTCCAGGGCTCCATTACCATAACACAGAAAATTTGTAGATATAAAACATATAAATAAAGAAAACTAGTATCTTTGAAAAATTATACTTGAAAGAAACACTTCTCTGTGTGTGTGTGTGTGTGTGTGTGTGTGTGTATATATATGTATATATATATATATATATACATTCATACACAACACAAACACAAGTACATGGTTATGAAAATCAAAAAAAAAAAAATCTTGAAAACCACTAAAACAGTTTGGTCTTGAGAAATGAGGTCAAGTATCTTTAGATGTAAAATAAAATTCTCACTGTTTTCTAAAGGAATGTATTTTGACACTGTCCCCTTTTCAATTGATTATTTTTAGCTATTATACTCATCAAAATATACCAAAACAAAACAGGTAACTTACTATGCATAAAATTCAAAATTTATCAATGAAATATTATTTTCAGTGGCAGTCATTGTGATATAGTTGCGGCACAAAACGGATTCCTCATCTATCAGATTTAAAAGTTTATAGAGAAATTACCATAAAAAAGTTTGCCCAAGATAGGATTTGTTGTTTTAAAATAATAATAAACTGAAAAATCTTTTTTATTTAATTTGTTTAAAGATGATTTAGAGAAAAGTCATCTCATGAACGTACAGACCCAAAACAGCAGGATCTCCAAGACACAGGACAACAGGAAAACCAAGAGCAGCCCCATTGAGGGCCAGGGCCCATTATCAATGGTGCAGGGAGGCCAGAGGCCTCTAGCCAAACCACTGGCCCCAAGGCCTCCTGGGATTAAACACTTGCAATTACTTTACAGATGACTGTACTAAAGGTACACTGTGTGGCTCAATGGGCCACACTAGCGCTCCCAGGTATTCCTCTCCATTTTTTGTTTAGTTTTGTGTGTTTGTTATGTTTGGTCTTTGGTTTTTCTTTTAAATTTTTTTTTGTTTTGGGGAGGCATTGCAAGGGCAGAGGGATGCAAGGGGACAGGGAGACAAGTGGGACTGGAATGCCTGATGTGAAATGCACAAAGAATCAGTAAAAGTTAAGAGAATTAAAAACAACAACAACAACAAAGCAGCAAAATGAAGATAAAGGTAACTTGGTATTCAAGTAATGTCATGCAGAGACTTGAATACATCCAGACCATGTATAGTCTGCTTTGAACAACTGCATCATCCCGTGTGGATTTTGTGGTGACTAAGTGAATAAATGAAATATATATTTTATCTGAAAGCTTTGTATTACACTGTGAGGGTAAACTAAAAAAACAACAACAAAAAAACCCAGTGGTTTAGACACAGTCCATTGCCAAATACACAATACACAGCTAAATATTCAGTCAGCAATGTAAAGAAATGAGGAAATTATTTTTCTGTGGGTGGAAATGTAAATTGGTACAATCTCTGTAAAAGGCTATTAGCGTGCAAAATACATGCTTGCTATCAAAAAGAAAAAATCACTTTAAAATATTGATATGGGTGCCAACAAGATGCCGAGTGGCTAAAAGCATTTGCTTTCAAACCCGTATTAGATTCCCTGGACCCACCAGACAGATGGAAAGAACTGACTCCATCAAGGTATCCTCTGACCTCTGAGAACACACTGTGACATTTGAGTGTGCATGTGTTTGTGTGTATGTGTGTGTGTATAGTGTATAGTGTATATTGATGGGTACACCCAATCATGCACACAGAAAATAAGTTGATAAAATATAACAAACATTAAAAAATATTAATATTTCAAAACATGCAAGTTCCAAATGTATATGCAGGTACATTTACATATGTAAATATAAATAAGTCTAAGTGGATACTTCAGTTTTCCTTTACCTTCTGTATTTATCTTTCTAATGTTTGTGTGTGTGTGTGTGTGTGTGTGTGTGTGTGTGTGTGTCTCTGTGTCTGTGTCTGTGTGTCTGTGTGTGTCTGTGTGTGTGTGTTTCCTCTTTCTTTTGGGTGCTGTAGAACTCAATCCAGGACATTGCAGAAGGCAGGAAAGTTTCCTATCATCTACCCAAGTCTCCAGCTTACCAATATTTAATCTGTGTACTGACCTTGCTATCTGTGTTCCTTGGCCAGTGAGCTTTCTGACCAGAGGTGTGATTTCCAACATGCTATCTCTCTGCTTATATACAATCCAAACAAAGACTTTCTTCTTGGGATTTCACAATGAACAATGACTGTGACAGCGACCTAAGCCGTTGCCTAATTGTCTTTGATGTTTCTTTTGCCTATTGGTTTCATGAACCCACATTTGCGTTGTCCTAAAATGTCTCTTTTGCCTTAGATACTTATGTAATGAGAAGAATGACCAAAAATGAAAACCAAGTTTTAAAAGCACAGTCGGTTTTTGTTGTTTGTTTGTTTGTTTGCTTCTGTAGCTATGATGTTGAATCCAAGATGATCATTATTGATAATATAATCGCCTAATTTTTAACAATGTTGAGTTTATATTCTTTCCATGATGTTTCTACCAAAATATTGTAGGATTTAGAGGAAGGACCACATATAAGTATAATATTTACAGTTGTAGACTATAAACTTTAGATGCTAAGATCTCGTTTTCCTTTTTTATAAACTAAACACATTTCTAATGAATTTTGAAAATTACACAAAATTTAAAAGAAACAAGAAATTAAATCATGTAATATTCTTTTAAGGGGAAAACCTCTGGTAAAAGACAAATCTTCCTCTCTTGTGATTATCAGTTTAAAATGTAAGGAAAGCCTACAATTTCTGTTGACTGATATATTTATATTATAGTTATTTTAATGCTAATCTCAGATATAAATAAAAATGATTGTGAGCAAAATAATTGCCAAAAATCTTATATATGTCCTAATAATATTATAACAATTCCCAGAAATATCTATTCCAGCCTTGAGCTCACTCTGCCAGCGTTTTCAAGAGCAACCAGAAGCTTGAAATCATCCACTTCAAATCTCACTGACACTTCCTTAGACACTAGAAAATTGGTTTAAGGAAAGTGGACAATAAGTACACAACCCCCCAAAACGTGGGATCAAGTGCGTTAGAGTCACTGAAACAGACTGAGCTGAAACCTCTGAGCAGTGGGTTAGGACACATATCACTTCTAAAACTGTAACAAATTATATGACATCACAGAATTGCAGAAGGAAGCATTCTTAATTGTTCATGAATTAAACTTGGTTTAACTTAAATATATATTCCCTTTGTCATAAGCAAAATAAAAACACTCAAGAAATTTCTGAGCTTTACTGAATATGTTTCTGCTCCTAAATAAACAGGATGAAATACTATGCTCCATATGAGAGTGAAGATGTTGTCTTCTCCCCTCCTCATAGTGTTCTGATGGAGACAAGCAGATACTAACCTGGATCCATGCACTGATTTACTCTATGCTCCAAGGAAGGTGATAACTTGAACACAAGGACACAGAGAGCGAAGGATGTAAGCAAACACATATTCAGTCCCCGGGAAGACACTGCCAACTTTCCACACTTTGTGCAACAAAGGCAAACACAGCAACAAAAAGCAAAACAAAACAAAACAAAAAAAAACCTTTGAACAAACGTAAATGGAAACTTTCGCAACTCTAATGGGATGGGATGGTCTCTTCCCTCATAAAGTCAATTCCCCTGTTTTCTATTACATATTAAAATGCTCATTAGAGGGTATATTATTTTCCACAAGACAGTTAAAAATGCTTGAAGTCACCCACACTACAAAAGTTCTGTTTCCACAGTTCTTTCTGGAACAATGCTATTTCTAATATACATATCCCCTGATTCTTATGAAAGGAGATACCTGATGTTTTCATAACAATAGCACTAGGGAGGGTCATTATGTGATTCAAACTGTAGTAGTGTTTTGTTGTTGTTGTTGTTTGTTTGTTTGTTACAAACCTGGGCTAAAGGTCAAATGTCAATGGGGTGGGGGTGGGGGTAGGAGTGGGGGTTGGGGGTAGGGGGGGTGTTCAGGCCAGGCAGTAATTTAAGATTCTTAGTAAGAATTCATCAAGACTCTGTGGCTTCAATATTTCCTACTATTAAGTCTCATGCATGAAATGATTTACACAGGTAAGCAACATATATTATGACTCATTTTAATGTAGAAAAAATTACGTACAATTTAAATACAAATATAAAGCTTTTATGTAATATGCCTATTACTAAAATATGCCCAAATATTAAATATTTTAACTTTCCTGGGAACTTTAATTTATTGGTAACTGAAATATACAGTTAATAAATCATCATATAAGAAAACAAACAAACAAAAAACAGCTAGGCTGTGGTGACACACACCTTTAATCCCAGAATTCTGGAGGTAAAGGCAGGCAAATCTCTGAGTTCAAGCTACAGAGCAAGTTCCAGGACAGCCAGGGCTACACAGAGAAACCCTGTGATGGAAAAACCAAGAACCAAAAAACGAGGAAGAATATGTTTAATCTTATAGTTTATTAACATTATTTTGTTTAAATTATAAAGCTTGCATTTCCTTTAAATTGTTATTGTTTATATACATCAAGAAGAAATCTTTGCTGCCGTTTGTTGCCTGGGTGTGGTGTTTGGGATGATAAAACAGGGAGCTTAATAGAAGTTCAAGGCCAACCTAGGCTACAGGGTAAGACTTGTTCCCCAAAAAAATAATTGAACACAACAGAAAACAAAAGCCAACTCTTTATCACCTTCTTTTTGTTTATCTCCCCACAAATCATTTCCAATTCATCGGATTTTTGGCTAATCTCAAAAGTCTTATCTCAGTCTTCCACGGTAATAAATAATCCTATAGCACATCTCCCTTCCTGATGGTGAGAAACTATACAGAAAGTCTACCCCTGGGCATCTGAGAGATTTGTAGGAATACATTCAGCTAGCTGAGTTCACCTTCATGTTAAAATGAGATAAATGTAAACTAGCAATGCTCTTCTTTTTCCTTTACAGCTTGCATCTATCAACTGTGCTTTAAGAGCTGTCTTGTGAAGCAAGCATAGCAAATGTAACCTCTTCAGTGCATGTAAATACAAAGAATATTAAGAATAACGTGTCACAAAAAATGATCATTAATGTGTAGTATTCACTTCATTGCACATCTGGCTTTTGCACAGCACAGGACTTTGGGAGAGATTCTCCCGTGAGGTTAACATCTTCCTTTGTGTTGGAAACAGAAATATAGCATGGTCCTGAAAGAATTGCTAGGAAGGAGTTACAAAGCCTCGTAATCAGCGAGAAGTGCTCCCAAGGAAACTTTATACTAGTAAACTCAGCAGTTTTTCCCCTTGATTTAAACAGCATCTCTGGCAAAGAACAGGGCTTCCTACTTGGTCATGGAATATTCCAGGAACTTGTAAAATAACTAGTGGTTCTTAAGGAGGATGTGGGAGTTACAGGCAAACGCAGAATGAGCAGCTTCGTTTAGATAAGGCTTAAGGAGACTTGCTTTCCCATTCAGATTTTCCTGCTACCATTTCTCCCTCTGCCTTATAGCTTCTAGAACTTTTCCATGAGTGAATCTCTAAAGCATATAGAGGAAATTAGGATGAAGGGTCTATTAAGAATTCACCCTGAATACAGGAAACTAATATAAACTGGATAATAGAATTGAAATAAAGTGAAATAAAAAGGCAGAACAGGTAAAATACCATCCATGCAGACACAACCAGTTCAGCTGATAGATAAGCAAGACTTTGAACAGTTAACACATACATAGCAGTAAATTCTCTCTAAATAGTTCTCCATAAATCTATCTATACAGTTTCAAGATTTGAACATATACAGACCTGTGCTGGAAAATTAAGTCTTAAATCTATATGACTTGTTGCAGAAAACTATTTACCCTGTTTCCTGTGATATAGAACTCATGTTTTCCTTTTCTGGCTGCAGGAAAGGGAATAGCAGGACAGGAAGAAGGATGTAAGTGTGGGGCTGGACAGTACAAAACAATTTGTCCACAAGTAGCGATCCTACCAGGCACAGAGAGATACCGAGTAGACTGGCATGTATGTAATCCACAAGTTGACCTTGAGCAAGAATGATGTCAATCACAATGCCTCAGTAGGCTCCCTTGTGGCTTTATTTATCATTTGTGCTTTCATTGAATTCAGAATTTTTGAGTGATACTATATCAATAACTCAAAGGACAGAGAAAGAGTCAAATACTACCATCAAAGAGGCTACCATAAACAGTGTCCCAGTGTCAATCATATAAAAAAAGTGAAAACAAAGACATTGTAGTGTATCTACATCAAATCAGCGTTACAAGTTTTTGCCTCCCTAAAAGTGTGCCCTCGTTTCTCACTACACTAAGCTCAAAACTTCTATATGAAATATATACATAGGAGCAGCCAATTCTGAGAATGTAGACTACATGAGAAACCATGTCAAGAGTACAATACATTATCAGATTATGACCTAGATTTCCACATGTTCTGCCTGTAGGATTCTTACATCTTCATTCTTAACCTCCTTCAAATGAATATTAGGTTCATCTTCTCCGTACCACATTTGCAATTACAATGAATTTCCATTAATTCACTCACAATTATTCCTATTAGACCTTTTCCTAACTTTGATATTCTAGCTCATATTTCCCACTACTCTGTTCTTAACTCCATACCCCTGAAAATCATTTGATAGATGACACCAATTTCACATAAACATATTGTGTTTCAATGTCTCTCCCTGTTGCAATTTGTATGAAGTGTCTACACATTATAAAATATTAATAGACATTTGTCCTGTTTATTTAGCCATTGGGTTATTATTTTACTGTATGTAGAAGCTGCTGAGGACGACAATCAAGGTCTCATTTTGATAGATCATACTTGGCAATCTTAAAAATTACACTGTAATTTTTTTTAGAAATGATGTGGAGATGAGACGTAAGGGTAAAAGGATTTGATGAATTATGACATCTCTGTAAGCCATGACCACACTTTAAATTAGAACTAAGATATTTTAATATAAAGTGATAATCATATGAGACTATGATATAATTTTGAAAAGCTGCAGCTTACTGGAGACCATAATTTGGAGAGCCACTCATTAGCTGAAGCAGGAATTTCAATGTGTTATATTCAAGATATTTAACCATTGTAAAGTCCTTGGGATCCCCAAAAGCTTTAAAAGAAAATGCTCAATATTTACTACATATTCCTGAATATACATACACTGTTACTCTAGTAAAGAAAAATAATCATATAATAACACAGCAGTGTTTTCACAGGGCAAGTTATTCAAGTTTCACCACTTAAGAGTTTTGAAAAAAAAATCACATCTCTGTCCATTTAAGTGCTCTCCTGACCCAGGGATATGCTCATTTGCTTTGATATAAACAATGTGAGTAATTTTAACCCCATCAGTCAGAGACCGTGCGGAGCTAAATAGCAGTTATGACTAAAACACATTATTTGCCTTTTCTTCCCCTTTTTATTCAGCCTAAAATTTTGACTTGGAAATGACAAAGGACGTCTGACTTGTGAATATAACCAGCAATGGGGCATGGATCCCTTCAGGGCTAGTACCCATTCCAGCACACTGCCATGCTTGGAGGATCGAGATTCTTCCCCTCTGACAGAGCTCAAGGACCCCTCCCCAGCACAGCTCGCTGACGTGGGAGCCAATCTGGAACATCTTGTGCGAATGAAGAAAATGCTCTTCCTTTGTTGAAATGTGGGAGTCATACGGTAGCAAGTCTTTAGCTGCCCCTACTTAAGTGCTCGGCAGCAGCCTGTAAACTTCAACAACAGGGAGGCCTCAAGTCACCGGGACTTGTTTCCAAATTGCCCAACCAGAATATTGCTTTCCGGCTGTTGGTTCTCAGGCACAGGTGAGTCTCACTAACGAGCAATTGCGGACTCATCAGCGAGGAAAGTAGGCCTGTGCTCCAGAGGATGCAGTTCTGAGTACACGTGGTGCTCCTCTTCAGTCCCTTATGAGACCCTGATGTTTTCCCCTCCTTCCTCTTCTAATTGCCTTTGCTTACCACACATCGCTTGCTTTCCTTGGCTATCACCCAGTCATTCGCTTTGAATTCTACCTCATGTTTGCTTGGTGTCGTTTTTTCAAATAGAGATCTTCACCACCCTGACGTTTCTTTATTTATTTTTTCTTTAATTTGCATGGTGGAGAGTTTGGTTAGAGTGGGGTTCAACATCAGACCACTGTAGAAAAAGCAGAATGTCTGCTCTGGAGACACAGCTTCCCAGTGGACTCTTGTGAAATCTGTCACAGGACAGGAAATGTTAGGAAATGTGTGGATGCTCTTCCAGCATTAATTCTCATTCATTCTCTCTCTCTCTCTCTCTCTCTCTCTCTCTCTCTCTCTCTCTCTCTCTCTCTCTCTCTCTCTCACACACACACACACACACACACATACACACACACTCACTCATAAGGCTTCTTGGGCTGTGATGCATCCTCTGGAAATACTGATTAGTCTTATGTCCGACAACGTTTGCAGGGCTATTAGAACAATGGTTCTTGAATATTCTTGCATCTCAGTCCTGTTCAAACCCTAGGGACTGCACAAAAGCTCAGAGAACTGGAATCTACCCTCTTCAGAGTGGCACCTGAGGCTATGGTGGTTCCAAACTAGTTCCTAATACTGCAGCTGCTGCTGAGTCACGAAGCTGTGTGGTAATGTTGAGAAGAACAAGAACGCAGACTTATTTCTGATAATAATTCAGTAGTATTTATATTATACTCAAGAAAAACAGCATGGACCTAGCAAGAACAATGAAGTTGTACTTGTCATGTTTTGCTGAAATAGTAGCACATAACTTTTTGAGGGCTGGTAGCAATAAGAAGCAGTATAGTCAGACCGTGTGATTGCAAACCTGTCCTATCCATCACGATTCCTTTTAAGACTTCTCTTGGAGTCTAAGGCTTAAACACATAATTACTCTGTTTACCCTGAGTCTTTTATGCTGATAGGACCTGTGGTATCCAGGATTTTTTTTTTCTTCAGTAAAATGGATTTAATATCTGAGATGTTTCCTTAAAATGTAATGAAGGAGAATACATGGGTATACATAAAAATTGTAGGGAAAGATAAACCAGTGATGTCTAGTGATCTGAGTGCCAGTAACTAATGGGCCATTTCCGCAGCATGGTCCAAGATCAATTCCCAATTTGCTGTTCTACTTGCAGATCACATTCCTGGAAAAGTAATGTGTGATTAAGAGAGTCCCAAATCCCAGTTAATGCTCCCTTCTTTGAGTATTTACAATGAACTCCCTGTTGACACAACCATTCAGTCAGCAAATCTCTAAGAGCCCACTATTTGGGAGGAACTAAAAAAGTATGAATGAGCCTCTTCTTAAAACTGCGGAATAGAAAAATTACATGATAAAGTAAGGTTAGGCATACAATTTACCACCATGTTTAGTAGACAAAATAATACTGACTACATAAATAAGTATAGGATTAGGGCTGGTAGTGATAAAGAAGGTTTCTTTTGAACTCTATCCATCATATATTTTCTTAGCTATTAACCCAGGCAGTTTTTCCAATAAACTCCTAAGCATTCAAGAGAACTGAACCCATTAGATTTTGTGCTAATATACAAAGGAAAAATACCATGTAGATGTTTGTTTATAGATAATTCTGAAATAATAAAAGATAGGATTTTTTTTAGTTCGTAAATTCTACTCAGTAACAAAGAGAGATAGTAAAGAACTAAATGAAGAGAAATTAGCACTATACATTAAAGAGACTTTGAGAATAATTATATAATGTTAAATTATATAATTATATAATTGTATAATGTTTTACATTCCTTTCATTAAGCATATTTAGCATGGTATGTTTTTGTATAAATATTTTGAATGAAAACGTTTATCACTTCATGAATCTAATTGTTTTCTATTATCACTAGTTAGATGAGAAAATTTGGTTTTATTTCATCTACAGTTTTTAAATTTTGATTTTGTGTGTGTGTGTGTGTGTGTGTGTGTGTGTATGTGTGTGTGTGTTTGTCTTGTGGGTAGTTATATGCATGTGACTACAGTTGCTCTTGAGGCCACAAAAGGGCATTTAATCCCCTAGCACTGGCATTTCAGGTGGATGGTGTGGGTGCTGGGAACTAAATATGGGTCTTCTGAATGAGCAATAGGCACCCTTTTTTTAATTGCCTGTATATATTTTTTCCTGGTTTAATTTTTAATTTTTATTTTTTATTAAGGAATTTTTTATTCATTTTACATACCAACCACAGATCCCCCTCTCTTCCCTCCTTCAGCCACTCCAGCCTTCCCCAGCCCACCCCACCCTCCTCCAACAAGGTATGGCCTCCCATGGTGAGTCAGCAGAGACTGGTACATTCAGCTGAGGCAGGACCAAGCCCCTCCCCCTGCATCAAGGCTGTGCAAGGTGTCTCCCCATGGGTAGTGGGCTCTAAAAAGCCAGCTCATACACCAGGGATGGATCCTGATCCTATTGCCAGTACACCTTAACCACATGGAAATTGCTCCAAGCTTCTGGAAATATGAATTCAAATGTTTTTTTATTTTATTTTTTTCCTCACACTTTACATGATTTTGAAATACCTAACCATTTGTTAACCAAGGGAAAAAATGTAAAAACAAAACATATTTGACAGAAAGAAAAGACTTAGGTAGAAACTTAGAAAATGGGCTTTACTTTTAATTTTGCAAGTTTATATTTACAGTGGCTAGAAAGAAATATTTGTTGAAATGTTGAAAAGAAAAATAAACAACAAAACATTGAATGAAGATATTTCATCAGAAACACACTTGCTGGCATTTTAACTACAATGGCTTAGTTCTACTTTAGTTAGGTTTCAGAATACATTTGCTTCGGAAAAGGACAACCCATTTATTCTTTGCTTGCCTGTAGGAATATTCTAAGGGAAAGACCAGGTATGCCTTTAATCCCAGCACTTGGGAGGCAGAGGCAGGAGGATCTCTAAATTCAAGGCCAGCCTGATCCACAGAGAGAGTTTCATTGTTCTACTAAGGAGATCGATCATGACATGGCAATCCAAATACCCCAATTTTTTACTGAATAGTATATTAAGATTAATTGTGTAAAAACATAATGGGTCTTATTAAAAATAATTTGTAAAAATGTCTTACAAAGTTCAGAAAATCAGCCAACAGAATTTGAAATGAAATTGGAAAGGAAGTCAAAATCTCACTCATTTCTGAGCTAAATGGAACAGTCACACGTTTGACAATCTGGTTTTAATATGTTCATTATTTGGTCTTTTTACAACAGCAAAAGTGACAAGCCAATGAAAACATTTAGCAACTCAACTTTTGCAGCATCAGAGCAACAGGGAACCCAAAGACAGACCTGATACATGGTGCAAGAAGTCTGCCAAAGATGAGAGCCAAGCTGATTTGTAATCAACCATGGAAAAGCTACACCCCACTGACTCTGGTATCAAATGGAAACAAGTTATTTTGCCCCATTCAAGTGACAATGTTGAACTACAACACACAAATATGTAACAACAGGTTTTGTTTATTTTATAACTTAGTCAACAAAAAGCCTGGTTTCTCACACCTATAAACCTAGGCTCCAGAGGACTAGGCAGCAGGATCTTGAGTTCAAAGCCAGTGTGGACTACACAGTGAGATTTTGTCTCAATAAAATAAGAGTTTTTAAAAGAGGGTGACATAGTCTTTGGGTTCACTGCCTAAAATCTAAAGAGCATATTTAGGAATAAAGTTAAATGATGGTATTTTGTGATGGACTGAAAATCAGATCCATGTAATTTATGTCTCCTTCTGCATTACCTTCAAGAGATTTCAAGGAACTAAATGTGTAAAAGTGCTAGCACATCCTACTTTATGACCTTATTGCATAATTTTCTTTGTAATACTTAACTTTAAAGTTTATTTGAATGAGGGGAAATGCAGTAGTCAGAATATAATAAGATAGTACATAAATCATACAATTAAAGAAAGGCTCATTTAAAGTTATACAAAGTCATCACCATTATCATCATCATAATCAAGAAATAATAAACATTGGCATTTTTTACCAATCACACCTACTGAAGTTAGGTGCAGTCACTTCTGACTTAAAATTTAGAATTAAACATTTCTAAATAAGGGACCAATTTTATTCAAATCCTTAAAATCAAATTCCCAGCTGTTGGTTTAAAGTTCATGAATTCCTGCTAGCTTGGTTTGATTGTCTCTGTAGGATTCCCCATCATAATCTGGATGTCCCTTACTCATAGAATCCTTCTTCCCTGGAGCTTGGCCTGGTGCTTGGTTGTGGATCTCTGCATCTGCTTCCATCAGTTACTGGATGAAAGTTCTATGATGACAGTTAGGGTAGTCACCAATCCTATTACCAGGGTAAGCCAGCAAGGTACCCTCTCCACTATTGCTAGTAGTCTAACCTAGGGTCATTCTTGTGGATTTCTGGCAACATCCATAGCACCAGATTTCTCCCTAACCCCATGATGTCTCAATGGGACTGTACTAGGCACTCTGCATAAACAAAACAGTTGTGCATCTTGATCTGCTCAAGTGGCCCCCTGACAGTAGGATCAGGAACCATTCCTGGTACATGAGCTGGCTTTTTGGAGTCCATTATCTATGGTGGGACACCTTGCACAGCCTTGATGCAGGGGGAGGGGCTAGGACAAGCCTGAACTGAATGTACCAGGCTCTGCTGACTCCCCTTACTTTTCTGGAGGAGGGAATGGGGGGGTGGGTTGGGAGGGAAGCTGAGGTGGGAAGGGAGGAAGAGAGGGGATTCTGTGATTGATATGTAAAATGAATAAAAAAATTATTAATAAAAAACAAATTCCCTTCTTTGTTTCCCTTATATGCTATGAGCAGAAAAACAATCTCACATAAAAGATTCTATACAGTTGTGAAAAAAAATTTATGTGATAGACAGGTATAATCCCTCCAACAAATCATGTCTCTAATCTGCACGCTTGCAGAAGCCCCTCTCACATCAATGATCCTACTGTGTGGATCAGTTTAGCACAACGGAACACCTGACAAAGGGCGTTTATGATTCAAAAAGAAGTAAATTACTGCCAACAGCACTAGATAGAGGTTCAAGTTCAAGGCAGCTCCATCGATCTGAGCCTTACATGTAGGCAGCACATCATACAGAGTGCATATCAGAATGAGGGGTCCCATTTCAAGCTAAACTGCAAAGCAGAAGAGATGATTGCCCATGGTTTCATATCTTTTGGGTATGAGCCCCAATGACCTAAAGATCACTCAGGGGGGCCCTACTTCCCAACAATTACCATGTAGATGATCAAGTCTTTAGCATCCAAAAGCATTTGGGAGGTATTCAACAACCCAACTCTGTTACTAGTCATTGGCATAGCCAAGAGAAACTAGAGAAACAGAAGACATTTGAGCATCAAAATGTGCCTTTTCTCTTGCTACTCAGATGCAAACCAATCTTTTAAACACATGTCTCCCATGAGAAAGCTAGCACCAATCACCAAATATACATGAGCTGCTTCATTAGGAGCTGCCTTCCCAGACAAACCACATGAATGAAACACATGGCAAAGAGAAAAGCCATAGCAGTTGAACCACAGAAAATTTTCCTAATAAATGATGGTTTGGGATGTTTTTGTTTTCTTCTGTTGTCTTGCAATGTAGCCAACATTAGCTGAAACAAGAGTTCTCCTCCAAAAGAGTAACTTCTAAATTATTATTTTGGGTTAAAAATGGTCTCATTTCATTATTTCAGTAATTCATTCCAATGTACATACTTAGGACACATTGACATTGATGACCAACCTAGTCAAATGATCCTACACGAAGCCTGCCCTCAAGAACTTCCTCATAGTATCATGGGATTGGGAAAATGATATACCCAAAAAATAACCTTAATTGAAAAACACAGAAAATACAATACAGCATATACCCATTAAGAGACCATACAATATCTTGGCTAATTAAAGAAATTGTCTGTAAAAGAAGTTTACCTAAGATTAAATATTACTCTTATTCTTGAGGTAAGAAAAATTAAGCTAAAGAGGTTAAATAACAAGGCCAGTGTTGCACAACCATTAAATGGAATATTTTTCTAGAACTTCTACAGATTTTTGGGTACATATTTACATGGCTAGTGTAGTTCTCTATGCTTACAGTTTTAAAGTAACATTGTTATACTTAAGGCTAAGTTTATTTTTACATCACAGATGTATCAAGAAGGAAATACTGGGCTAGGGATGTAGCTCAGGTGGCACAGCATACGCCTGGCATGTATGGGTTTGACCCCAGTAGCACACTAACCAAGCATGGCGGCACGTTCCTATAATCTCAGCACTTGGGAGATGGAGGAAAAAGAGCCAGAAGTTCAAGGGCTTCTTCAACCACATACTGAGTTCAAGATTAACATAAAATATATCAGACCTGTTTCCAACATATATATGAAATTCTTTTTTTTTCCTTTTATTTTATTTTACAATACCATTCAGTTCTACATATCAGCCATGGATTCCCTTGTTCTCCCCCCTCCTGCTCCCTCCCCTTCCCCCCATCCAACTCCCCATTCCCACCTCCTCCAGGGCAAAGCCTCCCCCAAGGACTGAGATCAACCTGGTAGACTCAGTCCAGGCAGGTCCAGTCCCCTCCTCCCAGACTGAGTTAAGCATCCCTGCATAAGACCAGGTTTCAAACAGCCAACTCATGCAATGAGCACAGGACCTGGTCCCACTGCCTAATTTCAAATTCTTCTCTTTATGAAAGTGAATTTAGTCTCATGGCTAGCATTACTACTCCAAACCTACTTTCTTCAGCTATCCAATATATATATATATATATATATATATATATATATATATATATATATATATAATGTGTGTGTGTGTATGAATCTAAAACACCTTTTAAATTTTCTGTGTTGAAGCCTTAGACAAAAAACCTAAATCAATAAACTAATATGTTAATCAAATCACTACCAAAGTCTATAAAATATACACTAATATTTTTAATAAATTTAGCACTTACACATTCAAGTAGACTGCAAAGTAGTGTTCTTTTATTAAAGGCCACAGGTAAAAAAATAAATAAATAAAACCAAATCAGAGCCTATCCTGAAGATTAATACTCTTGCAAACACTGTAACTCACTTGCTGGAAAAATTGAGTTTTCTATGCTTTGACTTTCTATTTGATAAACTGAAGATGTTGTGAAGCATTAATCAAACAATAAACTATAATCACTGTCACAGTTTTTAGAATCTAATATGCTGTATACCACATCTACATAATATACATATTCACAGATAACATAAGAAGAGCATCCATATATAAATGGGGTAAAAAAGGTTTCACCAACATCACACACTTTAGATAAAAACAAGCCACTTCTTAAATCCAGGTATCTCTGACATTTTGCTTATGGTATGAATATTACCATATTTTAAGGTGATGTTAAAATGGCATGATTGTAGACAGGCAGCTGACTAGATTAATCTTGAAAGAAAAGTCAGTTGGAAGACTGATTTACTTTATTCAGAGTTTGTTGGAGGAGGAGGGTCTTAGAAGCTATTCCTACTGTAAAAAGAAAAGAAGACTAATCTGTTCTACTTTTCCTGTCCAAGGTTATAATGATAGTCAGAAAAGAATTCTTAAATATTAACAAATTCCTGACCTCAAGTTCAGTATTTTCCCTAGTATAATAATTTAGAAACTATAACTTAACCACACCTCAAACAGAAATATTTACAAATATTCATCATGTCATTTCAAATCTTAAGCAAAATGTATCCTTATCCAGATTTTAGGATAATATTACTCCATTGGTTTTATTATATGTTTTCCTTAAAGATTATTACATAATTTAATGTGTACCAATTTGCATACTTACTCATTTCTTTTGGGATATCTTCACAATCTGTTCTCTTTGAGAGTAAACTCAGTAAAGGAGTTTTCATTTCATATGTGGGTGAGGGTAGTTTGATATTAGTCTGATCTAAAAATAATAATAATCAGTGTTTGGCTCAAGGGGTGACCAAAGCTCCTGGGAGGCTCTTAGCAGAACCTTCACTGGTAACATACAACAAACCGGCCCAGATTTAGCAGATTGAAAGGGCAATGACAACAGAATCTTGACTTAGTATCAGTAGTGAGAAGACACATTGCTCCTGACCAAGTCTCATTTATTCACCATGTATTGCAATCTACAGGCAGTCACAGCACTTAAAGCTGGGTCCCTACTTTCTATCCTAAGTGTTTCCTATTTTTTCACATCTAATGATATCTTGGTTGGTTTCTTTTTTTTTTTTTTTTTTTTTTTTTTGGTTTTTCGTGACAGGGTTTCTCTGCATAGCTTTGCGCCTTTCCTGGAGCTCACTTGGTAGCCCAGGCTGGCCTTGAACTCACAGAGATCCGCCTGGCTCTGCCTCCCGAGTGCTAGGATTAAAGGCGTGCACCACCACCACCACCACCACCACCACCACCACCACCACCACCACCACCCCCCGGCTGATATCTTGGTTGGTTTCTAACAATTAATCCTATTGTGGTGGGTTTCTAAGAAAACTTCCTTATTTTAAAGAAACGGCTACAAGAGAAAGTAGGGACCCAGATATCAAATATTATGCCTGCAATCGGAGAATAATAAAATTCAAATAAATCCAAATCGGAGAAGAGAAGGAAACAAGGCTAAGATTAGAAATGTCACAGGCTGCTAGGCAATCAACAAAAGGGTTGTGATGAAATTCTTGTACCAAAACTGTCCATTCAGAGAATCCCATGTCCATACAAAAAAGTTTGCCTTGGTAACTCTGACACAATTAACAGCTGATTAGAAATAAATGTAATGGATTCCAGTGCACTGGAGCATCCCTAGGAGATGTACACATAGCTTATGTCTTCAAGCCACCCATGACTCAAACTCAATGCCTTATTATACTTAGATAAAATTTGAAATCTGTGAAAAGTTAGTATCACATAATGGAGCTATATAATTATTTAGATTAGTTTTGTCAGCTTGAAAGTACATTATTTAAAACAGAAATGAAGTTGAATTATAAACAAATGTTGCTTTATTTATTGTTCACCTATATGTAGGGACAAAATTTTGTACTTACTCCCTGTAGGAGGATAAAATATTCTAAACAGAGTAGAAAACAGTTGGTCTGAGAATATGTAGAAAGAAAATGTAGAAGAACTAGAAGAAAATAGTTCAGCCACAAAATATTGAGTGAAGGTAAACATAGACTGATTGATAAAAGAATATAGAATGCCTTGTTATTAAATTTCTGTAATAGTGCATGTGGGTCTTAGTATAGTATGTTATACTCATGAGCCTGAAGTGAATTTCATATTTCTTAACTGTGTAGACCAACCTCTACATTCATTTTTATGAATTAAGAATGATGATACAATCTATGTTCTAGGGACATTATATGAAGTAAATATGACAGTATGCTTAAACCACACATCAGAGGTTTCTAAGAATTGAGCAAATTGGAGTTTTTCATAAAATTTGTTCCATTGTGCTTGGGAAAAAAAAACCTGTTTCTTTGGTTAGAGCCTATCCATGAATGAATCAAGAAGGAAAACACTGACCAAATGATAAGGAAAAATTCTTATTGTTCTATGGAAACAAAGGAAGGAACAAGTTAAACCAAGCTTCCTTTTACTCCCCTTTCCTTTACACTTTCCTTTCAGAGAAGATTCTAGAACATATAAGTGGGAAGGGAGTGGTGTTTAAAAGCCAGAGGTGAATGGAGAGAAACATGATGGTAAGATGACCTTAATCAACACAGATCACTGTCTACCACTCGGTTGAGAGTGTGGCCCTGAAGGCCCTGTTTGTGGTCAATCTATAGACTACTGCAAATACTCAGGCTGTAGAACCAGAAAATTGTCACAGCTAGTATGTTAGGCTCTTCATGTGCCCCAAAATGAAGAAGGGAGAGAGAGAAGGCCAGGTGAGTCCAGATGCAGAGATGAACAACCCAGAAATCCAAATGATAGATCTATTGAAATGAGATCTCTCTTACAATGATCAGTAACCAGATAAACAAAGATTCCTACCCCCGAGATAAAAACAAGCTAGTGCCTCCTTACCAGGAAACTCTTATTTCTTTAGCTATGAAATTATAGAAAGCACTCACTCCTACAAACGTAAGCCTGAAATGATCTAGGACACAAGACTAAAAGTGTACAAACAAAATCAATGTCTGTTCTGGAGATGCTGAGTATCACCTGGAAAACGAGTTTAATATATTCACTGATTTCTTGGTAAGTCAGAAAATAGGCATCTTTGCATAGACCATCTCAGTGAAGATGGTACATCTCAATTAAAGTAAAAATAAATTGGCTATCATTTAATTATGAGAGTAGGGATACCAAAGACAGACTCATTGCCACTGGCATAAGCTGGTGTGGTGAATAAAAATTTAAGTGGTAGAATCTGTCAGACATAGTCTTGCTGGGCAACTAGAGTTCAACAAGTCATCACCTAAGAAACATAGAGCAGATGAGGAAAAGCAAGCAATTGCCTATAGTGAGAATGAAGGAATAAAGCTAGGCTACAGGTACTCACAAGAAACACGGGGAAAAGAAGGTAGATAGATGGTTAGTGCATAACATTTGAAAAGAAGAGAAACTAATGATCTACAAACCAAGTTATGTAGACTGGAGGTAGTTGATAAAGAATTGGTAAAAGAAATTGAATCCGATAATCAAACATAAATTCTAGGTATTCCAACCTTGACAGATAAATGGAGAATAATGGAGGTATTTGAAAGCTGACCAAGGGAAGAAGTTTGGTTGTACTAATCTAGGCAAAAACTCATTGGGCCCTCATCTAAAGCAGTAACAAGATGAAAGGAATGGGGAGGGTGAGTTATTGGATAAGTAGAATACACTAATAACTTTGTTGCTGAACTGATGTGGCTGGGGGAAGGGTGGGGAGGGACCCTTCTATGGTGACTTCCATATCTCTGACTAGGGACAGGACAGAAGGAAGGACGGCATTCATGAAATGACTGGAAGCAGCTTAAGGAGGGAATTTCAGAAGTTAGAGAATGGAAGATTAGGACAAGAAGCAAAATTAAGTTTTAGCATTTCGTTTACTCCTAACTTATGCTAAGGTTTTAATCCCTTGGAACCTCAATAGCTATATTAGAAATGGAAATCCTCCTTTTTTTTTTCAACCTGAATGCATAGCTTCTGAAATCCCTACAGATGCTACATAATAGGAGGAAGGAGGAGGAAAAGGGAGAGGATGGGGAAAAGGAGGAGGAAACACCTGAAAAAAGTTTTTGTTAAAAAAAAAAATAAAAGCTTGGAGCTCTCAAGAGTGCCCCATATGCAAAACTCATTAAGACAAAGTACACTGACAGATTCATAGATTTTTAGAGTTGAAAGACACCTTAGAGATCATGTAATCCAAGGCAGCAGTTTTATAGATGAGTCGACAGTGGTGTAGAAAGGTTAAGACACTTGACAAGATCACACAAGAGAGGCCATCTCTAGTCTGGTTCCAAGGATGCCACTGCCATAACTACCGACCGCACTCATGAATGACTGAAGGGAAAAACAGGCACAGATCCAGGGTAGCATGTGCATCTGTGGCATTGCATCCAAGGTAACCTCACTCAAACACCTCAACACTATTCTAAAATCCTTTCAGAAAATAAGCTTTTAATATACTTGTAATATGCTTCCATTAAACCTGCAAGAAAGATAGTATTTATGTCTGTTGACGTTTGCTACAATCCCACGGAGATAGTCCATATTTTATAGCCACAGGGGATGTTAAATGTTTTACTCATGTTCACAGAAGTAATAACTTTGGGGATCATGACTAGAGCCCTGGAAATCCAGTTACTGGCTCTATAGTCTTAATATTATTTAAAGGACATTATGAGGACATTCTTCCACTCAATCACTTTGAAATATAACAAAATTTTGAAATAAGTATATTTACATTATTATCATCTATATACCTTGTGTTAACTTTTAAATGTTCTACAAAGTCATCCAGGTAAATCATTTTTACATAAAGTTTTTTTTTTGAGGGGGCAGTTTCAAGACAGGGTTTCTCTGTGTAGTTTTGGTGCCTGTCCTGGATCTCGCTCTATAGACCAGGTTGGCCTCGAACGCATGGAGATACGCCTGGCTCTACCTCTAGAATGATGCTATTAAAGGCGTGTGCCACCAACACCCAGCAAAGTTGTTGTTTTTAAAAACTGATAAAGATAAACAGAGTGCCTTTAAAATGTGTTTACCTTAGTTCAAGTACTCTATACAAGTCAGAAGCTTATCAATTCAGATCCATTCATTACATTGACTACAGTGTAAAATAAGCAATGCCAGTAAATTACATCCCTAACATTAGTGTTTGCAACTAAATTATTCTATGACTACCTGGGTCAGAGCTTCTGATATTAAAGAACATGTGTAACAGGTATAGTGTATAAGTCGGCAAATCCTTCTCTCTAGCAATCACTGAACTCATCAACATTTCAACCTCAGGATGTCACAGCCCAATCAAGCAGGCATTTTAGTGGCAATTGTTTTCAACCAACTGAAATAAGTATTTCTTAAATACAGTTCTAATTCCTGTATAGGATGCCTAAACAGAGGAATGTCGTGGTTGAACTGACTGTGAGATGTGTTGAGTGCCGGAAGGGAAAGGTAGCTTTCAGAAGAGCAATATGGGCTCCTAGGCACTCAGTCTACCATGGTGTTAGCAATGGGAAGGAGTCTCGAAACAAGTATGACAGACAGAAAATGTCAACTAACTGGATGTAGGAAGAGGAAAAACAGCAAATCCACTAACGTCAGGAGAGTAAGTGTGTTGGTTTGTTGTTAACAATTCAGGGATTTTTTTTCCCCACATGACCCTTCCTTCTGCAACCCTATCGCATCAATTTCAACCACATTGTCTCTAAAGTCCATCTTTCATGCTATCTACACTTGAAATAATTCAAAATGTTAAAAGAACTGTGCTTGTTGCTTGAGCTACATGACTGTTGACATGCTGCCCAGTTGAAAGAAAAAACCCACAGGGCTTACTTTACTATGGAATAGAGTGATGTTTGAAAATATTTTCTTTAAATATCATAGTGTTACAGAGACAAAACAGTCCTGCAGTTTTATCATATGAACAACATTAAAAGGACACATGAAGAGTATTAAAATACATATATTAGAGTCAGCATTTGGAAATGATGGCAGGCAGAGGATTGTATGATGAACAATCCAAAAGCAGATTTTTAACTCAGAAAAGGAGAAAATAATACCAGTGTTCTCTTATTTCAAAAAGGCCCAGGACTATGTTATCACTCTCAAAAAGTAGCAGCACACAGGAGCATAGAAAAACAGATTCCTTATTCAGCTTTGAGAAATGATTTAAATGGGGATTTTTTTTTTTTAAAGAAGGGACTATCTGGCAAAATCTTAAGTACAAAGATTTTTCCTGGAAAGACTTCAAGAAACCCGCAGCTTAGGTGGCAGTGTTTGATCCTAAATCCCAAACCACAAATCTTAACCAATCTCCATCCATTAAGTAAGATTACTCCACTCCTCATGGGCTCTAACTTGCTTAGGTGTAAGATGATAAACATCTTCCCATTGTAGTATACATGAGCTCTGTTGCTAAGAGACCAAGCAGAAGATCAGAAGATGAGTGGCTCCAGGTCCGGGGGCTCCAAAGATGGCATTTGATGCTGTCCATCACAAAAGGCATCCTTAAGCTCATACATCAGCTCACCTTGATTCCCTGAACAGGAACCATTGGGTTTCCTGTCCTGTCTAGTATTCTGGTCCACCTAGTGAAACCCTGTAAGGTCACTTCCTACTCATGTATGAGAGGGGATAGCTACCACTCAACACCATTGTTGTGTAGACATGAGTAGGGCAGCTGTTTTATTTTACTTCAATTTTTATTTTATTTTTTGCTTTATCATAGCTACTGATGAATGAGTGTTGTTTACAGAATTGAAATACTATAATAAGCCCTTGGGCTTTGGGATTGCCATTACTGCCTTTCAGTTTTTAATAAGGAAAAGGCCTATGGCCAGAAGCAGTATATATTAACAGAATTTCATTTTCACATCTTCAAACTGTGTAAAACTACAATTAAGCCATAGTCTTAGAGGATAAACCTTTTGTTGTAATAGCCTCTATCAAAGTATCCTCTCAGAGCTCCATTTTCAGTCTCCTGATCCAGGTCAAATGTTCACTTCTACATCAAACTTACTCTTCTTTTGGAAACAATTGACTTCTTGCTTTAATTCCTGTATCACTTTAATCTCTACACAGTGACTCTCCTTCCACCCCATCCACACACTGGGGTGCTCAGCGGCTCACATTGTGGTTTTGTATTCCTCATTCACCCTCTGTGCATTGCATCCTTCTATGAAGGATTTCAACTGTTGGTTTCACTTAAGCACATGGCCTGGAGAGATTCCCAGCACATCTTGTGGGAAAGAAATGTGGCTGCCAGACACTGAAACTCTAAAGCCACGAGATCTGCACTTGCTCCTATCCTCTGCAAGTTGCAGGACTCATGTTCTCCATCTGTAGAGGTTCTTTCTAATCCTGGGTCTGGAAAGGCCGTATGCTTATACTTTACAAGTACAAAGGAGAGGATTGGCAGTTCCAACAAGGAAATAATAAAACAGCAACTGGAATCTATAGCCAAACCTGGGATTAATGTAGCAGCTTTTAAAATGGTAACCTTACCATCACAAATTGAAAAACAAACAGTCACATATAGAACCGATGCTCCAAGTGATTATTTAAAAATGTGTCTCAGGGATGACTTTGATGGGGTGCCCAATAAAATAATGAGAGAAACAATTGCTAAGATGTTTCTTCCTGTGCCGCCTCCCTCCCACCTCCACATCACCTCCGGAGAGGCTGCAAACACAGACTCAGACACTGTGTCATCATATGTTCACTAATTTTTCTAACACTATTAGGATTGGCAACAAAACTTTGCCAATGAGGAGAGGAAGATTAAGAGTGCACATATGCCTATGGAGGTGCTTACATACAGTTGTTCAATGAAGGGAAAGCTAACACTTCTCTGCAAGTGTGTGATGACTCCCTCTCTTTAGGAACACGGAGGTTAATTGAGGCCAGAAAGAATGCCATGAGAAAATAACAGTGTCTATTCCAAAATGGGTTCCCAGTTCCACTGGAATACCCTTATAACATTCTACAGTGAATTACATGCTCATAGGTGTACAACATCATAGGGGCATCAATGGTATACCTGCCAATTTTTTTTTTAACCAGTGGAAAACTTACCACAGTTCAAACACTTCTTGAGCAGTGTTTAGAGTATGCGCAAGGTGGAGAGAACTCAGTTGCAGAACGTGTCCCTGTTACTGGAAGAGCTCACTGTATACCTCTCACGATGTGATTTTAGTGTTGGTTTCACACACTTCATGGGTACAAGTCCAACTTTTAATTCCTACCCTCTGGGTGATATTTTTCAGTATCATGACAAAATTTCAATCCCAAACCACAGAGCTCAATGGTTTGGGACATCTATCCCAAACTAGTACTTGTTGTGGAAACAAACAAAAAAATGTAACCAACTGCCACAATTTGTCATTACCAAATAAAATTTGAGTATAGATGCCAGTGATTTATTATCACATGCATAAAGTGGTACAGATCTTACATCTAAAAGACTTGCTGTTTTGATAACATTTCAAAGTCTATTAATCATTTCAGAAAATTACAATCTCCAACATATACATTAAAGACCACAACCTAATTTACTCATTTGATATATGTGATCTCACTTAATAATCACGAAATTAACTTTCTGGTTCTCTTTGTCCCAAAGAGAATATTTGGTGTTGTATAATTACAAGACCATTTGTTAGTGAGGATTGAGAACATGTTTCTTAAATATAGATTTCTAGACTAAAAACAGACCTTTTTTTCTATAGCAAAATATTTTTAATATTTTAAAATAAAGTGTTTTCTAATCATTAATATAAGCAATAAATGTTTATTATAGCAAGCTGTAAAATAAAATAATGTAACAAAATAGAAAGGATGAAGGGAGAGAAAATGGATGAATGGAGGGAATTTAGATGATAGGTGATTATATAGCCTTCTTTACCCCAAAGTTTTTAATATTTGGAAGTCACAACTATATTGACTGAACATTTTCATAGTCTGATTTTATTATATTAGCAATTCTACAATTAATTTTCAAACATCATTTTAAATTACTACATATTGTTATACTAAATATAAATGTATAATTGTTTAAAAACCATTCCCAATTAAACATACTTAAACAGTAACATATGCTAGGTGTAATAGGAACTACAGTGCTCAGTGGAAAAGAATAGATTGCTTCAGTGAAAGAGCTGCATGATAAGAACTTCAAGTCTTTGAAGAAAGAAATTGAAGAAGATATTAGAAGATGGAAATGTCTCCAATGCTCGTGGACCAGCAGGATAAACATAGTTCAAATTAGCCATCTTACCAGAAGCAATCCACAGATTCAATGCAATCCTCATCAAATTTCCAACACAACTCTTTACTGATCATGAAAGAACAATACTTAACTTCACATGGTAAAACAAAAAACCCAGGATAGCTAGAACCATCCTCTACAATAAAAGAACTGGCGCAAGTATCACTATCCCTCATCTCAAGCTCTACTACAGGGCTACAGTAATTAAAAACAGCATTGTATTGGCATAAAAACAGACACAGTGATCAATGGAATTGAATTGAAGACCCAGACATAAATCCACACACCTATGGATGCTTGATTTCTGACAAAGAAGCCAAAATTATGCAATGATGCTGTCGTAACTGGATGATGACATGTGAAGAATGCAAATAGATTCATATTGATCACCTTGCACAAAACTCAAGTCCAACATAAATCCAGTTAAACCGAACCTGACAGAAGAGAAAGTGGGAAGTGGCCTTGAATGCACTGGCACAGGAGACCACTTCCTGAAATAGAACATCAGCAACATAGACATTAAGATCGACAATCAATAAATGGGACCTCATGAAACTACAAAAGTTTCTGTAAGGCAAAAGACACTGTCAATAGGACAAAATAGCACCCTACAGAATTGGAAAAGATCTTCACCAACCCCACATCTGACAGAGGGCTGATCTCTAAAATATAAAAAAAAAAATCAAGAAACTAGATGTTATAAAAATGAAATAATCTAAATAAAAATGAAGTACAGACAGAAACAGATTTACCAACAGAAGAAGCTCAAATGGTTGAAAGACATTTAAGGAAATGCTCAACATCCTTAGTAATCAGGGGAATGCAAATCAAAATGACTCTGAGATACCTAATCTTACATCTGTCAGAATGGCTAAGATCAAAAACAGTGATGACAGCTTATGTTGTAGAGGATGTGGAACAAGGGGAACACTCCTCCATTGCTGGTGGGAGTACAATCTTGTACAGACACTCTGGAAATCACTATGGTGATTTCTCAGAAAATTGGGAATCAAGACCCAGCAATATCTCTCTTGGGCATATACCCAAAAGATGCTCAACCACTCCACAAGGACATTTGCTCAACTATGTTCATGGCAGCATTTATTCATAATAGCCAGAACCTGGAAACAACCTAGATGCCTCTCAACCAAAGAATGGATAAAGAAAATGGGGTACATTTACCCAATGGAGTATTACTCAGCAGTTAAGAAAAAATGACATCATGAAATTTGTAAGCAAGTGCGTGGAAGTCGAAAAAAAATCATCCTGAGTGAGGTAACCCAGACTCAGAAAGACAAACATGGTATGTACTCACTCATAAGTGGATATTAACTATAAAGTAAAGGATAGCCATGCTACAATCCACAGCCCCAGAGAGGCTAGGTAGCAAGGAGGGCCCAAAGGAAATGCATGGATCTCCCTGGGAAGGGAAAACAGAAAAGATCTCCTTGGTGGACTGGAGGCAGGTGTGGATGAGAACTTGAGGGATCAGGTTGGGGGTGGATGAAGGGGGAAAATACTAAAAGAGAAGACTGGAAAGGGGGGCTTTTTCATTGTCAGATAGAGACCTGATACAAGGGAAACTCCCCACAAAAGTGTAAAGATGGTCCCAGCTAAGACTCCTAGCAATAGTGGATACATAGACCAAACTGGCCACTCCTTGTGATCAGATTGGTGACTACCCCAATTGTCATCAGAGAGCCTACATCCAGTAACTGTTAGTAACAGCTGCAGAAATCCACAGCCAAACACTAGGCTGAGCTAGAGGAATCCTGCTGACGAGAGGGAGGAAGGATTGTAGAAGCCAGAGGGGTCAAGGACATCACAAGAAAACCCACAGAAACAACTAACTTAACTCATAGGCGCTCACAGAGTCTGAAACAACCACCAGGGAGCCTTCATGGAATAAAACTAAGCCCTCTACGCCGGGCGGTGGTGGCGCACGCCTTTAATCCCAGCACTCGGGAGGCAGAGGTAGGCGGATCTCTGTGAGTTCGAGGCCAGCCTGGACTACCAAGTGAGTCCCAGGAAAGGCGCAAAGCTACACAGAGAAACCCTGTCTTAAAAAACAAAAACAAAACAAAACAAAAAAAACCCTAAGCCCTCTACATATATGTGACAGTTTGTAGCTTGCTCTATTTGTGGGACTGTTAACAATGGAGCTATCCCTGATGCTTTGGCTGGCTCTGGAGAACTTGCCCAAAATTCAGTAACACATTGCCTGAGGGCTCTGGAGCTACAGTCGTTGCCACACCTATGAATCTAAGACGTGAGTCTTGACCTTATGCTGAATCCTCCTGGAGAATGCAATATCTATGCTTAAGTCATGCAAATAGAATTGCACTGTGGCAATCGTGCATGTACACAAATCATAACCCTGCGTCTACATATGCGACTCCCAGTACTAGATGTAAAATTTGCTTCCTTTATTATACTCAAGAAAATAAACATGGTTTTTACCCTCAATTCATGCCAAATATAAATGGGTTAGTATAGTCAATAACAGATTAGTACTAGTGACCATCATCTAACATATATTATGCATTCGACTTTCTTGTTTGTTGTCTGCTGCCCCACAAGATTTTAAATTCCATTAGGACAGAATTATTTTTCCACTTCACTAAACAAGTGATTGCAACGTAAGAGGATAAATGTGTCTCCCATCTCCTAATCACTTGATGAGTATCAGTGAATGAACAGTAATTTGCAGTCAATTTGCCTTAAAGGACACAAAAGACCTTGCCTAGACCAGTCAAATGGGAGGGGCAATAGGCAGAGTTTTGTTTTGTGTTGTTCACAATGGAAGATGCTATTGGCTACATTTACTTTTCTTTTGAGCTCTTGGTGATAACAATTATATCCTTTTGACTTTTGTCTGCAACAATTTCAATACATTATCTGTAAGGATTAGCCTAAAATAAAACAATAAAAACCTAGGGCTTTTAGCAAAGGGCATTCTGAGAAGTTGATTCAGTAATGACCATCACCTGGTGGAGTGTGTAGGGGCGATGCTTCATTGATGGTTTATTCGTGACAGACAAGCCAACCAGACCAATAAAAATAATATCACATCTATGTCATTGGATATTTTTATAATCCCCAAACAGACATGTAGCATCTGTGTGTTTCTATCTCTCAGAATGGTTAAAAATGGAGATGACAGAACCTCAGAAACTAAGCATTTTATTTTTCACTATACAACGGTGTGTGTGTGTGTGTGTGTGTGTGTGTGTTGAAATGTCCTGATTTATATATCTGGTGTTCATGAAGAGTCACAACATGAACCATGAAGAAAGATGGGAACAGCTGGGAGGGAAAGCTGCAATCTGTTTAGTAAGTTAAGTCAGGTCTTCTTGCTATCATGTAACATGTGTGCCCCAAAAGCACATTTGGGCTATCAACAGCCACCATAAGGCTGTGTAAGAATTCATCACAGATTCCAACAGCTTGAGCTATCATGATGTTTCCTTTGCAAATCATTTCTCATGTGGCTATAAGGTTATCTACGGAAATGGGACCTCTCAAGTGAAGGACAGGAATTTAAGACAAAAAGTTCTCCAAATACAAAACTCAGCTCAGTTTTCAAGCATTGGGAAAGTCCTACCTGCTAGTTTTTCATCATGGTTTGTCTCAGGAAATCCAGTGTTGGTGTTCACATTGTTCATCACCAAACATAACAAGAATTTGACTTGAGGGGTTTTTGTTTGGTTGTTTTGTTGTTGTTGTTGGTGGTGGTGGTTTGGGTTTTTTGTTTTGTTTTGTTTTGTTTTGTTTTGTTTTGTTTTTTGGAAACAGGATTTCTCTGTGTAGCTTTGGAACCTGTCCTGGAACTCGCTCTGCAGACCAGGCTGGCCTCGAACTCATAGAGACCCACCTGGCTCTGCCTAACAAGTGCTGGGATTAAAGGCATGTGCCGCCACTGCGTGGTTGACTTCAGGTTTTCTTATGGAAAAAAATAGACTCATTAAATGTGTGATGTGTTGACTGCAAATGTTTGTGGATAAACACATTTAATTTGATCACAAGGCACTGCTTTTTCCTAATTAACTACTTGAATTTATACCTAAAACTTCACTGTTATGATTTGAAATTATCTTACAGTCTTCTCATTTAGTGCTAAAACCATATAGGCATACAGGATTCTTAATATACCTTGAAAGAACAAGTCTTTTTTTTTTTTTTAACAAGGGCTTAAAAGATCTAAGTTCAAATACAGGCTTTCAATTTACAAGGTCTATTTCTCTAAAGTTCTGAACTAGTTTGTGCAAAAGTCTTTACTAATAACACTCTGATAGCCATTGTTAATGCCAAAAATACTAATTGGTATGGCCCCATGGTATACTTCACCTCAATAATATTCAGCTATAATGCAACCTCTGTAAGGAGCCTCTGGATGGTGTCTTGACTCCAACTTCTGTTCATTCGGAAATGCCCTACCATCTAGAACTAGAGTTCTCAACCTGTGGGTCACAATCCCTTTGGGGGGTCTGAAGACCCTTTCACAGAGGTCACATATCAGATATCTTGCATATCAGATATTTACATTACGATTCATAACAGTATCAAAATTACAGTTACGAAGCAGCAATGAAATAATTTTATGGTTGGGGGTCACCACAACATGAGGAACTGTATTAAAGGGTCACAGCTTTAGGAAGGTTGAAAACCACTGATCCAAAGCAGCTCCCCTGAACATGCCAGGTCTTGTCAGAACTGCCCCACTGCTGAGACCACAAGCTCGCCTCCTACTTCCATTCCATGGGCATGCCATCTCCACTACTAGTGGGGTATTCCCTCCTGCCATGATATATCTCAGCATCACTATGCCTCACTGACAGTCAGCATCCCAAAGTGTCTAATATCCCCAGTGTCAAGAGAGAGGAGGGGAGGGGAGAAGAAAAGGAATAGGGAGAGGAGGAAGAGGTGGTGGAGAAGGAGGAGGAGGAGGAGGAGGAGGAGGAGGAGGAGGAGGAGGAGGGGAAAGGAGGAAAGCTAGATCTCTAGCCCCCACCACACCTTTACTTCAGTCATATCTTTCCAAACTCATCCTGGTATGTCAAAAACAAGACATCCAAATTCACAGCCATTCATTTCTACTAAAAACACAATTCTTCAGTCTCACCTATTATTATAGCTCTATGAATAAAAATGTATCTGATGAATAAATTTGATACTTCAAACATATATGGGAAAACATCATTATTAGTTATATCTTTCAACCATTTCTTTTATTAAACACACTTACTGATAGTAAGTAACAGTCTCACAGTAGAACATGACAGTTGCTTTTGAATTGATATGCTTTGCATAGTTGGTTGGGACTATACTAACTGTTCACTTCCCTGATGAAAAGTCCAACTTCTTAAAAGACAATATATTTTAAACATGGGATCAAAAGACATTAATTCAGTTATCAATGCAAACCACTTTAGCTGAGATTATTAATGAAATATTTCAAAGACTCAACTTTTTCATTATAAGTAATAAAAATACAATAACTGTGTCTATTAACCTATGATCAGAATCATTTTCAAACAGTCTTATGGTTTTTTCCTTCTTTTGATATTTCTGAGACAGGATCTTGATGTTTCACCCAGGTTGTCTTTACTATATGCCAATCCTCCTGCCTCAGCCTCCTGAGTTCTGCAGTTTATAAACATGAATTACCTCGCCCTTTCTTGTGACTTTTTTTTTGATAGATTTACATCTGCTCTCACAGGGAAAGGAATGAATATAGAAAGCTTCAAATATCAAAGTATTTATCTGGGACAATGTATAAAGCCAACCAACAGTCCCTTTTTCAAAAATTACTACTATATGAAAATGTTTCTGACAGAATGGAGGGCCGCTCAGAGAGCTGAACCTCTGTTAGTTATTACTGACAAACTAGGCACTTTACATATGTCTAGAGTTAGAACAGAAATGGTATTTGAAAACTTGAAAGGCATATACAGCAGACTTTTATATCAAATATAATTTTTACCAAACACAGATCTGACTAAGACTTATTTCATAAATATTCAGTGACTCTAAAGTACTAGGTAAAAGCATAGGCTTTGGAACGGGGATCAGGCTGGATTGAAAACTGGGCTAAGTTATTCACTATGCCAGTTACAATGAGAAAAATTATGAAATCTCTCCATGCTTCTGTTTTCCCAATTATAAGGGAAAAATGAAAATAAGGAGATTTTATAAAAACATATATATATATATGATAATATAAAATTAAAAGTATTTAATCCCTGTTTCATACAAAAGCCTTAATCATTGTTGCTATTGCTTTTGGAGGAAAGGTAATATGTATAGGTAAAGTTAAGAGGCTCATAAAGAATCATGAGGCAACACCATTGCCCATGCTTGAGGTGGCTGTTTTATATATACCATCTTGATGGTGTTTATAACAATTAGTGGATGACCATAAATCTACCCTTATACCGAGGTCACAATGGAGCCCTAACAAGTTCAATAAACCTAGGCCAGGACACTCATCTGCCATTCTAGAAACTAAGATTGGCACCTTAACTCTATAACTACCTGAATTTTCACCAAAAAAAAAAAATTATATGATCAAGGTTACCTTTTACTCTTTTTAACATAACTTTAGAATTTGAAGATTTTAAGGCTGGGATATTCTAGAGATAAAGTGTGCGTGGCTAAGAATTCAAGAGACTTGTCTGGGACCCTGTAACTACACTATTTTTATGTCTTTGTCAATGGTACATATATATTTTATTCTGAGAACATTAAAAAGCATCCCCTTGGTCATTGTCCCTAAGAAACAGCAACCCGGGAGACTATCAATGTAAGGTCATAATAATGAAGGGATAAAATAAGACAGCTTAGAGGGGAAAATATGATTCAAGTTCTAAGAAGGATAAAAGAAACATCGCTGCTGGTGTGCTGATGTTGTGCCAGACGCTGGGTTACATTTCACTTAGACAGGAAATGCTGACAGAGAAAGAAGAGGTTCTGATATGTGAGAGGAGCTGACAGATGCTCCACACCTTCTGTTAAAGCAATCATAATCCCTTGTATTTCCTAGATATTCTCTGCCTTCCTTCCTCCCATCCCCTTCCTTTCCCTTCTGTGATCAACACGTTCTAAGTTACCCTAACTTAGAACAATAGACAAAAATAGTTCATAGTTCGCCTGGGCAAGTCTTAACTGGCACTTTGTTTTTCTTTAGTCTCCCTGAAAAAAAAAAAAAAAAAGCACCACTCAATATAATCTTTCTTACATCCCTTACATTTTTAACCTATGGCAATTTAAACCTCTTCACTAGTTATCAGAAAGAAATCTCACTGTGGAATTCATCAACCATGGCAGCTTTCTTAAATGGCTTCGTGCCCCTGATGGAAGTTTCATCACTAGCTCCTTTCTCCTTTGTTACATCAATGTTCCTCTTGTTTCCATGTTATAATTCTCTCCAGCTTCCCTGTTATCATTGTGTTTCTCTTTTCTTTCTTCTTCTCGGCATCCTTATCTTTACTAGTTGGCACTATCTCTTGTTCTTAGGCTGCATGCCCAAGTTGGATACTACTTTAATCCTTTTCCATAACTGTATCTATCCTTCCTTTCGAGGCTGAGTTCTTATGCTTCCCATCTAGACTCCAACCATGAAGGTTCTCTGATACCCATGTTGTTTCAGAATTGCATACCTCAATTTAAGTTATTTCCTTTGTTTTCCTTTGCTTTAAAATATTCTTCATATGTTGTATAAAACACATCCTGCCGCTGATGTCTTTTGTGTTGTATGATTGTGTGTGTGTGTGTGTGTGTGTGTGTGTGTGTGTGTGTTCTGACAAATAAAGCTTACCTGGCAATCAGAGAGTGGAGCTAACCACTAGTTAACCACAGAGGCCAGGCAGTAGTGGCTCACACCTTTAATCCCAGCACTTGGGAGGAGGAAGCAGGAAGATCAGAAGTTCAAAGCCACCCTGGGCTACAGGAGATTGAACCAGTCTAAAAGAAAAACAGAGCTGGGCAGTGGTGGTGCACATCTTTAATTCCAGCACTAGGGAGGTGGAGACAGGAATATAAGGTGGGCGGAGACAGGATATCATCCCCATTCAGTCTGAAACAGGATCCCTGATTCAGTCTGAGATTTTGTAGAGATAAAAGGTCTCCAGTGGTTGGTTGTTCTGCTTTTCTGATCTTTCAGCTCTCATCCTCAGTATCAAACTCTGGGTTTTTATTGTTAAGACTAATTAGATTCACGTATCATCTGGGTTCACTAAAGTTGCACATCAAGCAATCCAATTCGTTTGCAATTACATTTTTTCCTACTAGAATATTCCCCCCATGGAAAAAAACAAAAAACAAAACAAAACAAAAAACAACCCTTGAAATAGACTATTTGTCTTCATTGCTTAGTGAATTGATATGGTATTCAGAATTCAGGAGATCCTTTCACAATTAGGTGTACAATTAGTGAAGAAATTTAGAGTTGTGGTATAGAAAGAGGTATCCCACCACAAAGCTAAGAGGACTGGAAAGGGGTTTCTGCCTGAGGGTCTCAAAGAGGCCAAAAAATTGGGCGTGAATTAATAAGAAATGCCCAAGTGCATACGGCATGAAATATTTATGTTCATCCAACAAGATTGTATTATAGAAAGAAGCTGAAAAGATTACAATTCTAGGAAACTTCTGCTTTCCAAATGTTACTTCTAAATTTGACAGCTTTCATAATGTTTTATGTTTATTAAAACTTGTAAGTAGGTTTCTTAACATGACTCAAGTGATAATATACCATTAAGAGGTTTGTACAAGAGGTCATGGATAGGGCATTCTTGATGCTACATGCCCAGAAACTTTCTGGATAGGATATATAGCATATTACCTGGGTTAGTTTCCAAAACAATGACCTGGAGTTGCTATTTCCCCTATGACAACATGAACATAGAGAAATGTGCTCTGTAAGTTACTCCATTCGTGAGTAAAATACTCATTATAACTAATTTAGGGACATAAGGGAGTAAAATAATTATAGAAAATAAAATGCAATGATAGTAGCCTCAATCAAACACTATGTAATGTTTCAAAGCATTGTTATCACCATTTTAATAAACCTGTCTCTCTTATTAACATTAAGGAGAGTATAGTAATAAGAATAAAGTAATAAGGAAAACTAATAAATATCCCGTTCTGCTCAGTGAAGTATCAACTTAAATAACGTTGAGTTCTAGCTTGGAACTTGATTAAAGTGGTCATGAAATGTTTCAAAATTCAATTTGTCTAAAACCTCTAGAACAAAATTGTTCAATTTAGTTCATTCTCATCTCTCTTTCATGAAAGACTGGTACCAATTAAAAAGTGGCCAGGGCCCCAGGAGCCTTAAGACAGGAACCATAAAATATGACTATGATTGCCTATGTGGTAACACATGCAACTTAGAAGTGACAAGCAATGTGATTTGAATCTGAATATATTCTCCTCCTTGGGACACACATACAAAAGAAAAGGCATGAATGCAAAGATGTGCTCTGCACTACATGGGAAAAGACTGTGCAGAGATAGTCTCACAGAGAAAGGAATTCCATCTAAACTGTTATTGTATTTCCGAAAGCATTTATCTACTTGAGGGTACAGCTGAGGCATTTAGGGAGATAGTGGATTTAGGGAAGAAAGAATGACTTAGTGCAATAAATTTTCTTATAACTGAATATTTATAATGGTTAAGGCCATCTTTCCTACTAAGAAAGTGCCACCTTTGTCCTGGTACCCATGCTCTAGAGCATCGTTTGAAGAAAGTGCCTTTCTTGAAATAGTCATTATCAGCCCTTATCTGATGCTTGAAGCTACCATGATCTTCAGGAAATGTTCTCCACACACAGACTAGAACCTCAACGATCTATTCACAACTTTGTCTAGCTGAGGCTCTCCCTAATACTTTATCCTAGGTATGGTGTTGGCCAGAAGTTCTGATGTGCTTAATGACCCATACCTATCTCAAGACCTGTCGACCTTGTCCTCCACCTTTGCTAGGGATACTTCACATTAAGAAGAAACTTATTATAGAGAACTTATCAGATTTGGCTGCAAAAATGGAACAAACTTTGAGTGATGTTCATTTGGCATGGTAAAGGGTATGTTCAAGTTTTTATTCAACTCGCAGTCTACCCCTGGTATTAGAGAGGAGGTCTTTAGTGGAGGACGTGTCTTTGTCCTCCTTGACAACCATTCAAAATCATTTTCCTTGAATCCTTTCTTACTCATAGGCTCTTCTCACAGAAGTCCTGTTTTGTCTCCTGCAAACACACAGTGATACCATGCTGTTCTAAGACAATTTCTAAGCTGTAAGGTCAAGCATAAGTATTATTTCCCTTAAATGGCACAACTTTTCTTTCTCTACCCAAGGGTACCTTATCTTCCCTCTCTCTACTGATGGGAGTGTGCAGAAAACAAGGATCTATTTGTATTTAGAAATTATATCTTAATAATGCCCCAATGACTTTAAGAAGAGGCAGGATGATAGTAAGTAGGAGAGTCATCTTTTGAACATTTTTCTGTAAGAATCCACCGATGCTGATTAAACTGTCATTATGTTGGGAGATAAGAGCTGCACCAATCATTTTGACACCTCTAAACAAGCATTTGGAGACTATTCGGTGATGGGGACTCAGAATTCACCACACTTTATGAGAAATGTTTCCTATTGTACTTTACCATTGGTCTTTTAGTTTGTCCAACATTCTTTGGTATCTGTCACCTGCTGGACAAATGCTGAGGTATACTTGCAGCTCTTGCGGGTGGGGCTGACAGTTTTGGCTCTCTGGAGAAGCCCAAAAGAATTACTAAGAAGGGTTTCTTTGCTTGAAATCTCTGGTTTCTTCTGATGCCCAGAAGTCTAGATTGAAGCCTGAGATAAATTCCACACCTCAGGTAGATATAAAGTGGTTTATTTTTTATTGTTGTTTGCTTTTGAATTGGTCAGGGGTTATATTGTTATTATTATTGTTGTTGTTGTTGTTATTAATGTTAATATTATCCAAAAATCTATTTCACTGATAAAATCCTACTACTTAAATTAATTATAGTCCTACCTATTATTATTCTTTTTTTTTGTTTTGTTTTGTTTTTGTTTTTTTTTGTTTTTCGAGACAGGGTTTCTCTGTGTAGCTTTGCGCCTTTCCTGGGACTCGCTTTGTAGCCCAGGCTGGCCTTGAACTCACAGAGATCCACCTGGCTCTGCCTCCCAAGTGCTGGGACTAAAGGCGTGCGCCACCACCGCCCGGCCAACCTATTATTATTATTAAGAGCTAGAATTACAGGCAAGCAGTCAATGTTTGGTAATTAAGCACCCTCGGGTTATGTATGATCTTTCTTGTCCCCTTTTTGAAGGCTATGTTTTGTTCTGGACATACTGAATCCTATCCTGTGCATCAGGAATACAATAAGTCATACAATAAACTTTGTGAGATGGACAGTGTTTCTTTTGCTTTGTAACAAGAATCTCCTCTAAAGTTGAGTTCTTTATTATGCAACTTCTTCATAATGATGACTTTGAAGTTCTACGTGCTGACATCCATAGCAATATTAAAAAACAAGGCTCTAGAGACTGTGTCTTCTCAAACTCTCCAACTGCTCCTTGTACAAGTGACATTAGCCAACAGCCAAAGTCAGCAATGCAGGCCTAGGGATGTTAATGCAGGTTAACATTTGACTTTGAAATTTATGCACATGGTGAGAAACCTCACATCCAAAGCAAATTCTCATGCTGTTCTGTGGTTCCCCAGAACAGGGTCTCCCCATTCCCACTGAGAGCCCTGGTTACCAAGCCAAGGCATTTCTTCAGCATAACAAGGTCCTCCACCCAAATGTGTAACAAAAATCCTTAGAAAAGGAAAACTACTTTGGGATAAAAATCAAAGGGCTTGTACATAGTTACCCAGTGATTTAAAAGATGATATTCTCCTTTTATTTAACATACAGCTATTCTTGGCATATCATCATCTAATGGTGATTGAAGATATGGTATGAGACATTAAACCTATTTTACACCAGATATAGTCTGGCATTCATAATGTTCAAATGCCTAGGGAAATTTAAGTCATCATTAAAAAGGTTTTCAGATCCCTTGGATCTATAATTTGTCCTAGGATCAAAGCACATATGCATTCACATATACAAGGATGAACTTTGAGCCACTTTTGGGACATCTGCTCTAAGAAAACTCCCACTGCATATTGCAGAAAGGTTACTTCAACCCGGTTATATGTCATGCCCTCAGAGTTTATCATTATGGACAAACAAACAACTGTACTTAAAAAAAAATGACACTGGCTGGTGTGGAATAAGTCCAATGCTAAAATATTTTTTTAAAAGATTATCTGTTCATCTATATGTAACTTTTACTTTTACACATTTGTAAGAAAAAAGAGACTCCATGTGGCATGTTAACATTTATTAATTCAAACAGACAAATATGTGAAATTATGTTCCATTAAGAACATTTCTCAGATACACCGTAGCTACATTGGGTACTAGGAATGGGTTTATCTATTATTATAGAAAATATAGGTAGGCAGTGGTGGTGGCACACACCTATAAACCAAGCACTTGGGGGAGGTAAACCCAGGTGGATCTCTGAGTTCAATGACAGCAGAGCAAATTCCATGACAGCCAAGGTTACACAAAGAAACCCTGTCTCAAAAAACAAAAAAGTGTGTGTGTGTGTGTGTGTGTGTGTGTGTGTGTGTGTGTGTGAGAGAGAGAGAGAGAGAGAGAGGGGGGGGAGAGGGAGAAGGAGGGAGGGAGAGAGGGAGGGAGGGAGGGAGGGAGGGAGAGAAAGAGAACAGAAGGCTCTGATTAGAACTTTGTATTTATTGCACTAAACACAGCTTTATATTCTGTTGAATAAAGTGCCACTAATAGCTTCCTAGAATCTTGGGTCCCACACATATGTCTAAATCATAAAAAAGGAAAAAGAAAAGAAAGATCTGAGACTGAATCCCAGTCCTTCCATTTAAAATATGTGCATTTCAGGAAATTCACTAACCTTTCCAGACGCCATGATCCTTCTTACATTTTCCTTTTTTTTTTTTTTTATTACAAACTGTGTGGCCTATGGCTAAGAATTCTTGCTAGCTAGTTCTTTCATCTTAAATTAACTATTTCTATTAATCTATGTATTGCCACATGGCTGTGGCAATGCTGGTCTGCTGGCATGTTGCTCCCTGGGCTGCAGGCCTGTGTCTCCTCCGCCTCTGCCTTTCTCCTTCCTGTCTCTCTCTTGGATTTCCTGCCTGGCTATAACCTGACTTGCTGTAGGCCAGAGCAGTTTTTTTATTAATCAGTCATAGCCACACATATTCACAGCATACAGAAAGACGTCCCACCGCACTTTCCCTTTTCTGTTTAATCAAAAAGGAAGGTTTTAACTTTAACATGCTAAAATTACATATAATGGAACAGTTATCAAGCAAGAACTACAGTTACAATATCTAGTCTATTTGTATTTGGCAAAATTAAAGAAAATATTCTATCATCTATTCTATATTTATGAGTCTAAACTTTCATATCTAATTTATATTTTATCATAACCAATAAAAATTATAACTATCAAGTATTCAACTATATCAAAGACCCAAGAAGAATATAATATTACATAAGTAAACAGGAAGTACATTATAAGCAACTTCCAAAGTTCTAGAAATGACAGAGACAGTTAGCTGCCTGGACAGTCATCCAAAATTCCTCTGCCATGTTGGGGCATCTATCTTCAGCCTACAGGCCTTGAGTCTCTGGAATAGCTGTCAATGAAGCAGGAAATTTTAAGGAATATTCCATCAATTTTGGCAAAGTTTTTCAGTCACTTCTCCTGTGTGCTGTAGAATGTCTGGCAGTTTTTTTCTGTGAAAGAGGAACCTGAAGGACTTTTCTCTTTTATTGTTAAAATTCAAGTAACATTTTAAAGTAACCTCCATGATCACAGGACAAGTGGTCTCTTAATAAATACTAGATATGATAAAATTTTCCTACTAAGCAGACATTTTTTAAAAACTCATAAAATGTTTATTTTTTTGCCTTTGTTAAACATTAGTAGGTACGACAACAGCATATTAAGCTAGCAATAGAAACTATAATTATAAAATGTTAAGGGAGGTAGGATTAGAACCATTCATAGCAAAATGGCTACTAGTAGCCTAAGTGACTAGAGACCTCCAGAATATAGTCAGCAGAGATCGATATGCATCATAACTATAAACATATAATATACCATTGAATTAGTATAAATTATGTCACCAATATTATTAATATGTTTGGGGTTTTTTGTTGTTGTTTGGGAGGGTTGTTTTTTAGAGACAGGGTTTCTCTGTGTGGTTTTGGTCCCTGTCCTGGAATTTGCTCTGTAGACCAGGCTGGCCTTGAACTCACAGAAATTTGCCTGCCTCTGCCTCTCGAGTGCTGGGATTAAAGGCATACACCAT
Organism: Peromyscus leucopus; assembly: GCF_004664715.2. Taxonomy (NCBI): domain Eukaryota; kingdom Metazoa; phylum Chordata; class Mammalia; order Rodentia; family Cricetidae; genus Peromyscus; species Peromyscus leucopus. Next base: position 20,267,236 of record NC_051078.1, on the reverse strand, counting down.
CACCACCCAGCTTATTTATATGTTTATACTAAGGATAATATGAAATCTATGTCATGTGATACATCAAAATAAACAAAGGAAAAGTGTGAAAACAGAGAGTGATATCAGTCCGATAGCTCCCAAACACCAGCCTGTCTGATGAGACGATACTGAAGAACAATAAAAAGGTAGGAAATGCTTTGCTGTTTTTTGAAGGAAGCATATCCTAGTGTGAAAATAAGGGACCCTGATAATGAGTATGGGGTCTGTGGCTACACTGTGTGTTCTAGATTATCAATGAATCCACTGTATTTTAATATGGGTTCATTGAAAATCTAGAACACTCTTATTTCTAGTAAGGAAAGGAGTTATGCCAACAATGTGGAGCATCAGGGATACAATGGGCTTCTCTGATTCCTTGGAGCAAAGAGAGGTATTAAAGGGATTTGATGAACTTGACAGAGAACATGTCTTGCATAAGGATTTATAATCAGCAAGCTGTACCACATTACCCATCATGGGTGACTTAACACCAGAGGTTCTAAACTACCTAAAGATGACAGTAACTAAATTGATGAAAATCATATAGCTAATAAACCACAGGGGTGTGGTTCCCCATGTGCTGCCCTCACTTAATATATTCTAGTCATTTGAAATTTAGGATCATAAAGGTTGAGAAAAGATAATTTCAAGGGAAATTGAATTTTTGTCTAGATAGATAGATAGATAGATAAATAGATAGATAGATAGATAGATAGATAGATAGATAGATAGATAGATAGATAGATAGATAAAACCAGGAAGGTAGAAGTTCAAAGTATCATTAGCTTTCAGCATATGACCCTTTGTGTTGAGATTTATATACATGTAACACTAGATGTATGATTAAGGCATGATAGATAACATTGTATGTCAGGAAAAAAACAACTCTGTGTGAAGACAGCAAGAGTGGAAAAACTACAGCATGGGAATCCCACCTGGCCCAGAATACTTTTCATTATGCTATCCACACACTTCACTAAGTAACCTGCTTTGCCTAAAAGTTAAAAGTTGAATAAGTTAAGGCATATACCCAAGAAATGCTCAATCATACCCCAAGAGCACTTGCTCAGCTGTGTTTATATCAGCATTGTTTGTAATAGCCAAAACCTGGAAACAACCTAGATGACCTTCAACTGAAGAATGGATAAATAAGTTGTGGCACATATACACAATGGAATACTACTCAGCAGAGAAAAACAATGACATCATGAGGTTTTCAGGCAAATGGATGGACTTAGAAAAAATCATCCTGAGTGAGGTAACCCAGACTCAGAAAGACAAATATGGTATGTACTCACTCATAGGAGGATACTAGATGTGGAACAAGGATGACTGGACTGCTACTCACATCACCAGTGAGGCTACCTGGAAAACAGGACCCCAAGAAAGACACGGGGATCACCCAATCAATGATGGAGAAATGGATGAGATCTACATGAACAGCCTGGACATGAGTGGGAGCAATGAAGTGCAAGGGTCGAGGGAAAGAAAGCGTGAGATCCCAGCTGGATCAAGAACAGAGAGGGAGAACAAGGAATAGGAGACCATGGTAAATGAAGACCACATGAGAAAAGGAAGAAACAAATTGCCAAAGAGGCCCACAGAAATCCACAAAGATACCCCCACAAAAGACTGCTGGCAATGGCCAAGAGACAGCCGGGACTGACCTACTCTGGTGATGGGATGGCCAAACACCCTAATAGTTGTGCCAGAAACCCCATCCAAAGACTGAGGAATCTGGATGCAGAGATCCACGGCTAGGCCCCGGATGGAGTGCCTGGAGTCTAATTAGCGAGAAAGAGGAGGGTTTATATGAGCGAGATTGTTGAAACCAAGGTTGGATAAAGCACAGGGACAAATAGCCAAACGAATGCAAACACATGAACTATGAACCAAAGGCTGAGGGGCCCCCATCTGGATCAGGCCCTCTGAATAGGTGAGACAGTTGATTGGCTTGATCTGTTTGGGAGGCATCTAGGCAGTGGTACCAGGTCCTGGGCTCGTTGCATGAGTTGGCTGTTTGAAACCTGGGACTTATACAGGGACGCTTGGCTCAATCTGGGAGGAGGGGACTGGACCTGCCTGGACTGAGTCTACCAGGTCGATCTCGGTCCTCGGGGGAGGCCTTGATCTGGAGGTGGTGGGAATAGGGGGTGGGCTGGGGGGAAGGGGAGGGGGGCAGGAAGGGGGAGAACAAGGGAATCTGTGGCTGTTATGTAGAACTGAATAGTATTGTAAAATAAAATAAAATAAATAAATAGTAAAAAAAAAATTGAGAGTTTTTTTCTTATGGAAGAAATAACTAAACTTGAACGCTGAGGGTATATTTAGGGGGGTTGCTTGTTTGTTTGTTTGTTTGTTTTAGCACATTGAATGATTAAGAGGAGTCTTTTGAGGAATAAAATAAATCTACTACATAGACTTTTTAATGGCACATAGTAGTTAAATAAACATCCCAATTCGAATGTGCCACCTAATCTAGATGACAAGATTTTGTAGATATTATATGACTCAAAGACTTACAAAGTACATATATATTGTAAGACATACTTAAAACAAGAAAATAAGACTAGTTCAGAATTTCATTTTAAAGCTATTACTGGAATCCTCAATCTAAAAAGAAATACATCCCAGAACCTTTATAGAGTCTGAGGCTAGAAATGCATAGTTATAGGTAATTCATTTTATATGACATCCCAGACTCAAAAACTATGCCATTCCTAGAGTGTTTTGTCTAACTGACATCAATGATTTAATCAAGAGTGTAACTAAGAAAATCTAGACATTTCCAAATACTTCCTTAATTTACAAATTCAGCATAATGAATAGGGAAGCATTCTGGGTATAAAACAGAAAAATATATGCTCCTGGAAGAGAGGAAAAGGAAGTAGAACTCTTGAATATGTATTTGACCATTATACCAGCAAATTGTATAAAGTACAAGATCTATTTGAGCCCAGGTTTTGACAGTCCTTTCATTCATATGATGTTCAACTTTTTAATGTCATGTTTTAACTATTCTTGAGAATTTTATACAGTGTATTATTGCAACCATATTCTCCATCTTGTTTGCTTTTAACTATTGTCTCAAAATAAGGTTTCATTCTGTAGTCCAAGCTGACCTTGAACTTGTGATCCTCCCATTTCAGCCTCCTGAGTGTAGGCATTACAGCTGTGTATCAATATATAGGTGATTCCATGTATTTCACTTGTAACTTGTCACTGAGACCTTTAATAGGTAAATATAAACTGGAATTTATTAATCATAATAAATCATTGAAAAAATAGTCCGTTATGGAAAAAAAAAACTAAGTATTACAGCTTTCAAGAAAAATGGAAGAGAAAAACAAACTTCCTTCAGTTCATGAGATGGCTCAGCCGTTAAGAGTGCTTGCTGCAAAACCTGATGATCTGAGTATGATACCCAGGACCCACATGGTGGTATGAGAGAAATGCCTCCTTCACGTTGTCCTCTGATCTCCAAATGTGTATTGTAACATGAGCATGAATGCACACACAAAATAAATCAATGCAAATAAAAAGAATAATTGAAGGTGCTATGAACACTCAGATGGTTAAGAGTCATTGCCAATGAATATTAATGAAGGAATAGGCATATGTTCTTTTAATATAAGAAATAATCCCTCTGTAACACTGAAAAAAAAACTTATGCAGAGCATCAATTTCAAAGTTTGATAACCAATTCCCTATTATGCCAATAATTTGAAGCGACTGTGTCTCTCAGCAGTAACTATCTGACTGTGCTTTGGGGTTTAATATAAAAATAGGGGCAAAAATAACAGTATTTTAAAAAACACAACTCTGGCATCACTTCTGTCCTAAGGCAGAGGAAAGAAACCTCCAAAATCACTGGTCTCATGAGAAATTCAGACAAAGTTTCACATAAACAGCTAAGCCATTGGAAGCACAGCCAAAAGGAACATTAAGATTTTCCTAGGATTTTCGTAAAGTCTCACTAATACTAGTCAACACGGTTGCCATCCTACTTTTTAGTAACAGCAAGAAACATGAAATTGTGATTAAGAGACTCGCCTTCTGCAGCTGTCCAAGTTTTAGTGGGTAAAGATGAGATACTCAATTAAATTCAAAGTCTGGGCTGCACAGCAAGAGAACTACTGTTCTGTAGTTGTATGGGTTGAAAGCATGGAAGAAAAAGCCTGCATAGTCTTCACCAGAATAATATAGTAGGTGAAATGATCAGAATATACCTGATACACAGCACTGCTTTCCAAGAACTTGAATGTGTGGTCATTTTTTTCTCCAAGTGAGCATATAAAGGGAAATAAGCCTGTGAGTAATTCAATTAATATCCTTCCAATTTATTCCAAGTGATTGGATCATTGCAGCTCTGTATATCAGCTTGAGGAGATGGCCTGAAGGTAAATAGCTACAACAGGACATATAAGCAGATGGAGTTGGAAGAAATACGTCTGTGAAAATGAGAAGATGGTTATAACTTCACTGAAAAATCCCATTAAATATTTTCAAATAATTTCAGTGATAAACCTAAGGAGCCATAATCAGTTTAAATGATCAGTTGCTCCTGAATCAAAACCGAGACATACCAGATTGCACTGGTCCCCAAGTGAAGATTCAAAGTAACAGACTCAATTACAAGGTTTTTGTTTGTTTGTTTGTTTATTTTTTAGTGGCACTAAAAGTGGTAATTGACTAATATGAAGAAAGTTGAATCTTTGTGAGTGAACACAGGTGAAGTCGTAAATTATCTTCAGGCCAATTATTCCTTCAGTGCATTAAATTATTACTTCAATCAGCAATAATCATCTTCATCATTAAAACAATTTCATGTTGGGCAAGAACTTTTCATATAATGTGCATCACTGCTGCACGATTTCCTAAAAAGCATGTAGAACAAGAGAGATGACGCCCCCTCCCCATTCCTAGTAAACTGTGTCAAGTAGTTTTCTAGAAAGTCTATGATACTTCCTTTTGAGTGCTATCACCATTCTCCCTATGATCTAAGCAGTCAAAACCTCAGTAGATCCAGACCTAGGGATGGAGGGCGAGAAGAAGCACACGTGGGAAGCTGTTGTTGGATGTCGGGAGGAAGTTTGCTTCCGGCCACCATTAGGCTCAGCGATCGCTACTGCTCCATTGCGGAATGGTTATGTACTATAAAAGGGACGTGATGTAGAGAATATTTTCAAGGGAAAAATTTACTGTGCCGGCTTTGCCATAAACCTCCGTCGAAAATAAATTTTATGAGGTGCCGCGGAATATGTAAGGCAGCGTGCTCGTAAGAACGGTAAGTTGTTCGTTCTGTCTACTGCATGGGTTGTAGACACTCATAAATACAAAGGAATGGATTGTTCTGACAGGTAGAAGTCAGTAGGAATTTATTTATTTATTTATTTTACTTTGTGTTTGTTTTAGGTACCTCTTCACATAGCTCTTACAGAAGGCCATTTGGATTTTTTCCAAAGTATGGATGCTCACTTGAAAAACACTAGCTCTCCAAAAATCCCTAATCTTCAGGGCTACCCGGGATGAATTCCAAGCATCCTTCCAAATTTGATAGATGAACTTAAAGAGGAGGATAGTAGGGTACCCTTTGTCATTCACTGGACTGACCATTGGCTTGATTTAATACTTATGACAGTTCTACAAATTCAAGACACTATGTTAGTTTAGAACTTTGAAAAAAAGAAAGCTTTGGTGAAGCTAACTATTTAGACATATAAATAGTAGAAGCAAGATTTAAGGCTAGATAATCTGAATATAGAACTTCAACACTACCCAGTCAATTCTATAGAATTTCAGCAATGAAATACCCATCAAGTCCAAGGCGAATATCTGTCTGTCTTGGCTCACTCTGAATCCCATTATGCTGAAACACTCTGGGTGCTCTTATCTGCTTCTACCTATAAACTAAGAAAAATGAAATCTTGCTCGACTGCCTTCTAAAGTAAACCCAACCCTGAGCTTGTGGGTACTGGCACTCAGGGAGAGTAGTTCTGTCCCCATAAGAGAAACACAAACATCCTGTCTACATAGTCCCTTAGAAAATGTTCAGCAAACACTTTCCTTCCAAGCTTCCATGTCAAAATGGAGTATGTTTCATGTTTTACACCAAAGACCAGATCTGAGCCAAGTTTAAATTAAGAACAAAAGTCAAAGTAATGGCACATCAGTTGTGGGTTTGGCAATGGGAAGAGAAGATAGCCTCAAAGAAAATTCATACCTTTTATGGAAACCAAATATTGACCACAATTGGCACACAGAAAACTGCACGGACAAACAAAACTGCTGGGTAAACAAATCCAAATTACATAGGAATCTGACACCCATTCTTTACGGTGGAAAACCAGAGATAAAAATGAGTCATAATTTCATATTCTTGGAAAGGATAAATGCTCACCCATCTGGTAATACGTTTTAAAAATATTTCCCTGCAGATACCTAATATTTCCAATATTTTCTTACATAACAAGCCAAGAATAACTTTAACGTGTTAATGTCACAGAAGAGCTGATTATAAACTCAGTTGTGAAAGGAGAAAAAAAAAACCATTAATGGAACAATGTGTGATATGTACTCTGTGATTAAGAATACAGAATCTATTCTTGGATTCGAATGACATTTCTAGAAAACAAAAGAACAGTTTGCCCGTATTTATGCATATGTCTAGGTAAGCATAAATATTGGACTGGAGAAGAAAAGTCATTGCAAAGTAGGCTTTGGGCCCTCTTTCTGAAGCAGAGTGGTCCCAAAGAATCTTTGTTGTCTCTTCTGTAACAGAGTAAACTTATATATACCTTAATGCTCCTCAACAACAAATTTCCATGTGCTTATTGGCAGAAGAAAGACTATTCTATTTGTTCAAAGAAAGAGCTATTTTGTCTTCTCTGAAATTATACAGAAGAACTCTTAGCCTGTCTCCAAACCATAGCAAGAGAAAAAAAAAGGATATTTTCAGAATTGGTTATAGAAATGTAGAAATCCACAGCACTCGAGAAAAAAAGTCACTGAGCCAGACGCAGTTTCAATTCAGCAATCCCCGAGTGAACTAGACTTCAAAACACTGCAACCCTGTTAGTCCATGAAAGCATTCAAAGTTTATCCTCCATCACTTCCGGTGACTGTCTTGTTCGGTGGCTCTTTTTATTTGTTTGTTTATTTTACAATTTTTAATAAAACCAGGGTGTAACTTACGCTGACCTTCCCTTTGAAATGCAAATGGTATGCCCTGATGTGCTTCCTTCCCACTTTCAAATTATGTGACCATTTTTGTCTTTAAATGTCCCCTCTAGGTCTATGGAACCTGCTTCCTAAAGCACAAAAAGCTAATCAAGCATCAGAGCACTAAGGCAGCCTGTCTCACTGATGAGGCAGGGGGATCTTTCTTCATGCCTTCAAATAATTTTCACTTTATTACTGCCTTTTGTAAGAAAGGGTAAACTACTTCATTTAATCCTCACTGAATGGAAGAATCCCCATTCCCCGGCTCTCTGGCATTGGCTGCCCATTGTACAGAGACTACTGTACTGAGTACTGAGTACTACCTTCTTGAAGATTTTTCTTCAGAGATAGAATTCAAGGGCTTAGAGAGATGGCTTGGTGGACAAAAGAGCCTGTCAGGATGTCAGACAACTGGAGTTAGATTCTTAAACTTGAGGGTAGAAGGAAACACTCTCAACAATGTGTCATAACACACACACACACACACACACACACACACGCACACGCACACGCACACGCACACATACAAGCACGCATGCACATACACACACACAGAGTAACAAGCTAAAATTAAATTAAATTTTTAAGAATTAATTCTGGATCAGTACCACTGGTATTTTAAATATTAGAAGAAAACTTGTCAGCCTCCTTTGCGCCCATCGCATCTATCAGGCACTCACTTAAAACAGATACGTGGCCCCTCAGATACGGCCACCCATCCGGGAGCACAGTGTCCTCATGACTTTCTTTGATCCTTACTACATTTCTATCATGCCTACAGTTTTGATGTTTATTTTTAGCAACCACATCATATTGCTGGCTCATGTTAAATTTATAGTCATATAAAAAGCCTTATCCCAACCTTTAAAACAACATCATTTACTCTCAAGCTGTACCTCCGCGATTTAAAAATCTCTCATGTTGATTTTTAAAAATAAGTGTTGACCCTTAAATGCCACACTATTATTCTGATGCACTCTGTCATCTCTTCCTATTTCCATGTCCGGGTCTTTCATCTGTCACATTAAAGCTCTCATGGTTTTATCACCTGCAAAATATCTTTTATGAAGGCATTTAAGTTTTACAAGTTTTGGAAAACTTTTTCTGCCTGACAGTGACAGAACTGAGGCTTCAAGGCCTGATCCTTGAATGTCCCTCAACAGAGCAAAGTGACTCTGGAATGAGCTTTATTCGGCTCCTTCCAGTTACATTCCCTTGTCTGTTTGCTTTCTGTCTACTCATCACAGAAATGTGGCACATACAATCTTTCATTATAAATCAGTTCTAACCCAGGTAAAAGAAGGATGAAACCTAAATCTTAAATGTTCCCCTCCCCCACCAAAATCCCATGCTCTAGGCTTGGTCACCAGTCTGTGTTGCTACATGGAACAGATGAAAGAAGTTGAGTCATTGGAGACATACCCTTGTACAAAGGATTTGGTTTGGTGGGCATACCCTTGAGTGGAATATTGGGATTGAACCCCCTTTTCGGAGACACACCCTTGTACAAAGGATTTGGTTTGGTGGGCATACCCTTGAGTGGAATATTGGGACTGAACCCCCTTTTCTCCCTCTTCTCCACTAAGTGGCCATGAGGTCAACAGTCCCTTTTCATTATGAATCCTTGTCATGAAAGTCCTGTGTTGGCCTAGAGACAAGGCCAAGCAATCTTTGAAACTTTGAGCCTAAATAAACCTTTTCTTCAACTAAGTGGTTTTTCTCAGGCTTTTGTCACAACAACAACAACAAAAAAAAAATGTGACCAAGACACAGACTCTTGTCTGATTCATGAAGAGTTATTCTCTAACATGAACAGTTTCTAATATGAATTTGTGCACCATATTGATTTTCCCAGATGTAGACTGATAGATGTATACATTTGAAGTGTATGGTGTGATAAACAAAAAGACATATGTTCATATTGAAACCACGAGCCATCTCATACATGGATAATCTTACCATTTTTTATGGTAAGATTATCTTACCTATTTATTATTTTTGTTGTTTTGTTTGGTGACAAGAACACTAGAAAGTATCTTAGCAAATTGGAATTGTCTGCCACAATATTGTTAACTTATGAATTCGACTTATTTTTGAGTCTCCCCATGAGAATGTGTCATGAAACATTTCTCTGTCTCTCTCTAAATTATATCACGTAAGCATAATGTCTCTAAGGTCCACCCATGCTGGTGCCAGTGGCTCTGCTTCTCTATCATTCATGTGGCTTATTATTTATGTGATTGCATAGGATGACTTTTTTTATTCATTCTTAAATGGGCACAACTTGTTTCTCAAGTTTGGCTAAATTTATTTAAATTTATGAGGCAAATTTTAATCTAATCCTCCATCTAGGAAAGCTTGACATATAAAGGTTTTGCTACAAAAAATATAAATTTGGGGTTGACAGTGGGTTTATAAGAGCTCAAATGGAAGTTGGAAACTGAATGTGGTAACTGAACGATTCTCACAGTGTTGAAAAGATATGGCCATGACACTGAATGCCTGATCCAATTTTCCATCCCAAACCATCAGATTGCCTTTTATTATGCAATCACCATTGATGGATGATGGCTCTAGGTACTTCTAACAAAGCATTCTGTGCTATCAAAAGAAGGTAAGTTGATACTGCTTTTGTTAATTTTTAGACGCTGTTTCCTGGCTATTTCAAAAAGTAGCTGCACTAAATTTTAAGTATTATCCTAATATAGTGAGTTGTAAGTATTAAGGGAATTCATCTACCATAGCTTTAATTTTCCTTATGGAAAACATTACAAAATATAACCAAAAGACAGGAGTCTATAGTCATGTAAATACATAATATAGAAATGTCAGAAACCACCCCTTTAAAGTCTCACTGATATGGCTGTCTTAACATGACCTGAACAAGAATGACACCAATGGACATGTTAATACGGAAGGGGTAAAGCTCACAAGGCCTAAACCCTAAACAAAGAACTAAGGTACCTAAGGAATGCCGAAAGAGGGAGAGACAGTCTTCCCCAGGGAAGAACACACCAATTGGTTATCCAATGTCAAAGGGTCAGCCCTAACGTACATACATAAAAGTAGCATTATATGAACTCAGAAGGCCATATTCATGTATCTAGGAATACATGTGTTTGTGTGCGCATACACATGTACACATATATATGTAACAATAATTAAATAAAGGTCATGAATTTGAAAGAGAGGACAGTGGTATATTACTTACATGAAGGGTTTAGAAGGAGGAGTGGGAAGGTCAAAATGATGTAATCACACTATAATCTCAAAAAAATAATGTTTTTTTAATTACTAAGAAAATTAATGTATAAAAATATAGTACGGCCCTAGTTCCAAAGCACCAAATATTTTAAGAAAACATTATCATAGCTACTACAGTGTAATTGAATCTGAAAACCATCTATTTAACTTTTAGATATATTTCACTTTTAATAACAATTTAGACTCTGACATTTAGCAGAATGAAGAAGCAGAAATAATAATCCTGGAAAAATGAGTCATTTTTTCACCCTTCCAAATCTGAAAGTAGCTGCAGTGTGGTGTGTAAGAACCAAGTTCCCAGTTGGAGACTGCCTAGAATTATGACCTCAGGGCCAAAGATAGAGAAATTTTCCTTCACAGTGTACAGGCATTCTATAATCATAGTCTTGAGAGTCACTTTGTTTCAGATTTTATAATGATTACATTATTCTCCATTTCCTTTCCTCATCTCTTCCTATAAACACACCAGCATTTATCTGAGCAGAGGTTCTTTGAGTTTTCACATGTATTTCAGAAGTCGCAACACAGTATTGGTAATACAATACAATATATATGCACATGTATGCATATACAGATGTGTTGGTGTAGATAGATCTGTAAAGTAAAGCTCTTTAATAACTCACTGAGCAAGTAGGCCATTTGTCTGAGACCCTTACTGCTGTTTACACTGAAAGGTAGTTTTGTGCTGATTTCTGGTGGAAACCAGACGATAACACTTCTAGAAAACTACCTTTTTTCATGGAAATGCATTTGGATACCATCTAATGCTGTTTCTGTGCTAGGAGAGTACAATTGAATGCCAAGTTAGAGACTACATGATCCCCTACCAACACTTCCCTGCCCAAGCCAGGTATACTTATTATCTATCATGGTAAGGCAAGGCTTGCCAACTACCCGTATAGGTAGAAAACACGGCATGGTGTTATTGTTAACAAATGCCGTAGCAATAAAACTGTTACATTTTGCCTATATATATATATCCTATAGCATTATAGGCTCTCCAATGGTCTGCTTACTAACATTAACTAACAGAGTCAACTGCAGTCCTATGTTTAGCTTTTGAGTCATTCACCATCTTCTGAGTCTGCCTGGATTTTTAGTCTGAGTTTGTATTGTTGGATTTTCTTGACCCCAGGAAAGTGTCTGCTCTGACAGTCACTTTAGTTTTCACCGTTGTCCTCTGTATTTGAGGGTTTATTTTTCTTTGTTCTTTTCTCTAAAGGACTTCTACAAAGCTTACAACTCACCCTGGGCGACTCAGGTAAGTGATTTCACCAGAGCTCACTGCTGTTCAGCAAAATTTTGACTCTATACTGACTGACACCATTGAGTCTTAGGACAAATACCCTGAGCTTTGCTACTACCTTCAAATATCATTGGTGACCCTTTTCTCCTGTACGCCTTGAGCTCATTCTAAGGTTGTTTAATAATAACCCACAGGGATGACATCTTACACTCCTTCCTTTCTAGCTGAAGATGCAGCTGGCAGAATGCTCACATAATATTCCACTCAGCTCCACTTCCTTAAAAAATGTCCACAATTTGAGCCATTGGACCTGATCATCTCCTAAGCAAATCTGTCAACTGAATTTCCTCTTTCATCACTGTCTCTCACCCCTATTCAAGTGATTCTTGGTATTACAAGGGCCAATGAATGCCACCTGGCCACACAGTCCAAATCAAATAGGATAATAAGGTCAAAGAAAGCCTTAGCTGCACCCAGAATGAATAAATCCTAACAGTATGTGACCCAACTTCTTATTCTCCCATATGTCCTCAAGAAAATGGGCACAACAAAAAAATTCAGTATTACAGAAGTGGTCCTACTGAAATTGGGATTTCCCAGCACAATAAAACAGATGAAATAATTTCATTAACTAGAAATATAACTTCATTATTTTATAATGACTTCTAATATAATAATAATTGCAGACTGTAATGTTTAAGATAGTACTTTAAAATAATATTTGTTATAAATTAATGGAAGAATGAACAGTAGTAATTACAGCAAAGCTATAATGTATGGGGGTGGAGTAAAGTTCAAAGAGATTACTATAGTCTTAAGAAGGATATACTTTAATTAAATCTAGCAATATAGTTAGACACATCTCACAGTGTGTTTTGTATAAGAAACAACTGATATTAAAAAGCACAAAGTCAGAAAATCTCATCACTAAAAACAAAAAGGTTAATATCTTCTCATTCTTATCTGGGAAACTAAAATCCTAGGTAAATACTGAGTAGCAATTACAATTTTGAAGAGAAAAAAATTTTCTGACTTTTTTATTGAAAATAGATTTTTTTGCATATAATACATTCTGTGTATCGTCCCCTTAGCTCCTTCAGATCCTCTCCACCTCCCCACCTACCCAAATGCATACCATTTCTTCTTCTCTCTCATTTAGGCATCCAAATAAGGAAAAGAAAAAAATAATAAAATAAGATAAAATAAGAACAAAAAATCTGAATAGGAAAAAATAAACAAATCATCAACAACAAAACAAACAAACAAACAAATAAAGCCAAAGAAAAAGCACAAGAAATACATATAGATGCTGAGACACACATTGGCCAACACAGAAAATCCCTAAAAATACAAAACTGGAAACCATAATATATGAGCAAAAGATCTGTAAGGAGAGAGAGAGAGAGAGAGAGAGAGAGAGAGAGAGAGAGAGAGAGAGCGCCCCACACAAGTAACAACTGGCAAGCATGCTCTTTTCCAGAATTATCCCAGTATATTTTGATCTTTGGTAACTATTAAAGGATTCTTACTCATACATCTGTCCTCTTACAAAATGGTCACAAGAATTAATTCAGTACCACAGTAGTGGTCCTAGTGCGAGAATGGAATTTACGGATATGAGCAATGTACTGAGTGAAACGATATCTTTAACTTGAATTGCATCTTTATCAAAGTATGATGTTCTCTAATTCCACAATAGTAGTGATATATAATTGTAATTATGATTAACATAATATTTCATTATTAAGTATGGCCATGGCAAGTTTCTTGCTATCTAGTTCTTATATCTTAAATTAACCCATTTCTATTCATCTATACCTTGCCACATGGCTCGTGGCGTACTGCTATCTTTACACGTTGCAGCATCTGGCAGCGTCTCTCCACTCAGCCTTCCACTTCCCAGAATTCTCTTCTCTCTTTATCCTGCCTATACTTCCTGCCTGGCTACTGGCCAATCACTTTATTTATTAACCAATGAGAGCAACACATTCACAGCATACAGTGTAATCGATAACCACAGCAAACTATGCTACAATCCACAGATCCACAGAGACTAAGTAACAAGGAGGGTTCATGGTGGGAATGCCCAGATCTCCTTGGGAAGGGGAAATAGAAGAGATTTTGTGAATATACCGAGGGCAGATAGGAATGGGAGAGCATGAGCAATCAGGGTGGCAAGGGACAGGTGGGGAGAGTTCTTAAAGAGACTACTAGAAGGGGTAAGGGGCATTTCAGGATCAGATGAAAACCTGGCATAAGGGAATCTCTCAGAAATCTGCGAGGAAGATCCAGCAAAGACTTCTAGAATAGTGGATTCTGAACTATCCACTCCTGTGACCAGACTGGTAACTACCCCAATTGTCATCAGAGAGGCTTTATCCAGTAACTGATGGAAACAGATGTAGACCCTCAGCCAGACATTAACCCAAGTTCAGGGAATCCTGCTTAAGAGGAGGAGAAAGGATTGTAGGATCCAGAGGGGTCAAAGGACACCACAAGAAACCCACAGAATCAACCAACCTGGGCTCATATGGGCACACAGATACTGAACCAACAACCAAAGAACCTATATGGAACTGACCTAGAAACTCTGCATGTATATTATAGTTACAGAGGGGAGTAGGGGAGGGACTGGGAGGAGAGGAGGAAGGGAAAACAATGGCAGGGATATAAAATAAATAAATAAATTTATTAAAATAAACAAATGTAATTATAAACTGCCAAGTGGGTGCTGGAAATGGAACCAGGGTCCCCTGCAAGAGCAGCAAAGGCTAAATTACTGAAAAAAAATGTCTATGTATTCATTTTCTCAAAAATAATGTTTTTCCATCAACGAGGTCCATTTTTTCCTTACCTTAACTCTTATCTGTAGTCTACATCATCTTTTCAATTTCTAGATTTTTTTTTTCACAGTTGCTAAAGCATTTTGGCTCTCTATCTAGAATTTCTAAATACTAGAAATGCTGCTTGAAAAGTAAAATGTTGACACATTTAATAAAGTATATATCAGCATTAAATTTATCACTACATTGCTTATTTGTTCATGTCTACATCAGGATGAAAATTACAATGCAAAAATTGAATAATAAGAAAAGACACATGAAATCTATCCATTATAGGAGCCGAAAATTAGCATGTCTTGAGTTGTAACCATAACTTCAATCACAGAGTTAAATGAATTGAAACTTTTTCTATTTAATATACTAATAGAAGAAGAATTGACAAAATTGTTCATCATAATATGGCTGGAATCAATTCAACTGAGAGAACACAAAACTGTCTATTTCTTTGAAGCATTGCTGACATTCTTCCAATCCATATAAATGATTGTTCAACCATACTTTTTAATTCCTATTATAATTTTTTTTTTTTTTTGGTTTTTCGAGACAGGGTTTCTCTGTGCAGATTTGCGCCTTTCCTGGAACTCGCTTTGGAGACCAGGCTGACCTCGAACTCATAGACATCCACCTGGCTCTGCCTTCTGAGTGCTGGGACTAAAGGCGTGTGCCACCACTGCCCGTTATAATTTTATTTTAAGCAATTATAATGCAAACCTTCATGAATTGTAGAAAAAAATACCATAATATTTACATTTTATATGTTAACACTGAGAGCTCCTGAATAAGAGTCACTCTTTGTAAGATAGCTCAACATGTGATTCTGAACTGTCCATCATCTTACATCATTTGTATTACTGTAATTTTCTGGAATCTGCTAAGCTGAGGAAAATTGTTGAGGTTCAGCTAAAATCTATTTGCCTCTCATAAATTTATTATTACATCACTTTTATGATTTGCTACTAGAGAAAAAGCTATGCTCAAGATGGACTTAGCTTAAATTTATAAGATAAAATTTTCACTATGAGATAAGAATTTTCTATTTAATCAATTTTTCCACACACAAAGAAATCTGTCTTCTTTGGGATATGGGGAGATTTTATTATAGTGTACAGCTAACCAAATGTCTTAATTTTGTTTTTACTCACTGTAGAACCATGTTCAATTAAAAAAAGAAAATGATTCATGCTATTAAAATGTATAAAGATGTCACTATAAAAAATACAATCCATTCATCCACCGACCTACCAATCCATCCATCCATCCATCCATTCATCTACCCAACTATCTTTCCACCAATCCATCCATCCATTCTACATATTTCAATGCAATGTTTCATATGTCAAATCTGTTTCAGTTCAGCAGAAAGCCTGTGGACAAGAACAATAGCTAGCATCCACATTACTTGAGATGTGTCAGTCTATGTTTTAAATCTCATGCTATAGTCCTTAAAACAACAACACTGTGTGTCAAGTACTTTCACACAATTTTAGCTGATGAAAAGACTAATTGTATGCCTCAGACCACAAAGATGGTTAATGAGAAAGCCAGGATGTGACTCTAAATTTAGAAACCACAACTTTAACCACTATGGTTTTTGTTGACACATTTCCCCCCAAAGTAATTTATTGAGGTATGAGGTGCCTTTGCAGATTAGACAAATAAATTTTAATTTCCTAGCCCAATACATAGTTTTACATATATATATGTAAAACTATATATATATATATATATATATATATATATATATGCCTGTATAATCCCCACTTGAATCCCAATATATGTATATACATGTTTGCTTTTATTGTGGATATATTTCTTTTTTTTTTTTTTTGAGACAGGGTTTCTCTGCGTAGTTTTGCGCCTTTCCTGGAGCTCACTTGGTAGCCCAGGCTGGCCTCGAACTCACAGCGATCCGCCTGGCTCTGCCTCCCGAGTGCTGGGATTAAAGGCGTGCGCCACCACCGCCCGGCTTATATATTTCATTTAATTATACTTGTTTTATTTTATCTTTACATGTAGGTCAGAGGATAGCCTGCATGAGTAAGTTCGACTTCTATTATATGGATCCTGAGATCAAACTCTGATAGTCAAGCTTGGTGGCAATCTCCTTTCCCCACTGAGTCATCTCACTGGCCCTAGGAAAAGGGACACTGTCAATAAAGGGAAAGATAATAATTAATAGTTATGAAGCACTCACTAGGTACCTACAAGTGTTCTAGTTAGTTCTTCTTATAATCTTAAAGCATCATGCAACCTTGTCCCCATTTCACAATGGAACCAAAACACAAAGAAATTAATGATGACACAGTCAAGTCTGGGCACTTCCTTTCCAGTAGCCAATAATCCAAATATTTTAAGATAAGAATAGATGGCAAGAAAAATTAAATTTAGAACATTTTTAGAGTTCAAGAAAGAATTTTAATCCAGAATCAAACTCAACTCAGGTGGGATATATATGGTGAGTTATTACCACAGGACATAGCAGAAGATTATAAATTAAAAGTGCAGATCCAGGAACCTGTATAAGAAAATGAACTGAAGAGGAGTAGATATTTTTGAAATATCTTCAACAAATGTTGAAGAATGGAATGTGATGGTAGAGAGAGAAGAAGGAAGAGCTAAACACTAGTGGTTTCAGAATAGATGAAAGCTAATGATACTGTTACCAAAAAATGACAAATAGAAAAATACAATGTGTCACCATAGAAACTTCTAGACTACATTCATCTTCATCAGACCAGTGTGTAATGCTGGAAAGACTTGTAACTAGAAAAACAGTGACTGCTGACGTCATAAATGATGGAGGATGTACCCGTTACACAAGAGGAAAATGGGTGGCTGTAAATCTTTCCTGAAAGCGCATAAAGTAAGTTTACTTTTTAATTTCTCATATTATCTACTGTCTTTCTATGTTGACATATATAGATACATTAGCAAATTGCCTTGTCATACTGCCTTGTTTCCCTGTATTAAATACTCACTCATAATTCTCGATTACCCTTGATGATACATGGTTGTATGTATAGCACAGAATATCCTCAATAATTTTGAAATAAGGTCTATGTCAACTAACCAGCTGGGGAGAAATCATAAACAAAAAGGCCTTGTCAGGATTTCAAAGTATGAATTTCTTCTTCTTCACCTTAGAGATGGTGAAGAGTAGGAAATTATCAGAATGAAGGGTTTTTGTTTACCCTGGTAGATCCTACATAGTGCTCTTTTTAGAAGATACGTATTTCTTCATGTTTCTAGGTAAGTGTAACCTATCCATAAATCTCAAAGCTAATGACCCATCACTTTTCATCTGTACCCTGTATCTACCTCTTATTCCAGATATATATAGCTATCCGGCTGCTAAATCTTCTGCTTGCACATCCAAAGAAACTTCAAGCCAAATAAGAACGCTATAATTCTCTTTTCCCTATACCTTTGTTTCTTTACCCTCTTTCAGAGTTACAATGAGGCCAAGTGAAAATTTAGACAAAGAATAACCTAAGTTTAAGCTCAGTTCATTCCTCCCCTTAATTATTATGCAGCTCTTAAAATGGCCTTATTCACAATCATGTTTCCCCCTGCAATTCATCCTGATAATGCAGCCCAAAAGACTGTCCTGGGTATTTCATTCATTTTTGTAAATCCATGCAATGAGACCAACCACATTTTTAGGAATATAATAAAAACCGAGATGAATCTGTCAGAATGCAATGCCCTTGAAGAATAGTAAGCATGCAACTAGAATGTAAATTCTTTAGAACAGTAGGACATTGTTGGTTGCCAAAGACAAAATCCTTCAGTATTCAAAAGCTCAAATGCCCTTATAACAGTCTGACACATGAGGCTATATTTTACTTTAACTATAACATGTTCCATACTTGTTTTGGCACAGTGAAAAGCTCTAACTTGCATGTGTGAAAAGAAACAGAAGAAGGAAAATGGTCACTAGTTTGCACAGAGGCAAAGAGATAAGACATGGTGTTTCAGGATCCAGTTCATCTTAGGCTCCCCCAATCGGCTAACCACATACAATTTAAGTAAACACCAGTCAGACTAGATAAAGACTCTGTAGTGAAAACATTGGAACTTGAGTTGATAAATTTGTTATATCTGAAAGTATTAACTATTCCCCTTGGGTACTTACTATGAATCAATAAAACTAAAGCTGACACATCTTCCATATGGCTTTCTGGGTGGATTCCCTACCTATTTAACAAGTAGGTGTGCATATGTAAAGGCCTTCATTTCAGGAAAAAAGAGAACTTGATCTATAACCTTCAAAATTAATAAATATTTAAAGAAATGACCTCTAACCCATATGACTAGAAAGATGCTTTCTTGGGTATTCCACACAAAGAATATAACAGTAGGTAACACAAATTTTCTCCAAGTCTCTAAACATGTATTAAGGATACATTACAGACTGTGATTAGCTTGGAGAAAAGCTCACTACATGATATTTACAATCTATTTTGAGGCAGAAGATGAGAAATGAAGAAATGTCCCAGCAAACCTAATTGCCCTTATCAACGCAGAGGTAAAAATATGTGCTATTGCATTCATAAGTCCTTTTTAGTATTTTTTTAGTTCATTCATTTAATGTAACAGGCATTTAATTCATTTGAGGTAAAGGAATACATTTTAAAAGGATATGAAAGTATTCAGCATTTTGTACTGCAAGAAAAAATAAAAAGAACTATTTTGTTATAATTCTTTGTTCTTTTTTAAAGCAGGTTCCTGCTATACAACCCAGGCTATCTTCAAATTCACAATCCTCCTGCCTCGGCCTTATTAACACTGGGAACAGAGCTATATACCACCATACTTGGGATGGAAATAACATTTTGAAGTAAAATTTTGTGTATGAAAATGAAGTTTAAGGCATGTTTTACTAAATTCAAAATATATTTATATATAAATATATAAAACATATTTTATATATATGTAAATATATAAATAATATATATAAATATATAAGTATATTTTATATATTTTTCAGACATAGAATATTCATAACTTTAAAGAAGGGAAAATAGACTTAAAACCTAGGTGTAGCCTTGTTGGAGGTAATGTGTCATTAGGTGTGTGTTTTGAGGACTCAAAAAGCCCAAGCCAGGTCCCAATGTCTCTCTCTTCCTGCTGCCTGAGGATATGGATGTAGAACTCTCAGCTACCTCTCCAGCACCACATCTGCCTGCACACCACCATGCTCCCCACCATGACGATAATACATTAAACTTCTGAAACTGTAAGCCAGTCACAACTAAATGCTTTCTTTTATAAGTTGCCATTGTAAACAATGACTAAGACAATGTTATTTACCTATTTATTGGTATTATACTTTAAATCTTAATTAATAATAACTAAACCAAGCTTTTGTATTTAGCATTAAATATTTTAATTAAATATTAAATACAATTAATTAAAAATTGTTAAATATTAATAATTAAATATTAAACACTATAGTTGACTAAATATGTTGAACAAATGACCATTATACTTATTTCCAAAAGGTATCTTCTAAGACTTTAGAAGAATCTTCAATTTTTCCACACCTTATTTTTAAAATTTATTTTTAAAATATTTTATTATAATTTTCAACTATGTGAAGAATATCATATTTCTAACATATGTGCCAAAAGGCTTACAATATTATTCAGGGGCACATACATTATATTTACTGATATTTATACATTTATTTACATATCAGCATTTTTAGAAAAAAAAAAACAAAACAATTGAACTTCACCTTGTTCTTGGCGGATCTGACTCTTTGTAAAACATCAAGGTTATCAAGGAAAAAAGTAACAAAAATAGATTTCAGATTAAATGAAGGAAATAACCTTGATTCTGCCCTTGAGTAGAAAGCGTGTTGTTTTTGAGCCTTTGTATTTACTTTTACTCTGTGGGGACAGTCAAGGTTGTCACATTAGGCAGTTCTGTGAAGCAGAAATATTTTTAATAGAAATTTTCTGCTGGAACTGGCTTTGGGCTGTGCAGGGTCCCTGAAACTGGTACTTTAGAGTCCCAAACAGGCTGACTCATTCCTTCCACATTTGGAGCCTTAACAAAATAAGTAAATAAATAAATAATAAGGCACATCTTGCAATTTTCTGCATGCCTATCTTTGAGGCCAGGTTGTAAATCATCTGTGTGGGCTGTAAAATTATATCCCATCCATAGATCTAAAACCTCAGTTGTTATTACTGCCTGACTTCCATGAGTCTCATTGATGACTGCTTCAGAACTCAGTTTGAATTCTAGGTGAAGTATTCATTATGTGTAGACAGCAAAAGTTTTCTTTAGAACTTATCATTTGGTCAACCTATCCCCAGAATGTGGGAATCAGGAGGGCATAGAGGCATAGCCTGGGATTTCAAGTGCACAGTAAACCTGCAGCCTCAAAAGACCATGATTATGAAGATTATGAATGCAACAAGAATTCTGAGACGGGAGAAATGATCACTTCCTAGAAGACAGGAAGGTAAAATAGAGGAATTTGGCAAATTACTAGAACTCCGGTTTCTAATGCTACTTCTGTCCTCACAGTATCAGTGAGCAAAAACATGCCCATCCACACTGCATCCAAGTTTGGTGTCCTATCATTCTGGAGGCTGATTGCCACTGAAATGCTTTTCAATTGTCCCTGCCACTCCACTTTTTTTCCCAGGATCTCTTCTTATCTATTTGGTGATTTTTCTTTTAAGTCTTTTAGGTAATAGAAATATAGGAGTCTATGAAGATAGATCAATGCATAAGGTATTGGCAAGTGAGGACTGAAGTTCAGATCTCCAGAAGCCAGGTAAAGTCCACAAGGGTGTCAGCTCAACAGTAATCCCAGCACTGGGGAGGAAGTGATGGGATCCCCTAAGACAGCTGGCTAGTAAGACTATCTATCCTAAAGGCAAACTACAGATTCAACAAGAGACCTTACCTCAGTAAATAAAACAATGATTAAGCCACCTGGCATCAACCTTGAGGTTCCATATGGACATGTGCCCTCACACATATGAACACACACATGTACACCCAAAAGTATGTCAACATGAAAGATCTCCAACAGAATGAAATTTCCTTAGCTGTCTTTACTGTCTTTCTTTCCTTCCTTCTAAAAGTCTAACGTCTATCAGTCAAACTGTTTACTTTGTTCCCTTATCTCTCTATAATCTTCACATAAATTCTTCATTCATGCTTTAAGACAAAAAAGATAGGAGGATTAAGCATAAAGAAACTAAAGCAAACCAGTAAAAAAGTTCCTACTTTCCAAAGAGTTCAGTGGCGTATTAGTGAAACTCATCACTTTCATCCTTGAAGTCCCCGTTGTTTCATGGAACCATTCTTCTCTGGTTTACCACAGAACTCTGCGCCATCAAGAATATCCTCTGTGGTCTTTGTTTCTGATCACCATTTTCATGTAACTTTTCCCTACAAACATAACTTCAATGCTTGCTCTTCACCACTGAGCTGCATTTATTTCTCAAGTGACCACAGATCATGTTCTGGAAAGCGGCTGTATCTCCTTGGGGTGATTATAACTACGTCCAGTTTATATAGGTAACCTGCACAGGTGATCTACACAGGGCAAGCTCAAACCCATCTACACACATCCACTTTCTCCCAGTTTTCCCTGACACTTTAAACCAAATATGGCATTTTTCCATACGGAAGTCCTTACACCACACAGATTCAGGATGGCTCAAGCTACACTCACATATTTTTTCTCCCAAATACTATGACTCCTGCTTCCCCCATTGAACAACATGGTGCTTCATCTTTAACTACTCAACCACAAATACAGAAATGAATGCCCCCTTACCTCCTGAATACTTTCACTAAAAAGCATTAATCATACTTTCTTAATGCCTCTCATATCTGTCCTGCCCTTTCCCTTTCTAGGGATACTTTATGTACTAACAATTTGCAGTCTAATACGTTTTCTCATTGTTCTAACTATCTTTCATAGTTCCATATATTTCTTATAATAATGCTGGGAAACCCTTTATGAAACAAGTTCCAAACCAATTACACTGGTTTCCCATTTCAGTGGCTCCTTCTAATGGTCAAGCTAAAGTCTCAATGTCTTCTACATAAGCCTGTTCGTGATCTACGTTCTCTTGTCTCTAAACTTCCTCTGCAAGGATGTTCTCTCAGAGTCAAATTCTTCTCAATCCTAGCTCACATGCACCTCCATTCTCCAATCCATATCCATCTGTTCTTCATTATATTCCAGCAACCCAACACTGTGACCCTTCTCCAGCAAACCTCTCAGAGCCCACTCTATCACTCTTGCCCATGACCTCCAGAGCAGCTGCTGATCCAAGAGAGCCAAAGATGAGGAGGAATCCCTGGTAAAGAAAACATACCTTGGCAGAGACCCCAGTCTTTTGCTGTGGTTCCAGTTCGCACTTGACAATTTTTAGGACTTAGATTTGTGTGCTGTTTCCCTCTTCACGTTGTTTTCAAATTCTTCCTCCTCAGCCCGCTGACTCATTCTCTACAGCCCAGAAGCCAGTTCAGACTTCTCCCACAGGAAAATGCTCTTCCCCTCAGGCCAACTGCAGGGGTGGGCCTCTCTGCACTTCCTTCTGGCCTTGATGGCTTTATTCGGACTGCCACTGTGCTCCATCTGGAGTTTCTGGGTGTTCAACATGTAGCCACCATTTTTTTAAAAAAAATTAAAACATTATTTTATATGAAAAACACTTACTGGAACTTTTCAAAGTGTAGTACCAGTCTCAACAGGTTCAGTTCACAAAAGGGAAGTATGTGAGCTCGTTTACCTATTTCTTTTTAAAATTTCCTCCACTGGGTCAGTGTTATGCACGGTTTTCCCTATCACTGGCACGTTCAGCAGTCTTTCCATTTCTTATATTGGAAAAGGAGATTTTTCCCTCTACCCTAGTTTTGCTTTATCTCACACCAAGACTTCTTGAGGAAGGAAGCAATCATCCCCCTATCGAGAGAGCAAAAAGTTAAAGGGCAGCATCCTAGCATTAAAAAAAAAAAAAAAAAAAAAAAAAGATCTGCTTGTTTCTCTCTAAAATCTACATTGTCAGTCACTGTTCATATTTTTAGGATCATTATTAGACCTAATATCCTGGTTCACTTATGTCAGAACTTGAAAGATAACTGTCCATGGATGTGGGATGCGGGAGACTAACCCCCCATTTAGAATTGAAGCCCTTTCTCACGCACCTCTTCAATGATTCCTTTCTCTCCAGTTTCTGTGCTATCCCAGAGTCACCAGGGAAGGAAAGGTTTGTTTTGTTGGTCTTTCCTTCTTTGGGTGGTTGTGGGCTTTCTATTAATTACACATCTTTTGCATTTCAGCATCCAACATCATAGACCTTACTCATGTTAATCACTATCTTCCTCGTGCTTTTTTTTTAGCTCTTTGCTACTATTTTACTGGGATTGGGGAAGAATTCAAGCATCATGTTGAAGTATCTATCTCTTTCTCTGCCATTGTGAAATCAGGTTCACTCCCATTCTCAATGTTGAAATTGCTGTGGAGGGGATAAATAATGACATTGTCCATCCTCAGATCAATCCAGTAATGGATTGAAACTTATGTGCATACATATATAATTAGCCTCTGTCTTTTTATGTCAACATATACAACTATTTTCTGGGTGTTGTTTCTAAAATTGAATTTATTTTCTCTGTCCCCTTCGAACTATTACTTCTTTAACCTTTTATTATTAAAATCAAGATGGAAAGATGGGCACTTATGCCTCTCTCTTATTCTTTCCACCCAAAGTAAGAATTCAGGAGATGTGACAGAAGTCATGTTTCTGTGTCTGCCTCCCACCTCTCGACAATGATAAAGCATATTGTACTTCTTCACTGATTTCACCTACACTACTGTAGTCTGTGCTTTTTACCTGTAGTTTATGCTTTCTAAACTGTTCCATGTTCCTATATGAAAACTGACTTATGCTACTTTCTGTTTAAAAGAAAGAAAGAAAGAAAGGAAGGAAGGAAGGAAGGAAGGAAGGAAGGAAGGAAGGAAGGAAGGAAAACCCCACACTAGTCAAAATACTTCTGATCATGATTCATAACAACCTTCTCACACAAGCTCCAGCACGCTGCGGACCACATCACCTAATGGCTGAGAAGGTGGCTTGTCTTAGTGGGACTGGAATGAATCTAGGATCTGAATTCATGCTAAGTTCATGCACTAACACTGAGTGTATCTATAGAACAGAGCCCAGGCATTTGAAGAACTTATCTCATTAACTTCATTGATCGAAAGAACTCTCATACCTTTATTCTAATTTGTTTCAATATTAAAAAAAATTAGTCCTTTTCCTTCCTTCACAGTCCAGGGGGATGGACAAGACTGACAGAATTTACTAGAATGGACAGGGGAGAAGTGATATCCCCCAAAAGAGTGTGACTAGAATTCTTGGGATAACAGATGCCTACTATGATCCTTAGTGTAACTTAATGAACCCATCTTCTCAGAGCCTCCGTTGTCTCAGGTATGAAAGGCAGATAATGGGAATAATTATCTCATAGATTTACTGACTTCGTAACTATAAAAATGTTACAATATTCCACATTAAGTGCTAGATAAATATATGTCATGGATGAGCAATATTAGTTCTTCTTGTTATAACAAAGCTCACTACAAACCTTCCTCTCTGATCAGTTCACTGGGACTCGGCAGAGGATGAAAAATGCACATTTTCATTCCTCTTGGTCCTTTCCTGAGCTGTTTCTATGGAATGATCTTTCCTAATTCTATCTGCCTATGTCAGTGAGGTTTCATCTCAACCATAAAGTGTGTCTAACCTCAATCGTATTCATTGTATGATATGTGATATGCAAAGTAGTCAAATGTTTATATAAAACCATTGTAATAGCTCTGTTAAGACTCAAAATGAGAATTAATCCTGACTTTCTCTCTTGACTTGACTTGACTCCTCTGGATGCTTTGTGTCATTTCTTACCGACAAAGCACCAGCTGCTTCAGATGTTCACACCTTTAACACACTTTGCAGCCGAACACTTGACTCTCCATATTTACAACTCAATGATATTTACACACAGTATATACAAACCCGAACTTCATCTTCCAACTGCCATAGACTCTTCTCTCCCCGTAAAAGTCCTAGGAAACACAATCACCCAGATCACTCAGTAAGATCACCTACCACACACTCATGAGGAGCTGAGCTCAGATATCCATCATCTAGGTAAAAAGTCAGGCATGATGGTGCGTATCTGTCACCTTATCCCTGGGGGAAAGGGTTAGATGATTAACGAAAGGAATCTCAGGAGTTAGCCTGTCTACGTGACCAGCGACCACAAGGCTCAGTGACGTAATTTGCCTCAGAGAATAAGATGGAGGCTAGATTAGCGGGCAGAGTAAATGCTGTACAAGCATGAAGGACAGAGTTTAGATCCCCAATATCCACACAAAAGCTGGACGTTCTGGTGCACACTTGTAACCCCAGCAATGGAGGAGGTGGGCAGAAATGGATAGATCTCCTGGGATCAATGGCTAGCCAGTCTAGCAACAAGAGCTAGCCAGAGGTTCAGGGACAGAAGCTGTTTGTAAAAATATGGTGGAGAGCTATGGAGAAAGATACTTGAAAACCAACATTGGGTTTGCACATTCAATATGCATGGGCAAGCACACACACACACACACAAAGTACCCAGTCCATACACAGACACACAACACACACAGAAAATCATAATGGTTCCTGCCACTTTCTCTATCCGTCTGTGAGTAAACAGTGGCTGCCTGTCATTAGTCTTTCCACGTTGCCATCTGCTCCCTTCAATCATGGCCAGTTCTGCAGCCAGAGGGATCACTGTGAGGAGAACGTTGTCATGCTTCTCTTTGGTGCAAACTCTCCATGCCTTTCTGTGACCTTAAACATGACTCCCAGGGCTGTTAGCTCCACATGTGAAGTCCTGCATGCTCTGGCTTGTACCTGGCTTCATGGTCATGGAGAACCATCCTCATCTACAAATACATGGCAGCATTTCTGGCTCTGTTTTTCTCCAGAGCAGCAATCAGATTAACGATGCATTGTCTTTACATACAAAGATCTTTTTGTTTTACCCATTCCTTCCTTACCTTTTAAAATATACTGAGTTACTTGTATTGACTCAGCTGAGATGTGATTTTACCAAAAAACCATGCTTGACTCTTCACACCAGAAAACTTCTTTCCATTATAAGGCAGCCTGGTCTTTCTTTTCTTTTTTTAATTCAGAAATTTGTTTTGTTTTTCATTTTACATACCAACCACAGTTGGCTCTTCCTCCCCTCCTTCTGCTCACCTCCCCACCTTTCCCTCACCCATCCCCCATCCATTCATTCATCAGAGAGGATATGGCCTCCCATGAGGAGTCAAAAAAGTCTGGCATATCAAGATGAGGTTGGGCCAACCCCTTCCCCACCCTTCCCGGTACTGAGGCTGAGCAATGTATCCCTCCATAGGAAATAGGCTCCAAAAAGCCAGTTCATGCTCCTGGGATATAGATTATGGTCCCACTGCCTGGTCTTCATTTTCAACTTGCTAGCACTGGGTGAAAGGATAACTAAATCATGACAAATCCTTCCACCGTAGTAAATTCACATTGGCTCTTTAAAAAGATTCTGTAAAAGTTGTTGACGTGAGAAGATGCAAAGCAAGACTCCATGGGTGACAAATACTAACAACAAACAGGTGCTCACAATGTTTCAACTATGAAAACGTACAGAAAAATGTATGGAGCAGAAAACCAATCCTCATCCCTAAATGTCCATTCTCTGATCCTAGACAGAAATATAGTTTCCAGGGATATACAAATAGGTAAATTTAATTCTAATGAGATCTATTTTAGACTTCAGATCTTCAGAACGGTAATAAAATGCTTCATTTTTTTTTTAAAGACTCTACATTGTAGCAGTTTGTTACAGCAACAACAGACAAACAACGCGAGAGGATGCTTCAGCAAGGGAGAGTTTACATGTATTCTCTTTCTCAATTCTGTATGGATTCACAGACAAGAATTTTACAACTACCATAGTTTATGCTGACAGCTTTGCTTCTTAGAAGAGACGATCGCATTTTCTTAAGACTCCTGTATTTCTCTGTAGCACTTGAAATTAATAAAATCTAGAGCAACCATTTGGCTCACAAAGATACATTCAATGAAAATGTATTAACGACAAAATATGTCAAATTTTGTATTTTTTTTGGCTAAAACACAATACATTTTTGTCAGCTGCAGTAATAGCACTAGAAAATCTCTAGAAAAGACCTCTGGAGTAGTGGTTTTTTACCATGAAATATAGGAAGAAGTCTCAGAAAAGCCTTTATATCCTTCTATAGCAATCATAAAAATAAAAATAAGCATTTGATTTGGGGATCTAGCGATCATGTTGTATTTTTTAAATGAGGAAGAACTGGGTAAGGCTATCAAAAGAAAAATATGGATTAATAATTTCTCCATATGCATTTATATATAAAAGTATGTATGTAGCAGATGTGCATATGTGTGCAGGCATGCTTGCCTGTACTTGAACAGAGGTAAGAGAAGGATGTTGGGGGTGGTTCTATTACTTTCTACCTTAATCTTGTGATATGGGGGTCTCTCATTGATTCTGGAGCAAGGTTAGCAACGGGAATCCCCAGATAGCCCCCTGTCCCATGCAGTCCTGAAAAAGGTACATTTACCCATACCTGGCTTTCTAAGTGGGTGCCTGGATCAAAACTCAGACCCTTTGGCTTTCAGATCAAGCATATAACCCACAGAGCCATCTCTAGTACCACTTGTAGATACTTAATTTTTAAAATTTGTAAGAGAAGTGATTAACCTTAGAGGTTTACTTAAAAGATTATAAAATAATATTCACATTGTCACACAGTCTTCTGGCTCATCCTTCTTCTAAAAGAGTACAAATCCATACATGAAGGTTGAAATATAAAATAGCAGTATATATATGCTTTGCTTATAAAAGTAACACAAATAGCCGGGCGGTGGTGGCGCACGCCTTTAATCCCAGCACTTGGGAGGCAGAGCCAGGCGGATCTCTGTGAGTTCGAGGCCAGCCTGGGCTACCAAGTGAGTTCCAGGAAAAGGCGCAAAGCTACACAGAGAAACCCTGTCTCGAAAAACCAAAAAAAAAAAAAAAAAAAAAAAAAAAAAAAAAAAAAAAAAAGTAACACAAATAATAATTTCACTGCACAAACTATGCCCCCCAACTATACTTACACACATTTAAATAATTCATGCCTTCTCTAGTTGTTTCCTGGTGAGTGGAGAATAAATTTTTGTTTTCATTTCTGCACTTGGTCAAATCTCAGTGCTATCCAGACAGAGAAGATATCATAGAAAGAACAAAGAAAACAAAACAAAACAAAAAACCTAGGGAACATCACTCAAGCAGACTCCTGTAAAGAACACATTCACTGCTTTTTGTTTCCCTCTAGTGCCTTCTTGTGGCCAGTATGTGTACTGCTGAATCCCGGAACATGAAAATTACATCTAACCGCTCATGGACAGCATTTGAAGTTTCATATAACCTGTACACAGCTTAAACGTATTTGAAATCTACCTCCCCAGTTATGAATTTATAATATAAGTATATCCCATAATCCATCTTATATTTCCTTCCAGAATTGAACGTCTCTAAGTTAATTTAATTGCAGACATTTGTTTTCTCCACGTTTCACAAGCATGAAATGTTATCTTGCCAGGATTATCTAAAAGATTAAATATTGAGAGAAATACTTTCCATACATTAGATTGAGAGGACTCTTTTTAAATCTGTAATATCTAATGTTTATGACATTTTACATATATATCAAGAATTTTTAAAAATCAACATATTTGTTTAAAATTAATATAGCCTCAAAAAAAAAAAAGAACGAGAGAATTATTATGTCCATTTAGTGGACAAGGAGAAGTCATACTTTGCTAGGCAAACAGAAAAACTCAAGTGACAAGGATTCAAATGCATTTTCATGTTCAAAGAATAAATGAATTCGAACTTGTATTCATCAGTTAATAGAGCGTATGTGACAAGGCAAAACATTTGAGACTTCAACATGAGAAAGGCCTTTAACTACAGTTCGAGTACTAACTGCATACATTGCCTGAGGCAGAAATGAAACTGAGAGAAAATGGATGGAACTCTTTTTATAGAGATTTATGTGCCAATGGTCAGGACCGCCTGGGAGAGCAACTAAAAGGGATAGGAACTCTTCCAATGCAGCCATTCCATGTGATTGTTGATACTAATTGACAACTTGTTTGGATTAAGAAACACCTAGCTGAGTGATGGACAGCTCTGGATGGGTACATTTACATTTCCAGAGACAACCTTATCCTAGAGGCTCTGATCTAATGAATCAATCAACCAATTGATGGACTCATTGTATGCTGCTGTTATTGAAAGTTGATGAAAGGTAGGGAATGTACCCAAACAGGAGGAAGCACATCACAGAGGAGTTTGATGCGGAAGCTAAATTCTGCCCTGGCTTCTTCCTGTATCCTTTCTGTTTGTTTGTTTGTTAGTTTATTTTGGCTTTTGCAGACAGGGTTTCTCTATGTAGCCCTGGCTTACCTGGAACTTACTTTGTAGACAAAGTCTGGCTTTGAACTCACAAAGATTGGCCTGCTTCTGCCTCCTGAGTACTGGGATTAAAGGCATGCACTACCACCTCCTCTCCTATGTCTATTCTTCCTGCTTCTTCTCTACCATGATTTAAACTGCTATGTTGTGCTTTTTGTCTGTAATTAACTCATCCTCTGAATCTGTGAACCCAGATGAATCTTGGCTCCTTGCAATTGCTAGGTCTAGTATTTGGTCTCAGCAGTGACAAAGCCTGACTAATGCACCTCTTCTAGACTTCCATGATCATTAACCAACCAAGAAATTACGATTTGGCTTTGCACCTGGATTTCCTGCAGGGAGACGACGTGTCAGCCAGAACATTCAAGCTTTTCACAGCATCTGTCTTAATTTGAAATTTATTTGTATGAGTGGGCAGAAGTCATGTCTATTTTGTTTATCGCTGACTTCTTAATAGGTACCAGAGTGTTGGGCACGTAGGACAGCGTTCTAAACATCTGTTCAGCTCTGTTGGCCTCGACAGCCTGCCAGCCTTAAGCAACAACTCGGCACAACTCCTTCACAAGTCAATTTTTCTTTTGTTTTTCAATAGCATTTAATGTAACACTTAGTTGGCATGGCTACACAGAACTGAAAGGTCATCTGGCATATGGTTTTGTTTATTGATAGTTACTTCAGCAAGAGGCAGAGCTAAGTAATGGAAAACTAAATGGAGCGCTAAAATGACAAAGTATTTAATGCACAGCACCATCTCCCAGAAGCCAGTGGTGGCACCGCTGTCATATCTGGATGTTACCACTCTGTCTTGCGTCTGGCATGTAGTAGGTAGACAATCAAATATTTGCTGAGAAGAAGGGAATGCTGATGTCCCTTCCCTAAGTGGAGAAACTTATGAGTGTGTTTGACAGGGTTCATCATAGAGTAGGAAATACTCAGTGTAATTAGGGGTGAATGGAAAGTTTGCACATACTCACCTATACCTGATCTCATTGGAGCTTGTGCCAAGCATGCATCGTAAACAGAAAAGACAGTAGCACAATCATTTTCAAATTCAGAGAGCTAACTTTAATGAGTAAGATTTTTTTTGCCTAGAAAATGACTATCCCCCAAAACATTTCCAAGGAACAAGAGGAAATTTTGATCAGCAATGCCATGCTATAAATATTTGACCTAATTCAAGAACACTTCAGATCGTTCCTTTATTGAAACCATTTCCCCTATATAAACAAACCAAGAAAACAGCCTGGACTTTCTTCAAAGGAGTCTATACAGTCAATGACCCATGTAATAATATTATTTAACATAATTTCCTTCAGACTTTAGCAGAATAATTTTCTTTTTACCCACAACACCACAATGTATGTGTAATCTGAATACTGCCTTTTTAAAAATGTTTCATAGTTAGCTTTATATTAAAAGTTAGTGCCAAATACAATTATTGGCATAATGTTTGGACATCACTTATCAGTATTCTTCCACTACCTGATGCTTTAACATTCATATAAGTCTATGCTTTTCTTGGAAATGACAAGTATATATATTACAGGGAGACTTGATCCCTTTTTTCTGAACAAAGGGTATTTAAAATTCCTATGAAACAACATATGTTAGTCATATCTCCATTCACAGAGCAGACCAAATGCAGCTGAATTCGTTTTCATGTTTTTCCTTGTCTATAGAAACGGACTCCTACAACCAAACAAAAGAATAAACAAGAACATGCACCATGTTGACAAGTTGTCTGTGGGCTTCATTGTTGCTCTTCTTCAATGAGAACATTTGTCTCACAGAAAATTGAGTCAGGATTTCAGCATTTAAACACACAAAGCCCAAGTGTGCTGATGATGTCCTGTGTTGTCACAGCTCCTGAAGGTACACTGGCCTCGTGTTTCTTACCGAAGGAAACCCTAAGTAGTGCAATGGTTTCTAGGCCTAGGTAGAGCTATCCCTTTGAGATAAGAAGAGCCTGTGAGACTTTTCCTTAGTTCATAGACAATGGACTTTTAAGAACATACAAATATATGTTATTGCCCCAATTAGATCATAGTCATAAATGGCTTTGAATTTCTCCAGAAAAATCTACAGTGCAAATTGCTACATCTCTGAGAACAGGTGAGGAGTTTACTGCATTTTAAACATCTCAACATTTGGATTAATATCTTAATTGATTTAATGTGCAGGATTATAGTGATATATTGTGTACCCTAATAAACTTGTCTGGGGATCAGAAGGACAGAGCCAGCCACTAGATTAGACATAAAGGCCAGACATTGGTAGCACACACCGTTAATCCTATTACTCAAGTGGCAGAGATCCATCTGGATCTCTGTAAGTTTATGGCCACACTGGAAAGAGAGCCAGCAGTGGTAGCACACACCTTTAATCCCAGTACTGGGAAGCACATACACCTTTAATCCCAAGAAGTAATGGCAGGGCAGAGAAAGGTATATAAGGCATGAGGAAACAGGAACTAAAGCAGTTCAGCTGAGATCCCTTTGGGTGAAGACTCAGGGGATTTCAGTCAGAGGATTTGTGGAGTTGGTGATGTAATAGGTAGTGGCTATGACTTGCTCTACTTCTCTGATCTTTCAGCTTTCACCATGATATCTGGCTCTGGCTTGTTTTTTTTTTTTTTATTATAAGATCATCTAAGATTCAAACAATACAGGATGAACAGAACCAGAGATTTAGGAAAGAAACAAGTAAATGGAGAGAATTATCTTCACCCGCAATTATGTTCCCCATGTCTTATGGTATTTTATCCCTTAGTATATCTGGTATAAATGTAAATGCAAGATATCTACCCAAGTTATTGAATTTTATGACTTAAGCATATCAAAAAAGGGTGGAACCATATGTATAAGGGTGTTAAACTAAATATAAAAAGGATACAGCAAAACTTGATACTCAATTTTTATAATAAACTCAAAATTCATTACTTTGCTAAACATAGAGGAAAGAAAGACAGTCAAGTTAAGCAACATGCATTAATTAGTTTGCAAAGAAACCCAACATCCACATTTTCAGGACATATTCTGCAATCATTACATATCATCAATGCTACAAGTTCAGACTTTCCAGCCTTACAGTAGAACTACAAGAGTCCGGATGAACAGCTCACTGATATCCCACATCTACAAATAAGAGTGTCAGCTTACACACCCCACAACTTGCAATAGGAGTGTCTATCAGGTCTGGATGAGGATTCTGCTCTTCTTGTGCAGTACCACATGCCTCTCATGGTACCCAAACCAAAACAAACCAGGAGAAAGCCAAACTGGGAACGTAAGCAGTGGGTAGGGCTGAGGGTAAAAGCATTTACTGCACAAGGATGAGGATGTGAGTTCAGATCCCAGCATCCATGTCAAATGCCAGATGTGGGTGTGTACCCTTAACTCCGACACTTCGGTTGGCACTGCCAGGTGGAGTGATGAAGCTTGCTGACCAGCCTAGCTATGGATACAGTGACAGACGATGTCTCAAAGGGACAGGGAGTGATGGGGAGAAGAGGACATCTGAGGTTCTAGAACACCTGAGGTCCTCTTCTAGGTTCTGCACACATACAGAAGCACATACACACCCACAGTCATGTCTGCATACATTACACATGGGTGTGCCACACTCACATGAATATACATATTACCTTTCTCAAACACATATATAGATACCTATTTTTTAAAGTATCTTAAAATGGATTCACACCACCCCGTTGAGCTTATGTCTCTAGCCACAGAGTAAGGGCTGATGTGTCAAACATCTCTGTTCATTAATAGCTGAAGAAGGTTAAAAAAAAAAAAGGAAACAGATGTCAGCAAGATGCCACGGTAGAAACTCAACCTCTGTGTTCCCCTTCAGTAACATAAATCAACAATGACATGGACCAGTTCCCTTTGTGAGAAATCCAGAAAACAGTTACGAGACTACTCTACCATAGTGAAGCAGAAACCAAATCAAGTGAATCAGAGAGGAAATTTTTGGGCCGTAGTCTCTCTTCTGACTCAGCACAGAACAACTAGAAGAACACTCCCAGCATCCTCCTGGGAAGGGAAAAACATAGAATTTGCATCCAGCATCCTGGATTTGGGGTTAAATGCCCCAAGGATTAGTACTGTCTTACCTCCTATAGCTAAGTGATGGGACTTCACCCTGGGGCCTGCGGTAAGAGAAGTGATAGATAGGCAACTATAGGAAACTTGAGAAAGACTACAGAACTTCAGGCTGGCACTAGCATCACCAAGAGATTAGCTTCCTGAGGAAGGACACCAGCCAATCCTTGTCATTGAGAATGTGCATCCATATCGCTAGAAAAGATAGTCTATGGGAAAGATTTGAGAGACCCTCAGAAGCCTTCCTCAGACTAATAAGTGAAGGTGTCCTCTAGACAGATGCAGTCCATAAAGATCAAGAGAGAGCCAAGCCTCATGGCACTCACCGGTGCTCTCGGCACTAGAAACAGGTTGGGGTGGGGTGGGATGGGTGGGGTGGGTGGGGTGGGGTGGGCAGGCTAGTGAGAGCCTTTCTGAAATAAAATGGACCAAAGAAGCTATGGAGCACTGGGAAAATAAATAAATAAATAAATAAATAAATAAATAAATGATAAAATTTTTTTTAAAAAAAAACAACCAACCAAACAAACAAACAAAAAACAGTATCAAACTTCAAGTTGAGTGTGATGGCACATGCCTGTAATCCCAGCTTTTAAATGAGGCAAGAGAATAACAGAATTGAGTGCACCCTGAGCTACATCACAAGACCTTTCTCCAGAACACTTTTCTCACCTCCTAAAACTGGAAGAAATAACCATTTTTTTTCATGTATGCCGACAGCAGAGCAATCAAGCAAGGGGTATGAAGAAATAAGGAAACAAGCACAACGCATGGACCCTCAACACTGCCCCCTGCACGTGGGCACACACAGCACCTGCACAAAGACAGATGTTTCCTCTGTAACCAGCTGGGAAAACAGTGTTTTCTTTCCTTTACCATGCTCTGCACCTGTATAAAGATAACAGGTAGTTCCCTAAAAGCTTGGCCTTAGAGGATTTGGGTTGCTAACATGAGATATCTAATGTGCTATCCAGATGGAGCATGCTTCATGCACAGCTAGTTTAATATTCATGAAAACCTGGTATGGTGGGATTTGCGTCCCTTTTTTGCTAGATAAGAAGGCTGAGGATTAGAAATGTTAAAGAAGAATAAGGGGCAGAGGTCAGGTTGAAATTAGATAGACTAGTCTCTATGATCTATGTTCTTACCCAGGATTCTAAGCCAAGAGGAGAACTGAGAATTCAGAATATCTACAATCTGAGTTGTTATTATGATACAGGAGTCAAAAAAAAAATGTCTCTTCTACATTTGCAGTTGGTAAATGTGGGTGATCTATAGTTAAAGAGATATATGAAATAAGAATATAAGTAATGTCTTATTGAGAGCACTTTAAACTTTAGAAGACCTATAGAAACACATAATTGGTGACTGAGTGTATACAAGATTTATACAGTGTACTTATATTACTTATTATCAATAATTTTCCCCTCATGACATTTTGAATTTCTGGAGGTTAAAAAAAGCATTCCTCATCCACTCTTTTTTGTTAGCAAAAATACACTCTTACAAAGAATTCTGTTTTTTTTTTTTTTTTTTTTTTTTTTTTTTTTTTTTTTTTTTTTTTTGGTTTTTTCGAGACAGGGTTTCTCTGCGTAGCTTTGCGCCTTTCCTGGAGCTCACTTGGTAGCCCAAGCTGGCCTCGAACTCACAGAGATCCGCCTGGCTCTGCCTCCCGAGTGCTGGGATTAAAGGCGTGCGCCACCACCGCCCGGCAAAGAAGGATCAGGAATTTTTTTTTTTTTTTTTTTTTCAAGACAGGGTTTCTCTGTGTAGCTTTGTGCCTTTCCTGGAACTCACTTGGTAGCCCAGGCTGGCCTCGAACTCACAAAGATCCGCCTGCCTCTGCCTCCCGAGTGCTGGGATCAAAGGCGTGCGCCACCACCGCCCGGCTCTGTTTATTTTTAATAAATATTTTATACTATGTATACAATGTAGTCACTATGTGGAAATGCCCCTATCACGTAGTATAGGGGGAGGAGTAAGCACTATGAAAATATTAGTTTACCAAGGATGCTAATTTTAGAAGTAAAGTCCTTTTCACAATGTTTTTTGTTATTATACCACCAAGTGTAATAATCACATATGGGCTTAATATCTAAATTTTGTGACTCTGTCATAGTCTTACATCATATTATATCCTTACATAAACTTAGTATACTTGAATCTCTTCTTGTTTTGTCTCTGGAAACTGACATCAGAAAATCATTTTAGTTGAGTACTTAAGTGTCTCTAATTTTATGTCACCACTGTGAGTGTTCAAGAAAATTAAAGTATATTAATTTATATTAATTTTGTTATTCTTTTAACTCAGTAGTCTAGATTAGGTAAGTGCACTCAATCAAATAGGTATTGAGAAAAATTTCATTACCCTTCTAAAAATCCAGTACTAATTTCTAGAAGTTCAAACTTAAACAACAACAAAAAAAAACCAAAACATCCTAATATTTAACTTAAACTCTTTGTAAATAAAAAAGTATTAACTACCTCAGGGTTTACATGTTTGGGAAGGGCCCCCAATGACTAAAATCATTTGAATCTCATCCCAAGAATGTGAAACACTGTAAGTGGTGCAACACCTCAGACATAGATTTTACACATTGAAAATGTAACTTCTGCATGGTAGAAGTTAAGCAATATGAGTCTCCCTTTCCTTTAAAATAGTTATGGTGGGCTCACATCTGGATCACTCTGGACACTCCACTCCTAGAATGAAATGAAGCTGCACTGAAATGCAGTGTATCAAAGTTATAATTTTATAAACACCCAATGTCCTCATAATGTTAACAAATATTCCACAAAAATGATTATAACTGTGACTATGTTCCCACTCTAGGCAAAATGGCCTGCTGTAGAAGAAAGGATATGACAGGATGAGAAAATATGGCTGAGTCAGTAAAATTTAGATTCCCAAGCCTGTATATAACTATTACACTTTGTGATATAATAACAGAAGACATTGGGAAAGGAACTTTACTTCTAAAATTAGCATAATTCGTAAATTAATATTTTCATAGTCCTTACTTCACAGCTGTGGTAGAACTATATCCATCAGGTGTGACCTGCCAAGTATATACATATATATGGTGTAGCTTTTGACAAGAAGTGGCCTTGTGATGGCTTTTCTTGGTTGTCAACTTTACTACATATAGAATTAACTAAAACCCAAATGACTGGGCACATGTGTGAGGGAGTTTCTCTTATTTATATCATTTAAAGTGGGAAGGTCCACTTCTAATCCAGATCTTTACAGTGGGAAGATACACCTTTGATCCAGCTCTTTTTGGATGGGAAAATCCATCTTTAATCTGGCCCACATCTTTCTTTCGCTGGAAGCCTATATATAAAGGACACGGAAGAAGGAAGCTTGCTCTCTCTATGCCTGCTTGCTCTTGCTGTGGTTGGCAAGTTCATTCCTTTACTGTCAGCAGAACCAACTTCTTTGGGACTCCAGAGTATATCAAAGACTAGCTGAGATATTCAGCCCTGTGGACTGAGTAACTACTGATTCTTGGACTTTCATTCATAAGCAGTCATTGTTGGATTAGCTGAGCCAAAGCTTACAAGTTATTCTAATAAATCCCCTTTCTATAGATAGATGATAGATAGATAGATGATAGATATAAAGTGATAGACTCATGCTTTAAATTCTGTTTCTCTAGAAACCCCTTACTAATACATATGATAATTATGACAGAGGTACTCAGATGACTGTATCACACCCTTGGAAGGGAAAGAAAAAGGAGTAGCAAAGAACTTCAAAAGGCAGTTTCTCTCCCATTGGGACAGTTACAGAAATTATCAGACTCAGAGCAATGGAGATCTCATGCAG
The DNA here is from genome assembly GCF_004664715.2 of Peromyscus leucopus. Taxonomy (NCBI): domain Eukaryota; kingdom Metazoa; phylum Chordata; class Mammalia; order Rodentia; family Cricetidae; genus Peromyscus; species Peromyscus leucopus. Next base: position 20,229,133 of record NC_051078.1, on the reverse strand, counting down.
AAATTTCTGGTCTGTAAATGTTCTTTCCCTGTGAAGTCCTCTGTCTCACTGACTTCCTGTCTAGCCTTCTCTGGCATCTGAAGAAGCAGGACTGGCAGACCACCAGCAGAGTCTGCCCTTCAGGGGCCCCAGACACCATCCTTCACAAGAGGAAGAAAGTCAGATCCTACTTGGAAGTTCCTTCGCTTCTTAAAAGATAAGTCTGTGGTCAAATCTTGCCTCTTCTCTCAAAGTTCAAAAGGTGAAGGATCTGGACAGACAATTAGACCAGTCATCTTTTCATTTTGACAGCTCCCCCTAAGGTCAAGGGTAGAAAAGTCACAAGAATAACACAGAGGTCCTGAGAATTTCCCACGGGGCTAGCAATACACAGACAGGGGAAGGCAGGACCAAAGCCTTGAGCGAAAGAGACTCAAAGGTCCATTACCAAGACTGAACACCACCAAAGATACTCAAATGAGAAGTAAGGAAGTGACACCGGTCTTGAAGACTATTTTACAAGGTCACTCACTGGTTTGGAATGGAATCAAGAAATATCATCGTATAGAAGAGTTGATCAACAAAAGGTTGAATAACACAAAATTCTTAGAAATATTTTTTTTACAAACTTTGTTTAAAGGAAGCAGCCAAAATAATTCAAAGATAGATTTATCAAGCATATTATTAGGTAAGCATGTTTAATCTATTGCCAGGAGCTAGAACAGAGAAAACAAACCTGAATGTGTCTAGAACTAGAAGTGATGTAAAAATGCCAGTTTTTTAAAATGCCAGTATCCCATAAAGCTTCAAGAATGAAGAAGTAAAGAACAAACTCCTTATTCTATGCATGTCAAATACACTCTTCTAGGACTCTGTTCTAGAGAAGTTATATAATAACACATTTATTAAGTCAATCACTTGGCAACAGTTACACAATATATTAAATTCTTTTAAGTAATTTCTACTGGCATCTATAGGGGGAGGGATTATAAATTGCTCTAACATCCATTTTCCACATGAGGGAATTGGTATAAAAGAAGACAAGCAAGTTCCCACATCACAGAGAACACTGGCAGACTACAATTTGAACTCATTTGTCTGCTGCTGCCTTTATCTGCTGTGCCAGTGAGTTTCAGGGCACATAAGATGTTAATTATTTGAGAAGAGCATTAAGCAGGTAAAAAGAACCAAATCGGGAAACATGAACAATTTTAGAACTATGATTTGATCTCAATTTTAAGATTTCTAATCTCACTTCATAACAGCCCATCAAAGAATATTGTTTCTGATAAGTTGTTGAGTGATATAGAGTGAAGTCATTTAATCGTTTAAGTGTGTTATGCTTAGAGTATATGAAGATGTTTGAAACAATGCATAGTCTAATTTATAATAATCTGTTGCTGCATTTTAAGTTCTGTTTGGGTCTAATAAATAACTGCAGACTATGGAAATGAAACCAAGACACAGATTAACATTGCAATTTTTTAAAGTAATATGGGCTGACATTTGTCTCTGCAGAAGCTCAGCATCTGATCATATTGGAAGAGTTTCTGATTCCGCTAATAATTCACCAGGATTTGTGTCATATAATTAAAGGGTGCTGGATTTGGCTCGGCCCTCAGTAAGGGCAGTGAACATAGATTGTTTAAAGGAAAGTATGAAAATCTATGTAGAAGGAGACATTTGTCAATTAAATATCTATTGAATAGGTATCTACATGATGTTGGGTGCAATACTCATTGTTGGAAATGCAAAATCAATATTGGAAAAGTGGTCATTCAGTAAAGGGGTTAGACACACCCAGAAGTCATTATATTTGTGTTAGGGGGATAGCACAGACAAAAAAATGCTTGCTGAGTGAGCATGGCGAACAAAAATCAATCCTATGACACTCACATAAAAATCCTGTGCATCATTCTAAGCCTTTAATCTTTTAACCTTAGTACCAGGAAGGTGGCGACAGGAAGATCTCTAGGGATTACTGGCCAGCCAGTCCACCTCCAGGTTAAGTGAGAGACTCTGTCTCAAAAATAAACATGGAGAGCAAGCAAAGGAGACACCTGATGTTGACTTCTGCTCTCACATGCAAGCATACTGACAGCACTTGTACTTGTATTTTCATCTCTCTCTCTCTCTCTCTCTCTCTCTCTCTCTCTCTCTCTCTCTCTCTCTCTCTCTCCCTCCCTCCCTCCCTCTCTCTCTCTCCCATTCTCTTTAAATGCTCTAACAAACTCCTTGCATTAAAAATCCCTTTAGCAGACAATAATAATGGACACATTACCCTGGTATCGAATATCCCAGTTTTCCTAGTTTTTTTAAATTGTCATATAGTACATACCTAATATTTTTAAAGAAAGCAGAGTAGCTTTTATTTTTAATAAATGGTCTGTACTTTAAAACCTATAAATGGTACTTTATAGTACTTATCAAAGAAATTTATTTACAAATATATGTGACTATATGTACAAGATACATATTACAGGCCTAGCAGCACAAGACCCATAATCTCATCTATTCTTGAGACTGAGGCAAGAATTCTCTTAAGTTCTTTAAGGTGTACCTGAACTACAGAGTGTGTTCAAGGTCAATCTGCACAGCTTAATAAGACCACATCACAGTGTAAAATGTGTTTTCACGTGGACAATAGAAAAGACATCTTAGACCAAGTAACTACTGCAAAATAAAATCCAAGAAGTGTAATTTATTCAATAAAATTATAGTGTAATTATTTCAGCATTCAGAAGTGAAAACTATTAATGTTAATTTATTTCCCAAAGTGATTAACTAGGCTCTCTGGAGTATTTTGCACAGTGATAAGTCTACATAAAATTTATTAAATTTTTATTAATTCATATCTGTGAACTACTCAACAGGGTAGTCTTTGATTTGAAGCATGAATAAAAAAGCCAGAGACTGTTTAAATAATAACTTCCATTCTTTTTGTAAAAGAACGTTAGTTGCACAATTATAAATAGCTTAGACTATAATATCACCATTTATTACAAAAACTTTGAAGGGAAACTACAACCACAGTAAAAAAAAAAAAAACACAGACTCACTCCATTTTCAAAAGCACATGTGGAAAATATGGAATTTACAACCAGGAAATGATGATTGCCCAGTATATGAAAACTCATATAGCATGCATAAAAATATCACTAATAATCCAACTATCAAAAAAACCCCACCACTAAACACAACAGAAACTGCAAGGCCTAGTGGTACAGGGCCATAATCTGAACTACTCAAGAGGCTGAGACAAGAAGATTGAGTCAAAACCAACCTAAGCCATTTACATTTGAGATCCTACCTCAAAAATACAATGATGATGGTACCATGGTGATGATGTTGGTAGCAGTAGCAGCACTGGCAGTTGTGTTGATGATCAAGCTAGGGATATATCCCAGGGGCAGAGGACTTTCCCGGCATGTGTCACGTCATATTGTAATCCCTAAAACTACTCTTCCCCACCAGAACTAACAACCCAAACACTATGTCCTCAGTCTGCTACTAGGGCACCAGCTCTAAGGTGGGATACACTTCAGCTGTTTGTTATTGACTTCTACAATAGTACCTATGATCCTGAAGATGCTTAACCTACCTCTAGGAGGATGGGTGGAAACTGACCAATGAGAAGCCATCTAACATGCTGGCTCTGCTAGATTTAATACACATCTTGTCCTCTTCGAAGGAGTGTAGTTTAGAACCCAGGCACATGGAGGAAAACACCCACCAAAGAATGGAGGGAAAGAATTGTAATGATAGAACCATAGGTGTAGGTCAAAAATATTTCAGAATTTTAAGTTCCCTGCTATTATTAGTCAACAAACTTGCTTTTAACACCGAAGTATCTTGAACTAGTTTCTTTTAGACTTTTCATCACCAAGGGACAAAGAAACCAGATTGATCCAATACACTGGAACACATTTACCTAAGGCTAGATAGGATTGTGACACTCTGCCTCTTTCTGCTTTTAGTATCCTAAAAAAAAAAAAAAATGAACATTTCTACAGTTTCTAAAGTGGTAATATGAAATAACTTTATAAATACCAATAATATTTAAAATGTATCCCAGGAGGGGCTGGAGAGATGGCTCAGAGGTTAAGAGTACCAACTGCTCTTCCAGAGGTCTTGAGTTCAATTCCCAGCACCCACATGGTGGCTCACAGCCATCTGTAATGAGATCTGGTGCCCTCTTCTGTATACATAATAAATAAATAAATCTTTAAAAAATGTCTCCCAGGGGAAAAAATGCTATTCTAAGGATTCCCAATGGAGTCAGAAATTACTTGGCTCCTTAACGATTTTATCTGATAGGACACATCGGACAGATAGATGATTGATGGGAAACTTATCCTATACTTCTTCATGGCTCACTGGGTGATTTTTTTTTCATGCTAATCATTTTAACCCACACAGTCAACTTTGCCCAGTTTGTTAAGGCAGAGTTTCTTGTACTCTTTGATATTATTTTCCCCGTGATGGTGAAAAGCATTAAGGTTGATTAATAGAAGACTTTTCTCAAAAAGAAAGCAGAGCATGTTTTGCTTGATATTTTACATGACATGGCATAAAGCTGTTAAAGGGCTTAAGGGCAACAACTGCTGAGCTGCCCTGGGATCTCTTTGAGCCAGTGTACACATGCTATTTTGGAGCTCAAGCCAGTAGGAATCATAGCTGCTACAAGGGCTAGCATGTGGGATACAGCAGCTTTCCTGTGTGCTTCAAAACATAAGCTCTATTAATCATGCTTTACAAAACTCTGAACTGGCACTACTAATAATCCAATCTAAGTGCATCACTTGTACCTGGTTCTATATATGCACACAAGGGGAATATTTGCAATATTAAAACATTAAAAAAAAATCTACTTTCTTTTTAAATTAACATATTTAAAAAGAGAGGTAGAGTATAATAATTTGATACAAGTACACAATATGTAGTGTTCGCCTTAAAGGAACTGGCATTTCCACCTCCCTTTCATTCCTTTGTGTTCAGAACCTGTGAGCACCCTTGAAGCTTCATATAATATGCACTAGGTCTTTGTGCACTGGTCATCACTCAGAGCTGTTCTGTAATAGAAAACATTCTCTCTATCCAATCACGTTTACTCCACATTATTGAACTTCTCTCTGTTCCATCTCATCCCCTATAGCCCTATCATCCAGAAAATATTATTCCACCCTGTTCTTTAAAATCAACTGTTTTAGCTTCTGCATATGAGGTATCAAGCAGTACTTGCCTTTGTGTGTCTGACTTACATTTAAGCAATGCTTTCTATTTCCTTCCATTCTATTGCAAAAGACAGAATCGTATTTTTCTTTATGGATGAATAACTCACTCTCTCTGTATCTCTGTTTGTCTCTGTCTCTCTGTGTGTCTGTCTGTGTCCCTCTCTTGCAAACACACACACACACACACACACACACACACACACACACACACACACACACAGAGAGAGACACACATGTCTCTGTATGTGTGTGCACATGTGCTCATGCATATTACATTCCTTTATCCATCATCTGTCAATTGCCACTTAGGTTGATCCTGTGTCTGGATGTCTTAACTGCCATGAATAGAGCTATAATATGTATGAGAATATAGTTATCTCTTTGTTATGCTGATTTCATTTCCTTGCCAAATATACACAGACTTCAGATAGCTCATTCAAATAAATCTATTATTTAAGGAATTCCCATACTGTTCTCCACAAAGGTTGCAATAATTTATACTATTTCTAGCAGTTAATAAACAGTGATTTTATTTGCATTCCTAACGAAGTCATTTTTTGCTTTTCTAAAAAAATAATTCCCATTCTGAATACCCTAATTGTCATCACAGAGCCTTTCTCCAGTAACTGATAGAAGCAGATGCAGAGATCCACAACCAAGCACCAGGCTGAGATCCAGGAGTCCAGTCGAAAAGAGGTAAGAGGGATTCTATGAGCAAGGGGCATCAAGATCATGATGGGGAAAACCTACAGAAATAACCAAACCAAACTAGTGGGAACCCATGAAATTTAGAACAACACCTGTAGAGCCTCCATGGGACTGGACTAGGCCCTTTGCATAAGCAAGACAGTTATGTAGCTTGATCTGCTTAAGGAACCCCTGGCAGTAGGATCAGGATCCATCCCTGGTGCATGAGCTGGCTTTTTGGAGCCCACTACCTATGGTGAGACACCTTGCATAGCCTTGAGGCAGGGGAAGGGGCTTGGACCTGCCTCTACTGAATGTACCAAGCTCTGCTGACTCCCCATGGGAGGCCTTACCTTCTTGTAGGAGGGAATGGGGGGGTGGGTTGTGGGGTGAGGCTAGAGGGGCAGGAGGAAGGGAGAGGGGGAATCTATGATTGGTATGTAAAATGAATAAAAAATTCTTATTTTTATTAATCTTCTGTGTAACTTACTCACTACTTCTATTCTTTTAAGAAATTCCTATTCAGACTATTTGGATATGTTAATACAATTATTTCAAAGGTTTGTACTGTGTTCCTAAGACCTTTAGAATTTCTATTATTCTTCTGTCATAAGATTAATTTAAAAAATATTTTTTCCAATGACAAGTGGTGTCTTCACTCCAATGTTCCCTCCCCTGTGCATAAAATTTGGGTTTGATATAATTCCATTTTTCTGTTTTTTGAATTCTGTGTCTCAGGGGTCTTATATGAGATTTTGTTGCTATCATTTGGTTGGTTGATTTTTTTGTGTGTGTTTTTCTTTTGTTGGCTTTGCCAAGACCACAGTAATTCTACTATGTTTATCTGTTTTACAATTCTAGGTAAATGAACCTGAAGCTTCCTGCATGCTGGAAAACACTCTACCACTGAGCTGCATCGCTAACCTTCTCTTTATTTATTCAATTTAATTACTTTTTTTGAGACAGGATGTCAATAAATTCGCCTACAATAGCCTTAAACTGCATTTTTTTTTTCCTGGAACACTCTAAGTAGCCGGGAGTCTAGTCCTATAATACAGGCTCAGCACCTTCCCATCTGCCCCTTTACAGTTTCATAGTCTTGGGTTGGGTCTTTGATCATTTTGAACTGACATTTTATAGGATGAGAGGCAGAAAGTCAAGTTGTATTAGTTTTCATATGGATATCCAATTTCCTCAGACTATGTATTGAGAAGGCTGTCTTCCATCAACGACTGCTTTTGGTCTCTTCATTGAGAAACAACTTACAGAAACATGGGTTGATTTCTGGTATCTATTTTGTTTCACTAGATGATAAGTCAGTGCTTACATATGAATCACATTGTCTTACTTACTATAGTCCTGTAATATATCTTGAAAATTGCTATTAGTATTGCAGCAACAGGGCTTTGACTCCAAGTAGCTTTGGGGTATTTAGGATCTTCTTTCTTATGAACTTTGGGAGATTTTTTTACTTCTGTGAAGAATTCACTGGTAGTTTGATGTAAACAGCACTGAATCCAGAAACTAATTTGGATATTAAGGCCATTTATCAATACCTTCCACTTATGTGCATGGGAAGCCTTTCTATTTACTCACATCTTGGAGGTTCCTCCACCCCAGGAAATTTGTAATTTTTGTTGCACTGATCATGTACTTTATTTATTTATTTATTTTTTTTTGGTGTTTTCAAGACAGGGTTTCTCTGTGTGGTTTTGGTGCCTATCCTGGATCTTGCTCTGTAGACCAGGCTGGCCTCAAACTCACACAGATCCTCCTGGCTCTGCCTCCGGAGTGCTGGAATTAAAGGCATGTGCCACTACTGCCCGGCGATCATGTACTTTCTTAGTTCAAGTTTCTTGTATGTCTTATTTGTGTAGTTTTTATGACTAGTATTATCTCTGTAGTTTACTCCACAATAAGTTCTTTGTTGATACATAAAATTTTACTAATTTTATGCCAAGGAACTTTATTCAATTTGTTTATTGCCTTTGATGGCTTGGTGACCTTCAGGTCTCTATAGAATAATGCCCTTTGCTAACAAGTATTATTTCCCTTATCCCCTTATTATCCATCTACATCCCCTTTATCTCTTCACAATGACTACTTCCTCTAGTTAAAATGTTCACTGCTATTTTCAGTAAGAGTGGGTTAATGGATATTCTCATTTTATTCTAGAGCACACCAGAAACACATTCTGTTTTTCTTCACTTGGCATAATGTGAGGCTGGGAGTTTCTTATTTATGGTTATTATTATGTTTGATATATTTCTTGCATAAATAACTTTTCTTATGCTGAGTATTACCAAATGGTTTTTAGTATCTATTTAGACATTCATATAATTTTTTGTCCTTCATTCCACTGATGTGATCTATTGATTATGAATTTGCATATGTTGATTATAGATAGAATTAACGTAGATGGTAAATTAGCCCAAAAAATCAGGAAAAATTTAAATATATATATATATATATATATATATGTTCTTATATTTTACGTAGTATAGAAGTAACTTTAAGTAAAGCACTAGTTAAAGAATACTGTGATGAGTAGAAAAATCAAAAAAGAATTAGAAAAATAAAATGATTAAAATCTGGAAGAAAAATATATGTGCAAAATACAAATGAACATAGACATGTTAAACTCATCCACTCACACACTAAATATAGTAAATGCAAATCTAAGAACTACTCCAATAAAAAGGAAGACAATTTTAGATAAGACAATGAGAGAACATCCAATTCTTTTCTTTGTTTTGATAAAGGATGAAGTTAAAAGGTGTATACATTAAGTAGAAATACACAGAGGTTAGAGAGTAAAGGACAAAAAAAGGAAAAAAATGTTATGGAAGCAGTACCAGTCAGAAAATAGGTATGGCTACACTAATATCAAAGTAATCTAGAAGACATAAAGTATTCTAGAGCTAAATATGGACATCTATCAATAAATAAGTCTATTCACCGGTACAATAGGAAAGTCATATCTGTGGATACACTTAACGACAGAATTTCAAAATGCCAAAGAAATTACTAACATACATACATATATATGTTAGTAATACACACACACACACACACACACACACACACACACACACACACTCTAGCTACTACAGAAATTGAACTTCAGAATTAGTAACAAGAAAATACCCAGTTTGAACAGTTTAATACACTGTTCAAAAGTCTATAGATCAAGGAAAAAATCAGAAAGGATGCTGGAGAATGTTCTCAATGTAATGATAGTGAAGAGATCATACATACTTTTGTGGGTACAACTTAAATAGTACTTAAGGGACATTCACACCTTCAAATATTTTTGTTAGAAAAATGAAACAAGTTTTAAATTGTTTCTATCATAAAGAGCAAGAAAATGAAGAGAAGTAATCAAAAATTTTAAAAAAAATTACAATTGTTTTTTGTTATATTCATTAAGTTACTTAACACCATTGATAAATGGCTACTGGAATTGAGTGAGGGAGAGGAGAGAAAGGAGAGAGGAAGAGAGGATAAGAAAAAGAAAGAGAATACAAATCTTACTTATAATAAATCAAAGAAGCCTGTGGTGCTGTTATGCTTTTATGTCAAGTCAATGCAAGCTAGGATTATATCTCGAATGAGAAAATGCATGCATGATACTGGCCTGTAAGCTAGTCTGGGGGGCTTTTTCCTGATGGATAACTAATATGGGAGAACCCAGCTCGCAGTGGGTGGTGCACTCCAGAGCATGAGGTCCTGAGTTGTACAAGGAAGAAGGCTGAGCCAGCCAGCAAAGAGCACTCCTCCATGGCCTCTGCATCAGTTACCACCTCGAGGTTCCTGTCTTTAGTTCCTGCCCAGACTTCCCTCCATGATGAACTGAAAACTGGAAGGCAAAATAAACCCTTTCCTCCTTAAGTTTCTTCTGGCCATGTTGTTTTACCACAGCAATAGAAAACCTGTCTAAGACATCTACTACCAAGATCACTGTAGATGTTACAATGAACAGTATTAGTACTCTGCCAATAACTTTGACAAATTTGATTACATGTTTAAATTCTTTGAAAACTGAAGTACCCAAAAGAACAAAAATCAGAAAATCTAATTCGCTTTATATGTAAAATGAATTCAGTGTTACTCGACTTTTCAACAAAGGAAACCAGTTCTAGACCATTTTATGGATGGATTCCATGAAAATTCTAGAAAGACTCTTAATCTTATACAAAGATTCAGAAAGAGCTAAAGAGGGGACTCTCCTATTTTTTTAAAGAGATGTGTCACCCTAATACCAAACCTCATATGGCAAAACAAAACATAAATCAAAATAACAAGGGGGATTTCATTCCCAACAATAAACCTTTTATCATTAAACAAAATTACTTAACACGCTATGAGAAAAACATGCTAAAACATTTAAAAGTCAGTTATTAATGACTCAACATGATCTACTGCACGGATTCAAGATTACATTTTAAAAAAGCTTTCAGTGCAACTGTAATGTAACTGTAATGACAGAGTGAAGAGAAAGAACACCCGAGCATCTACATAGAGGTATGAATATGTGTGACAGGAGTAAGCCTCTATTTACAGCAAGTAACTGAGACTTAATAAAACAGGAAGGGAAGGGCATATACTGTCTGTCATTCTGATAAAGGACATTCACTAAAAGCCATAGATAAATCACAGTCAGTTGTGAAACAATGAAAATCTGACATGAAAGGAATGTTACTGTCAGGTGAATATGAGAAATGAGAATTTGGGGCTAAAAAAAAGTCTAGAAACACAAAAATAAATCATATTTGTTTTGCACATGATTGAAAGAGATTCAGTAACTTATAACGTGGCTATAATTTACAAGCAATCAGGCTTCTGTCTACATTCTCTGAAGCTAATACCCCTGCTTTCAGCTCCTATGCATAGCAAATTACTTGAAGCTGTTTGGACCTGTCCATCACCACAGACATATGCCTAAGGACAGTTAGCGAGAAGAAGGGGGGGGAGACAGTGAGGATGAGGGCAGGATTCTGGAGGCACAGGAAAGAACCGGAAGAAGCCTGAAGGGGGAGGTGACTTGGAGGAAACAGCACTTAGGGAGTTAATTAGACATGGCAGGCTCCTCCAGGCCTGGAGAGGTCCACAAGATACCAAGACCTGGCTCCTTTGGGAAAAGGAAATTGGGTCAGAAGCAAAGAGGAAACACAGCTCTGTAATAAGGTGGAGTGCCCAGCTGCCGGAGGCAGGGTACCAGCAAAAGGAAGTTTTCAACTATATCACCACACATGAAGCTAATGAGCTAAGTACCAGCTGCTGCGGAAACCTAAGATTTTGAAGTAGCAGTCAATGGAACAATTAGGGAATTATCAAAACAGCCAAACTTGAAACTAAGGAGTCAGGTATGAAGCATGAACGATTTGAGTATATTAATATTCAACTAGTATTGCATGAAAAACAAGTGAGCAGTGGAGTAGAGAAGCCAGTACATCATTTCTATACATACATCAAATAATATTATTTACCTACTCAGCAATGCATTTGCACCTACTCTGCCTTGGGCATAAGAGTAGTCATCAGAGGGATGAGAAATCGCTCCTCTGAGAACTCAGAGCTTTGTCACATGCCATAAAGAGGAATAAAAAATAAGAATGTCAAATGGGTTAGGATTCTAGAAAACCAGGGCTAGCAGCTCCGGAGACTAATTCAACAATGGCAGCAAAAATATATGTTAAATATTTTAAAGTTTTAACAACAATCTAAAGGACAGAGTCTGTGACTTGCCAAATCTCTCTTCTAAAATGGAGCCACTACTTCTGGGAGGAAGTAATAAAGACTTTTACATAATAAAGTAACCTACCTGGGAATATTTTATGACAATCACTATCTGAAAAAAAAAAAAAACTCACAATCGGGATGACCATCAAGTCTTCATTTCTTCTCCACACGCTGATCTCCCCCCATGAGTAGACATGAAAACTTGGGGAATGGCTCCTCAGCCTCCCTATTCTGTGAAGAGAGCAGCAGCTGAATCACAACTATCTATTCTTATTGAAGACCTCATTGCAACCCCAGCCTAGGGCTGTAAGGCTGTCTGAAGAGGTCACCCCAGGAGGGACCACCCTGTGTGTGTGTCTGTGAAGGAGAAACATGCATACAGAAACGGAGGAGGACGCAGGCTTTAGAGAGTGGCAACTGATGTACAGGGAGACGCTAGAGAGTATCAGAATAGGTACCTCTGCTCACGTTGCTTTCTTCCTAAATGTTCCTCATGTGATAGTCCGGTTCTATCTTTCTGATTAGAAAGTTTCCATAAGCTGAAAATAACACACTGTATTATCACATATGCCTTGTAAGGAATATGAGGCCAATAGCAGGTGACCTGAAACTTTTGCTTCTGAGTTTCTGTTGAGGCTACAGTGAGGCTGATGAACAGGACTGACATCTCATTTAAGGGCTCATCTGGGGAGAGATACACATCTCAAAACTGTAGAGAGGTTGGCCAAATTCAATTTCTTACCCACTTTTTTAAGTTCGTATTTTTCCTGGTTGTTAGCTAGAGGCAGCCCCTAGTTCTTCACTACTTAAGTCTCTCCAACCAGCAGCTGTTTCATCAAAACCAGCAAGGGAGAGTCTCGGCTGGCAAGACAGGAGATGCAATGTCATTTAACATAATCACAGAATGATCATCTCCTGACTTTTGCTATATTCCATTGATCCAACACTTATCACGAAATCAGGCCATATTCAAGAAGATCGACTTTTCCAAGGTCATCATTGATTCAAAGAAGCAAAGTCATGGGGACATAATGAGGGTACCTGGATGACAGACTGATGGAACTAGTTAAGATTTAGGAGGTGCCCTTTCTAGGGTACTTATATTCCCTTTTTCTTAGACTGACTGGGTATCATCCTTAAGGATAGAGATGCCAGTAACCAAGAACAGGACAACTGTAGCTTCAATATGAGGAAGGAACCCTTTATAATCTTTGCTGGAGTAAAAATATGGGACATGAATACTTCCAGCTACAAAATTCTGATGGGGAAAATTTTACAGGATCCTATCCCTGGATGAAGAGGTATGGGCAATCAATGGTTGCAGAGAGAGGGAAAATCAGGCTTATCCATGACCAAGCCCAAGCTCCATGATAGATTATCCAGTCTCAGGTGATCAGCCCCTAAAACACATGTACATATGAGCAATGCTAAATGGACTCAGTAGGCTTGTATGTATATGTATGTGTGTGTATATATGTTCTCTCTCTCTCTCTCTCTCTCTCTCTCTCTCTCTCTGTGTGTGTGTGTGTGTGTGTGTGTGTGTGTGTGTGTATGTAACAACAATGATTAAATATAAGGTCATAAAATTGATAAAGAGTGAAGGAAAACATGAGAGGAGCTGGTGGGGAGAGGAGGGGTGGAATGTAACCCTGTAAATGCAATACTTAAGCATGAAATTCTGAAAAAAATAATGGTTCAGATTAATCTTGTTCATCCAAGGCAATGCATAAGACATGTGACTGCTCCAAATGAAGAGGGCAGTTGTTGCATAAGCATGCCCGGAAACAGACAGCAGTGACAACATCTGTTATGGATTGAATATGAACAGTCCCCCACAGGCTTATGTATATGAACAATTGATGCCTAGTGGTGGTGCTGTTTTGGGGAGGTCATGGAACCTTAAAGAAGGAGACTTTGCTGGTGAAAGGAGGTCATGAACGATGGGTTCATGAATAGTAAACTGACCCTGGCTCCTGCTCCAGCCCCCCAGTATACTCCTATTGTGCAGTCACTGTGGGACCAGCCTCAAGTTTCCACACCCAGGCAAGGGTCCTAGCCACCATGCCTCTTCTCCTCAAGCTCAAAGAAATATTTTCTCTCCCAAGTTGCTTTTTGCTAGCTAGGTCTTGGGTCACAGCCAATAGAATAGAATGAATTTAGAAATAGAAATGTAATTAATATACCATTGGATCGCTAAGTTCTATTGCAAACTTCAGAATTATACGAGAAAGTTGGAGCTATAGACAAATAGAGACCATGGGTAGTTTGTTGCTTGAACAATAACAGAACCCCTGGAGACTGCAAGGTACAGAGTTCAAGGAAAGGAAGAAAACATATGAAGCTCATCTCCCTCACTCTGTTTGAGCATTGATGTAAGCTTTGATTAAACACAAACGGAGGAATGTTCTCTTCTATACATGCCCATATGCATACATTAAAAGGATATGCACAATTTTTTCACTGAGTTTTTCAGTCTAGAAACTAATAGAGAATGAGCTTTTGAGAATATACAGAAATTTCAAAGTGAACAAATAATCAAACCAAATTTTAATAAAAAGCCACTAGCACAAGAAGTCTATGAACTTGGCACCTTTCCCAAGGCCTATTAGGTTTGGCAAATGATAACAGGTGTTGCCTCATATCAGAATAATAAGGGAACAAATTGCTCACACCCAGGCTTATTTTAAGATCATATGTAAAGATAACTGAGGAAGCAGCAAGTGTCCCTAGCCAATAAACAGAAGTATATAGTAAATAGTTGCTAAAAAGGAAACGTCTTTCAACGTAGAAGTGATGGTATGACTGACAGGTATGGAGGCTCACAAAATGACCCCTCAGCTGATGCCAGATTATGTTGCTGGTGAGAGTTATCTCTAGATTTCAATAGTTGATAGATAAAATGGACTACAATGTCTTGCAATTGCCTGTCACTGAGCTATTAGGTAGAGGCACTGGTGTGGAGATATTGCTTATGGGCTATAGGGAGCTAGATGTCACATCTCAGGATTCTGCAGGGTTTGTTCTCTGTACTTTCTTCTCTGTACTCTGGGTACCTGAGTTTCCTTTCTGTCATGGGGAAGGCCTCCATACATGCTGCTTCTCTATAAAGAATGTCAATCAAGAATGCTTATATTTTCTAAACCATATTACCTGATTAATTTCTATTCTTCATATTTTAATTGGAATAGAACTCACTCATGGGAGACTTTGTTAGGTCCCTGATTAGGTCAGATCTATCTGCTATTTCATTCTAAATCCATGTGATTATACTTTGTATTCCTACCACATGCACAGTTTCTGTGATTCTTATCTTTCCTAATGTTTTAATAAAAGAAAACCTACATTCTTGTTTTTAAAACACCACCTTTTCACATTGTTCTCATGTACAATAGAAAAAACCAATTTAGACAGAAAAGGCTAAGTAGACCTATGAAATAATTAAAATACATTTATTTTTAAATTTATACATGCTGCTTTAGTCATGAGTAGTGACTTAGCTCAAGTATTAATTCAGATGTGCTGTATAGTAAATAGGGGCCCCTGTAGGTAGTACGTAGGTGCATATTCAAGGTATAAGGTATACATGCTCAATAGAGAACTCGGACAACTTAATCTGAACCTTGCTATTACAAGCCCTGATGTAAGGAGTGGAAGTATTTGCATAGAATATACTAACACACTAACATTTAGGAAGGAATAGAGTTACTTAAAGCTGAAGGACTCCTAAACAGTAGAGCAGTACATTTGACATGAATTGTTTGAGCCTTGGTCTATTTCTCTTTCAAAATAGTAATGGGTGGGCTGGCAAGAAGGCTTAGGCTCAAAGTTAAAAAAAAATGAGAGAATGATAATAAA
Organism: Peromyscus leucopus; assembly: GCF_004664715.2. Classification (NCBI taxonomy): domain Eukaryota; kingdom Metazoa; phylum Chordata; class Mammalia; order Rodentia; family Cricetidae; genus Peromyscus; species Peromyscus leucopus. Next base: position 20,213,636 of record NC_051078.1, on the reverse strand, counting down.
TTACTAAACAAGTAAATTTCCTCTTTTGTTGTCCTTTTGTATACTGTGTGAAGATGTATCTGCTTAACCTCACCTGCCTAAGGCATCTTCTTGTTGCAGAACATTACCTTAACTCTGTGAAGATGTGTTACATTTGTTTATGCTGCAGAAATTGCATAAAGGTGCGTTAGTTTTGTTTACACTGCATTTATTTAATTATGTAAAGATGTGTTGCATTTACTTCACCTTGCCTGCCTAAAGGATGTGCTTGGTCTAATAAAAAGCTGAATGGCCAACAGCGAGGCAGAAGAAAGGATAGGCAGGGCTGCCAGGCACAGAGAACAAAGAGGAGAAATCTAGGCTGGAGAGAGGGAAGAATGAGAGAAGAAGAGAATGAGGGAGATGCCTGGGGCAAGAAGCCAGGCAGACACCAGCCAAACAGACACAGAGAAGTAGTGAAAGTAAGATATGCAGAAGCAAGAAAGGTAATAAGCCCCGAGGCAAAAGGTAGATAAAGAGAAACAAGTTAATTTAAGTTAAAAGAGCTAGCCAGAAATGTGCCTAAGCTAGGCTGAGCATTCAAAACTAATAATAAGTCTCTGTGTCATGACTTGGGAGCTGGTTGGTGGCTCAAAGGAAAAAGCCTAGTATACTTTCTGATTGGCTTAATAAAAAGCTGAATGGCCAACAGCTAGTCAGAAGAGGATAAATGGGACTTCTGGGGAGAGATAGGAACTGCGAAAAGAATCAGAGGCAGGGAATTCGCCAGTCAGACATGAAGGAAGTCAGATGTATGGTACTGAGGAGAGGTAATGAGTCATGTAGCAGAATATATATTAATATGAACAGGTTAATTTAAGTTTTAAGAGCTAGTTGGGAACAAGCCTAAACTAAGGCCAAGCTTTCATAATTGATAAAAAGTCTCTGTGTCATTATTTAGGTGCTGGTGTTCCAAAGAAATATCAGCTATAAATCCTCTGTGAAAAGAATAGGAAAATGCACATAAAATAATTCAATGGTTTTTAAAAAGAACCTGGTATGAGAAAAATATCCTGGAACTCCATATGCAAACAAATTAAAGATAGTACTTCATACAAATTTTAATGAAAATTATAAGACAGAATATTACTTTGAAGAACAATCTCTTCTGGTCTCTCCGTGGTCTCTTCAACAGCCATCTATACACTGCCTGTCATCATGTTCAGCCTTCCCTACGTGTCATGCCAGATGCTTCAGTCACCATCCCCATCGTAACATCTAACTTTTAAAGATGCAGGTTCAGATGGAACAATCAGAAATCAGGAATTCTGTATTAACTTCTTTCCTAATTGCTATGACAAAATAATTCATGGAAGTCACTTAAAGGAAGAAATAAAGGAACTGCAATCCATCATTGTAGGAAAGGCATTGTGGCTGGGCTCCTCCTCTGGTGGCAGGACCCTGTCACATGTCTTGGAAAACAGAGAGCTCCTAAAGGAAGCAGAGCTACCTACAACTCTCCAGCTCTTTCCCTAGTGTACCCCTTCCTCCATAAGGGTTCCCACTCCTGAAGAGTCTACAGTCTGCCAAAACAGTGCCACCAGCTGGGGACCAAGTGAGCAAACCCATGACACTGTGGGGGACATTTGACATCCAAACCCCAACAGATGCCATTTCAGACAAAGTGTCATTCACCAACTGCTTTCTGAAGTCACAATTCAAGACCATTGATCAGCAGGCTCTAAAAAGAAAGGGCCAAATCACTTCTCGTGTGCCTGGCGACCTTCTACCCAATCCTTGGATTTCTAGACATTTGATTTCTCCTGAAATTTCTCACTTAAAATTGTATTTTTCATTAATAAAGTGATGCTGCAATGCTTAAACGTTCTTAAATATGTGATAGGAAGGGTGTTTCTTCATAGGAACATGAGAATCACAAGAGCTTCAATTTAGTTCTTACATGATACGGGAGCCAACTTCCTATGTTATTTTAATGAGGCTGACATTAGTGATTCACATTTTCTTTGACTAAGGCTTGGTTGACTGTCACTCCAAGAATGTGCCACTTGGTATTTAACTGCTGAGAAAAAAAAAAAGACTAATATATTTATCCTACTTAGCTTCTAAAAATTTTATTTTTTTTCTTATCTATCATTTAGGCAATTATGGTATATCATCTTTCTGACATTGCTCTATCCAGAACATGTCTTTCTTTTAATATTCCTGAATATAAATATAATTTACTTAGATTGCTTTATAACTGAAAACTTCCTATAAAGAAAACAATGGATACAATGTAAATATATATGGATCAAATCCAGAACACATATATTGTAAATCTTGAGGTGTGAGTTAAAAAATTCAGTTTTAATTTCAGCAATTTGAATAACTGAGTCATGAGTTAATAAAATAGTTCATGTTGAAAATAAATCATTTTTAAATTGATTTTATATGAGGGAGAGAGAAAAAGGAAACAATTTTGAGCTTATATTAGTCTAGACATCACATTTTTATTTTATTATATACAACCATTCATATTTATAATAAAGATAATCCACACTTCAATGAAACAAAAAACGGGTGTTCTAGAAAGTAAGATGTCATATCCTGTATCCTATTGTATAGTCCAGTTGAGACTGAAACTCCTGTGTAGTGATATATTGTATACCCTAATAAACTTGTCTGGGGATCAGAGGACAGAGCCAGCCACTACATTACACAAAGAGGCCAGGCAGTGGTGGCACACACCCTTAATCCTATCACTCAGGAGGCAGAGATCCATCTGGATCTTTGTGAGTTCAACGCCACACTGGAAACAGAGCCAGGCAACGGTGGCACACACCTTTAATCCCAGTACTGAGAAGCACACAGGCCTTTAATCCCAGGAAGAGATGGCTGGGCGGAGAGAGGTGTATAAGGCATGAGGAAACAGGAACTAAAGCAGTTCAGCTCAGACCCTTTCAGGTGAAGACTGAGGATTTCAGTCAGAGGATCTGTAGAGTTGGTGAGGTAACAGGTGGTGGCTGTGGCTTGCTCTGCTTCTCTGATCTTTCAGCTTTTACCCCAATATCTGGCTCCAGATTTTTTATTAAAAGACCATCTAAGATTTGAACAACACTCCTGTGTGCCTGAATAACCCATGTGTCCCCAGGCTGCCATCTTGCACTTTATACAGGAAGCATGACACAAGAATGTATTTTGTAGTAAAATGATATTAACTTTAAGAATTTAAAACATGGGGTTGGGGATTTAGCTCAGTGGTAGAGCACTTGCCTAGTAAGTACAAGGCCCTAGGTTCAGTTCTCAGCTCTGGGGAAAAAATTAAAACATATTTACCTTACAATGGGATTTCTAAGGACTGAAACATTTTAAAGGACATACTGAATTTTAATTACTATGTTTATAATAACAAATATTCTTCCTTCTAAATAATGGGTTTATCTATGAAATTATACTTACTGCCAAGATGTAAGTGCCACGACCTTTAGGCATATCTTGTCTTGCTGGTCATTGTTGTTGTTCATAGGCATCACATCGGATAGGACTATTGATTGCTTCCCTTCTTTGGTGACTTGTATAGCATCTTCCTGTACTACGAAATCTGGACTACAGGAAGGAGGCTTTCAGATTAAATCCAGCTCTAATATTCCATCCAAGTCCTACACCCAAAGTGTGTGATGTCTTCTTTAGTAGGGACTTACTTTCAATGTCTGAGAGGCAACCAAAGGCAGTATCAATAGAGCCATTTGGTTTGGGGAAATCACTTGAACTACCCTGACTAACAACCACAAATGGAGATTTATCAGGCCTAATATTTGGGTTTTTGCTAGATATTCTATGGCTCTTACAGGGAACATTATCAGTCCAAGCACATAATTTCATTTAAGAGAGAAAAATAGACAGACAGATACATACTCAGACACATATATGAATTATATATAATTTAGGTAAATATAAAAAAATAATTGCTCAAGGCTTTAGCAAATATCCTTAATGTTGTGTTTTCCTCCCTCCACATTACCCAGTTAAATCCCCCCTCCTTGTTTTCACATTTCCCCTTTATTTGGCATGGTGATAACAAACTGCTGTCTAGTTGGAGTTAAGGCCTGCTCAAGAGGAGGGAAATCATGCCTGGTACTAGAAATTTAGCTAATTACCATGGTCAGTGAGGTCATGAACCTTTGAGGACAACCTACTACTGCCACTTTATCTGACCTGCATAATTCCTAACTGTATTCTAAACCTTGTCTTTATAACCACTAATGAGTGTAGCCCTCACCCACATCAGGGAAGCTTCTCTTTGCAGACAATGGAGACTATTACAGAAAACCACAACCAGTCATACCTGACAGATCAACTGATCGTAGGGGGCCCAGCCCTAGTGTATACATCTACAACACAGCTCTTGCACCTAACGCTCAGGGAGCATCACAGAAATGGGAGTAGAAAGACTGCAATGGCCAGATGGCCAGGAAATCTGATGTGAGATTGTATTTCCTAAAAGGGATAGGGAAGCTGTTCCCATGACACCTTGAAAACATGGCTGCCAAAACAAGACCTGAGAGATGACAATATCAGAAGACGTGCTAACACTGAAGGAGGAAGTCTCATAGGCTCCCACCCCTAGACACAGAACTACAGGCAACTAATGCCTTCTTGAGGGGTGCGGATTAGAATGAATTCTCTAAGTGATTATCCAATACAAAGTGATCAGCCATGACATCAAAAACACACAAGAAAGACAAAGCAGATTCAGCAGGATGTATTTATATGTTTATGCATGTAATACATTAATGTATATTGTGGTTACATATATGTGTATATTTTACTGTTACATATGTAAAATGTATATGTAACAATAATAATCAAAAACAAAGAGACCACCAATTTGAGAGTGAGAAGGGGCTTAAAAGGATTGAGGGAGAAAAGAGAAGTTAGAAAATGATGTAATCGTATTTCAACTAAAAATTTTAGTAGCCTTTCTATGTACTAAGCTCATATAATCTACACTAAATTTGTCTGCCTCCTTTGAAGCCATTTGCTTGTCAAAGTGACCCACACTTCTCTGAGGCGTCACGCTGAGACTTGTTATTTTTCCAGTGTTGTTGAGGAACCGTCTGTACTGAAATAGCTTGTGGAACTGAGAAAGATTCAGCCCACTGAATTAGAGCGTTTGAGAAAAGGACCAGACAGCCTACATTTTATCAACCACCCTACATTATAGTGACATAAACAGTCCATCGATTATTCCCGGCAAAGCTGACTGCTGCACACTAATGCAAAGAAGCACGTACCTATGAGATGAAACAGAGTTTAATGTTACTGATTGTTCAGTTTTGGATCAGAAGAAAAGATAAATAAAAACGCCATGCAATCATATTCATGTCTTCCATGATAATCCCTCCTAGAGACTCGAGGCTACAGCCAATATTTAGAAATCCAATTGTAATCGCTAGTTATGCAATAGTGTGATTTCTAGAATATTAAAAAATTTAGCTTTAGGTTGAAGGTGTGGCTCAGAGGGAAGCTGTTCCCATGACTCCATGTCCTACCAGCATGAGCTCCTGAGTTAAAATCCTAAGAACCAAGGCAAAGCTTGACACCATGGCAGGATGAGTCTGCTAGCCCAGAATTCCTAATGTTCTTACCTTAGGAATATCGGAGATGAAACCAGGACAATCCTTAGAAGCTTGAGGGCCTGCTAGTCTAGCCTATGCAGTTGAGAGCAACAGAAAGACAAGATCTCAAACAAGGCAGAAGGCGCAGACCAAAATTTGAAGTTGTCCTTTGACATCCACAATCATGTTGTGCCATGCACATGAATACACATACATGTGCACATGTGCATATGTGCGCGCGTGCGCGCACACAAACACACACACACACACACACACACACCATTCAATGTCTTTAAATTATAACAGCAATGAATATAAACATTTCTTAGCACACACACCCCATTCATTCGACGTCTTTAAATTACAACAGCACTGAATATGAACACTTCTTAGAGTAGTGAATTCCTATTTAATTATTTATTTAAATGTTTAATTATTATCTTAAATAAAAATAACTAAAAATGAACCTCCTCTTTAGCAAGTCATGCTACCTCTATAGGAAACCATTACTTGGGTGAGATTCCTTGCTATTTTTATTTCTTTACCTTTTTTTCTTTTTTCCCCCACTTTACCACATCTGAACACTATGATATTATTTCTACAATCAGCTCTCAGAGGAAAAAAAAAGTCTAAGTATTATGTGATGCCTCAGTTGCTATGGTAACCACCACCTGCTCCTCTGTCAAAAAGTTCTGAGTTCACAAGCATCTTAACACACCTTCCTCAAATACTCAGCATAAAAGCCACTGCCAAGAGAAACTTGAGCTCTCTTGTATCTGTTTTTACATCTCAGATTGAATAGCTTATGGTAGAAAAAGATGAGGGCGGTTTTAGTAGACCCTAGAATGTTCTGAAATGGAAATTTGGATGAGCTCATCTCGATTCATTCAGTGATTTTACCACACCTTCTACCGAACAAGGAATATAATCAGGCTTCTGAATGTTTTGTTTATCTTCTCCTTGCAGCAGGCGTTCATGACACAAGGAAAGTGTGTTTTGCTTGTAAAACATGTAGTAGTTGCTGCAGGGAACTTTTATCTTCCTAGGCTCATTAATGTTTACCCATATCTCTTGAGTACACCGAGATCTTCTGTATTTTGGCTACTGATGAAGTCCTAATGATGCTCTTCTTTTCTTTACCCCTATCACCTACAGGTCTTTAGTTCTAAATCCTGGACTGTTCCTGTTGTCCACTTCCTGTTACCTTGGCTTCAACTAAGCTTCCTTACAAAATATATAAATTTGATGCTTCATAATTCAGGTTTTTAAGTATTAGTTGGCTTAATACTTCTGGAGCTCCTTTCACTGACCATGTAGTGAACTGCCTAAAAGTACTTCACTCTAAAGGATTCCTAATTCACTACAATTTCCTTTCCTTCTTCACTGCTCATCAGTCTCTAATGCTCCATGGTTCAGCTTCTTTGAACTCTGTTGTAATTTCTCTGAAATGACTAAAGATATTTCCACTACCAAATGCAATTGAAATAACTTACCTCTCATCCAAACTGTGCTTGATTTGATCACTAGACTTTGTAGTGCTCTACTCGCCTTGGAATATTCCCCTTAGCGCTAATATTGACTCCTTTACATACTGATTGCTTAATCATAACAGGCTGGACAAATACTACTTTTGCATCTACTTTTATCCTGGAAGTCCTTGAAGATAAAACAGTCAATAAAAATGACAAGAGTGTCATCCTCATGATGGTTACAGCCTCATAGAGAACAAAAACCCAACAATAAAACAATTATCAAGAAATTAAGGGGGGCTGGAGAGATGGCTCCAAGGTTAAGAACACTGGCTGCTTTTCCAAAGGACCCGGGTTCAATTCCCAGCACCTATGTGGAAGCTCACAACTGTCTGTAATTCCAGTTCCATGAGACCCAACACCCTCACACAGACTTACATGCAGATAAAACACTAGATGAACATACAATAAATTAAAAGAAATTAAGAAAAAATAGTACAGGCACAATAAATGCAAACAAGAATTGCATATCATCTACTCCATGGGCGTAAGGAGAGTCTTTCTCAAGCCTCTATATCAGCAACCACATGCTGTTCTCCCTGTTTTTTAATCTCACCAAGAGATATATTAGTAAAGGATTTTGTGGTAAGAAAAACAATTTTAAATTCATGGACTTTATTCCTGTTTTCTTTTTTGAGTCATCTTTTTTCCTCTTAGCCCATGCCAACTGGGATCTTACTATCCACATTCTTCAGTCTCTCCAGTGCTAGAAGTAGAGGCATGCAACTCCACACATAGGCTATACTTATTGTTTGTCTATAATTTTACATTAATGTCTGTTGCTGATGATGATTGTATGGGAGAAGTGGACTGGAGATGAAAATTTAAAAAAAAAAATGTTTAACAGATTAAAATCCTCCCCTACATTAAAGTTGATCTTGAACATATAGAAATTAAATGGATGTCAGCTGGCTTCAATTACCTATGATACACTCCTTTGGATAGAAATTAAAATATGGTGAAAACACATCTTTATATAATTAACATTGATAACGTGCTGAAATGTTTATCTGTATGAATACATGATGAAAAATATAATCTTAGTCTAAAAAACTGTTTACACGGATATTTTAAAAGAACACTCCAACAAAAAGTTTGGAATCCACATGAAACATGCATTTAAATATTGTTTGCAATCAATAGGGTGATAGATAAATACATCAGAGGATGCCTTCATCCTCAATAAATTTACAATCAACAAAATCTTGGCAAACATCCTTCAGTAGACATAAATTACAGAACCTGGGTTCATATCAACCTTTGATAAAGTCTGCAATCTAGACTTTCCCTTTAATAAGCTAGAATGCTTCCATATGTTTTCTGCTGGTTTGCAAAATAAATGTGATCTGTTATTGAGCAACCCAAAGATCATTAAAACCCTGGCAAATATAAGCCTGCTTAATTAAGATTTGTCTTATCTCGAGGCATTTCCTGGATCCATTTGAAAACTCTGGATTGTCTTGGTCATTAGGAATTTAATTTTTACATATTTTCTCAGAAGGCAGTCTGGGATGGACTTGGAGATGGAAGAGTAAAGCATATACTTAAGGATTCCATGATGAAGATCAACTCAAGCACAGCTTTCTGCCAGATGTCTGTTGTCATGTTTGTGCCTCTCCCTCTCCGCTTGTCTTCCCTTACTCTCTGTATCCCCACATCTTTCATATGGTCCAAATATTGCAAAAAAAAATGAATAAAAACCAAGCATGGTATCTGCAACAATAAAATAATCAACATATTAACTTGTGTTTTGTTGTTAATCTCTTTCCAATTAAACTAAATGAGAACCCTACACATGAACTGGCCACCTTCCTGAAGCCTGTAGATGTAGAAAGAAGAGAAATCAGACTGCCCTAAGATATATATTATAAATGTGAGTAGTAGAAACAAGAATTACAAGCTGGGCGGTGGTGGTGCACGCCTTTAATCCCAGCACTCAGGAGGCAGAGGCAGGCAGATCTCTGTGAGTTCGAGGCCAGCCTGGGCTACCAAGTGAGTTCCAGGAAAGGCACAAAGCTACACAGGGAAACCCTGTCTCGAAAAACCAAAAGAAAAAAAAAAAGAAGAATTACAATGAGACTGAAGCATGTATATGCTGATAGTTGAAAGATATTGGAGATTTCAGTAACTGAAGACCCATGGAGATTAATGGCCCTGCTGAAGATGTAATGATTGTCATGGAAGTGAGACCTCACTGAGATACAGCATTGTATCATGAATATGGACACAACCTTAGTTTTGCTTTGTTTTTGTTATTTTTTTCCAAATTCCTCTCACAAAATTACATTTGATTATTACTACAATGAATCCTTGAAAATTTATTTTAAAGCTTTTTCATATATTACCATTACATTCTTTCCCCTCTCCTAACTTCTCCCAGATCCTTCCTACCTCCTTACCCCCCCAACTTTATGTGAAGACCTGTGATAAATTCATCACAACTTGTAAAGAAAAATCATTATAAAGACATAAAATACCTGAAAAGGCAAGACAGAAAAGTAATGTGCATTAATGCCTTAGATTATGATGACAGGAAGACTGACGCTTCATCCATCATGAGCAGTCTGAATAAGACACTCTAGCCTCAGCATCCTTGTTATAGCTGGGACTATTAACTAAGTAGAAGGATGCATGGGAATATGTAGCAATTAGTGATGTCATGAGTTCCTAAAATGATTTGGGCACTTAGAACATCTTTACACAAAGATATGTGGTAATTCACAGATTATACATATAAAACATATGTCACATTACAAAATCAATGGTTGGTAAGTCTGAACTCAATGTGAAATGTTCTTTTAACAATAACTGTAGCTCTGGATGGTCAGACTCAGACTTCTGCAATCAGGCTTTATCAGAAAGAGGAAGAGGAATGTCGGTGTTTCTTCTGCCAATCCCTCTCCAATTATCACCCAATCTAAAAGCTTCAACATTCCTCTGTAGTCCCAACACCAAAAAAACCTTCAATATATTGGCTAGGAACAGCTCTATGTCTACAGGAAACATTTTCTACACTCACACAATGTTCTTCATCATTCAAAATGGCTAGAGGATGAAAGAAAACATATCTGCTGTATTTAAATTCTGTTTATAAACCATTGTGTATAATTGAAACTAATGGGTTATTAGGGTGGAGACCTTACAGAGTAGTTAAGAAATGCTCAAAACAATAATCTTTAATGAAGTTTGAAAAGGACTGACAATGAACTGATTTAAAAAAAAAAAATCATTCTTAAGTCCTCTCAGGCTTAGTGTAGATCCAAACCATCAAAGAACATTTCAAAATGGACTTTGAAAGAGACTTATAATACACATAGTAATGGGTATGAAAACTAAAAGTAGACGTGAAGCCAAAGACACAAAACATAAAGAAATCACATAGTCCACACATGTGTTAGCAGTCACTTAAATATGGCTGGATAACCTGTCATTGAAAACATTGAACAAACAAAGAGAAGCAAGTTGAATTACTAACCATGAGACAATGCCAGCAGAAGCATCAATTAGCAGATGGAGCATACCAGAGGGAAAAAAACAATGTTTCTATACATAAAAGAGCTGTTTTAAGACACTCTTTACACAGAAACAGACATATCGATAAACATAACAGAATACAGAGGGCTGAAACGTATTATAAATTTACAGTCAATTAGCTTCTAGCAAACAGGTTCAGAGCACACAATGGGGGAAATAGTATTTTTCACTAATGGTGCTTGGAAAGATGGATATCCAAGTTCTGACAAATGAAATTAGGCACATTATGCACATACATCTTAAAATGAATTTTATTTCCCTCACTGTGTATGTGTACCACTCCCCTCCTGTCCCCTCCTGTCCCCTCCTCTCCTTCCTCTCCTCTCTCCTCCTTCCTCTCTCTTTCTCTCTTTCTGTCTTTCTCTGTCAAAATGAATAAGCAAACTAAAAAGAACAAATAAATTAGACCCGAGTGTATAATCCTAAAATATGAACTTTCTAGAAGAAAATATGAAGGAAAAACTTGGTGACATTGGACAAGGATTCTTTTCACACCACACCAAAAGCAAAGATATTCAAATGAGCAGGCATCAAAAGACCACCCACTGCAAGGGAAAAATATATGTGAATGGGAGAATTTATTTGCAAACCTAATAGTTACAGTCTAAAAAATGTATTAGTGATTCAATTCAATGGTAAGAAACAAATAACACAGTTAAAAATTAGCAAAGTTAAACAGCTAATGTGTCTTTGAAAACATTTTCAGTTTCACTAATCATAAAATACTGCAGATAAAGCCACAGTGAGCTTCCTTCTTAAAGTTGTTACAGTAGCTAAAGCCTAATGGTTTTTTGGGGGGTTGAGGGGGAAGAGGGGGACACCTGTACACTGCTGTGGGATTGTAAATCAATTGATCCATTGTCAAAAACACTATGCAGATTCTTACATTAATAATCTGCCTTACATTAAAGACCTGCCACATGGTCCCAAAGTTAGACACATGCCTGACAAAATTACAGTCATTAGCTTGAATAGGTATTTGTACTTGATATTCATGGAAACACCATGCACAATAGTCAACCCATGGGATCAAACTAAAAATCCACTGATACATGAAGGGACACAAAAAATTTGTGACACAGTCACACAAGGAATTACATCCAGCCTTTAAAAAAAAGATGTCTTTTTATTGACAGCAATACAGATGAACTTGGAGGGCCTTATGTTATTTTCAATATGTCTAGAGAGAAAGGCAAACATCATATAAGATCACTTACATGCAGAATCAATTTTAAAATGTCAAACTCATAGAAATGGTAAAAATAAAAAAAAAATCCTGAGGTTGGATTAGAGAAGCAGGAGAGATATCAGTCAAAGAACACAGAATTCCAGTCAAGAGTAATCATTCAAAGACATATTATATAGTATGGTGACTGCATTCTATCATAATGTATTCCATATTTGAATAATGCTAAAAATAACAATTTTTAAGTCTTCTTACCACATACATTTTATGATATAATATACATGATAAATGACTTAAATGACCCACTTGACCATGTATACAATGTACACATACATCAAAGCATCATGTTTCATGCTATAACTGTATACAGACAATTAACCATATTTTATAAAGATAGAAATTAGGGGCAGAAGAGATTGCTCAGTCAGTAACATGTTTGCTGTGTGAGCAGGAAGACTCAAGTATGATATGACCAGAACCCATGTGAAAATGTTGGGTGTACACACACACACACACACACACACGCACGCACGCACGCACGCACGCACGCACACACACACACACACACACACACACACACACACACACAGGAGCCAGTGCTTCTGAGGGATAGTGGTCCAAAATAAATTTGGTATATCTATATCATATGTATATATACCACGGTAAGGAAGTGATTAAACAATCTTATAGCTACTAACAGTAAAAAAAAAAAGTACTTGATGCATTCAGATGGATAAAATATGACTAGAAAAAGTCCAGAAAAATATTAGCTCCTACAGCAAGAAATCTAACAAAGAAGGCACAACCCCAATCTTCCTTAAAATATCGGATTTTATGCTCATAATAATTTTAATAGGATATAAAAGGAAAAGCAGTTTATGAGATAAAAAGACTTTGGTGAGGATGTGAAAAGAGTCTTGTCTCTACTCACAATAAATGCCAACAAGTTCCCTTTCTTGATGTTTATGTTTGGCTCTTCTCAGGGTCAAATCTACTTCTGAACATTTCTCCCAGTACTTCATACACATGGGTTCATGTCTTCTCTCTTACCAATCCATTCACACAGGAGCAGAGATATTTTGTTCTCCATTGTCAGCCATTTTTTTCCATATGCTAGAAGACAATTTTTCTTGAAATGGACAAAGAGATTCTTTCATTGCTATGAATTCTGGACCAAATGAAAACAAAAACAAAGGAATTAATCTAGAGAGTTTCAAAGACCCTGTTTCTTACTGGTGACACTAATGTTGGAGATGGCTTAAGTGTGAGAATTCTCACAGTTAATTTGGCTTTAAGAGTCTAATGTTAAAAACTTATACTAGGTAATCTCACCAACGTGAGAAAAATAGTGAGACAGAAACGGAATTCTGGATGGGAAGGAAAGTGAAAAGGTGACTATAAGCATTTAAATTTAAATTCTCCAATTGACAAATCTAGACTCCCTTCTTCCCCAAAAGGAGTAGATGATAAACGGAGGGGAGTGTATTCCCAGCAGGAATTCTGTATACTGGACTCATGGAAGGAAATAGCAGCGTGTGACTGTAAAGTAGTGCTGCTCTGTCCTTAGGCTTCTCACCTCCACAGGTACATCCTTCTCCACTGCCATGCCATCTATCCTGCAATATTGTCCGACACCAATCTAGACACTGAAAAGTTTAAATCGTATTTCCTCTGTCCTTTTGTTGATCAGTTATCATTCTCTCGATCACCTTTCATTTTCCTTAATGCAACAGTAAGTGAACCTCTATGCTCAAAAGCTCTCTGCTTTATATTTGTTTTTAAATTGAGATATGATCTCCACTTTGTAGCCCAGGCTTGCCACCGTCTCACAGCAATTTACCTATCTCGGCCTCTCCAGTGTTGGGATTACAGGTATTAGACAGTACACCTGGCAGTCTCCTCTTGTGTTCATAAGCACTGTCTATACTCACTCATTTGATTGTCTGAGGGGTTACTCTATGACACTTTGTACTGGCTCTGTACTTGGATCTACCATGAGCTGGCCTTCCTCCTACCAGTACAATAACAGCACAGTATCTAAAGTCAGCAATCACCTCTGAATAACCAAAGCTCAGGGGCATATAGCACTCATCATCACCCTGTTGGTCTGTGTACATGGGCAGTGCTGACTATGATTTTGTCTCTTTCCACTGTCATTTCTCAATGTCTTTCCCTGATTCCTACCATACCTTTCTTGCGGTTGCTTGATGGTTTAGTTTTGGTTTGACTTTGGTTTTATGGCATCTCATCTACTTTCCAAAGTTTCTCACAAACCTGACTCTTTTCACATCCTCACCAAAGTCTTTTTATCTCCACCCTGGAATACAGTATTATGTACCAATGAGCAACTATTGAGTTTCTAACCCACCCTTTGTGCCTCTCTCTTGTGTCCTACACTAATGCTGTGTTCTACATTAATGTATACACTCCTCACATATGTGAAGCAAACTCTACCTGATCACAAGTTCATCTTTCCTTTCACTGTGTTGTTTTATGTAAGCCATTCCAATGAATGGTGTCTAACTCTGCCCATGCATTTATGAGCTCTCCTAAGGATTCAGTCTCTTACCTACCTCTCCATATTCATCAATAACATGTCCTATCAAGCCACCTCTAACTATCCTTCTACCCTTCAACCAGTTTCCCATAATGCCCATGAGTCCTTGTAAAATTCTTCATCATTTCTTACTCAGAGAACTAAAATATAGAGATGTGTTGTGTCAGTAACATCATTGGGCAGAAATCAACATAGAATTTCAAATTGGGATTGAGAAACAACAGAAAGATCTGGACCTACCTAATGAACTTCTAATTCAAAACTACTTAACAATGACTAGGAATTCTGATACATATAGACATAATTATAATTATTTCTGATGTAATCTTGTTCAAAAGCAAAGTAACAAAAAAAAAAGTAAATGAAAACAGAAATACTTGATGAATCTCAAAGGCTCTAGAAAAGGAAACTAGAAAGCCCGCTGGAACTGGGCACAGAGCTTTGGCAGCTTTTCTTTTATCTCTGGCCTTCTGTTCGCTTCTGATCTTGTTGAGACTAGATTTCTCTACTTCATAGGGCACCATATGGCATAAGATGGCTGGAATATTACCCATGAGCTTTCACAGACCTTGTAATTCTGAACACACACAGAGACTCAAAAAAAATCAAATGTATCCTATACCAACTGACCATGTATAATATAAAGGTTCACTAGAAATTAGTGATTGGCTTGAACTGTTTGGGAGGCCCCCAGGCAGTGGGACCAGGACCTGTCCATAGTGCATGGCCTGGCTTTTTGGAACCTGGGGCCTATGCTGGGACACTTTGCTTAGCCTGGGTGAAGGGAAGAGGGGACAGGACCTGCCTCAACTGAATCTACCAGGCTGAGTTGAATCCTCAGGGGAGTCCTTGCTCTGGAGGAGATGGGAATGGGGGATGGATTGGGGGGAGGGCTGGGGGTGTGGGGTGGGAGGAGGGAAGACAGGGGAATCCGTGGCTGATATGTAAAATTAAATTAATTGTAAAATTTCTAAAAAAATTTTTAAAAATGCAAAAAAGGGTCACTAGAAAGTGGGTGTGTCAACAAATTAATCAAGTAAGCAATAATTAGAATTTCACAGAGATTTCAGGTAGTTGTCTCAAAAAGGGTGAGAAATCCCTCTCCACCTTTAACATCTCCATTTAGAGAGCAACATACATACATGGAATTCTTAGACAGGACTGAAAATTATTGGTTAATTAATGTTTCATTTTGGACTTTTTTGGCATTTTTGTCTTACTGACTTTTTGTTTTGATTTTTGTTTATTTCTTATGTTGGTTGAGAGAGAAAAATGTATGAACTTGAGTAGGAAAGGAGGTGGGAAGTATCTGGAAAGAGTTGGGGGAGAACATAACCAAACATAACCATAATATACTTTATGAAAAAAATTTTAATAAAATGGAAAACAACAAGATAATGTCTAGCACATGATCAGATTTCTGCAGCATTTAAGACTTCTCTGGAAATAATAATTCTTATTAAATATGCTACATGTGTTGAACTTAAGTGCTTAGGTGTCAGAAAGTTTACCCACTTTCCTGATTATTGGTTATGTTCTGCTTCCAATTCTTTCTCAGCATTGGTTAGATATTTTTAAACTTCAACAGAACTATAACGCATGATTCCTCCTAACCTACTGTAGCCTTTTATCTACTCTTTCCATACTGTTTTATTTAATAAACTTCCATGTGCTTACTTATAAACCAAAATCAAACAGTAAATCCTGAAAATAGAAGCCAAAGTGTCAGGCCCACCAATGAGGAGATATAGGCAGGGCATAAAATCTGGTACCTTTTATTAGAAAAGCATGCTACTTAGCAGTCTTAAATTTATAAGAAAAGAAATCCAAATTAGAACTTTTTATGAAACAAAAGAAATCACTTACTGAACAAAAAAAAAAAAAAAACAAGTAATGACTAATCAAATAAACGGGCAGGCAAGTCTTACACTTTTTAGAGCAGCTTATATTATATATCGTTTAAAGCAGTAAAATCGATATGCTACTTTAGTAGGTTTTACAACGTTCAAAGTAGGTTGGCTCCAAACACATTCATTTGCACAGTAATAACAGCAGCAGCAGCAGCTGCCAGCATCAATTGCATGCTTGCTAATTGTGAAGCAGGGCACTGATCACTCTATTCTCCCATCTCATTTTATCTTTTCTGCAGTTGTATAAAGGTCCTGTTGGTCTCCATTTTACAGATGAAGCAATGAGGCTTAGAGTAAAATAACCTGCCTAAGAGCTAATAAATGAAGTCAGGATTGTAAGACAAATACCTCCACTCAGGACCAGCTACATAATTTGCTAGACACAGATCATAATTAATGACCCCATATAAATGTGTGTATATATGAACATACATACATGTATATATATATATATATATATATATATATATCTTTAAACATAAAAATTTCTAGATGACAACAACAGATTATTAAATAAAACACAGCTTCTGATCACCCTTAGAGCCATTGATTACCTCAGCTTTATCAGATTATCAAATATGTAATATTCCATTTTTCATCTATCTAAATTATGTTTCTTATCATGGTCAATTAGCCAAAGTTAAACTAAGACCCATATCTCATATCATGCAAGCTGTGTCCAGTCCAAACGTATTCAATGAATACTTGTTGAATAAAAAGACCATACTTCTTGGTCTCAAAAGTAAACTCTTATCCTCTATAAATCATGCTGAAAATGTCTTGTGGGGGTGGTGGGGAAAGAAGAGATAGAGGGAACACCTAGATTCTAGGTCCTAGAGGATATCCAACCTACCTGCAAGAATACTTCATGCTACATTTGGTTGGCCAGTAACCAGGCAGGAAGTATAGTATAGTATAGGCAGGATAACCAGAGAGGAGAATTGTGGGAACAGGAAGGCTGAGTCAGGAGACGCTGCCAGGCGCTGCCCACCATGAGAAACAAGATGTAAAGATACTGGTAAGCCATGAACTACATGGCAAGGTATAGATTTATAGAAACGGATTAATTTAAGAGGTAAGATCTAGCTAGCAAGAAGCCTGAGCCATTAGGCCATATAGTTTGTAATTAATATAAGCTTCTGAGTGATTATTTTATAAGTGGGCTGCAGGACTGTCGGGGCTTGGTGGGACCCACAGAGAAACTTCAGCTACAGTGGTCCCTTTTACATGCTAACTTGTCGAAGCTACAGTGCTCAGTTATGCCATCAAATGCAAATCTAGGTGCTTCCATGAAGGCATTTCCTAGATGTGATTAAATTCCACAATCAGGAGTTGGAAAGACGGTTCATTGATTACAAATGCTTTGTATTCTAATGAGAGAGAAAAAGAAAGGGTGTGGTTTTGGATGGGTGGAGAAGTTCAGAGAATCTAGGAAGAACTAGGGGAGGAAAAAACTGTAATCAGAATATATTGTACAAAAATGTTTTTTCAAAAAAGAAGGAAAAGATTGCTTACTGCTTTTGCAGAAGGGCTTGATTCATTTCCCAGAACCCACAATAAGTTGCTCACAAACTAGTAACTCCAGGTCCAGAGAATCACATACACTCTGGGCTCTAAAGTCATCCACATGCATGTGGTATACACAAACTCATGTAGGCACACACATACACATAAATAAAAAAATCTTCCAGAATAAAATCGACAATCAGGAGTGTTTTCTAAAGAAACCTGTGGGTGGGCCTTTTAAAAACCTGAGCCGGGCTTGCTTGGAGTTTGTGATCAGCCTGCCTCTTCTACCTTCAACAAATTCTACTCATGTGCCACCATGACTGGCAATTACAGAGACTCACATTCCGCCATTATACACACAACAAGAAAGGCCTTGGAACACACAGCTCTCACTGGGTTGTCTCCATCAAATCCCTCCCCTCAGAGCTCAGGGAGCCATATGGAAGGGGAGGCAGAAAGCATGTAAGAGGTAGAAGGAGTGGAGAACCCCAGGAGAACAAGGCCCTCTGAATCAACTGAGCAGGGCTCATGTGAACTCACAGAGACTGAGGCAACAAACACAGAGCCAACAGAGGTCTACACCAGGTCCTCTATATATACACATACACACACACATGTATATGTATGTGTGTGTGTGTGTGTGTGTGTGTGTGTGTGTGTGTGTGTGTGTGTACACGCTATAGTTTTCACCTTGGCATTTTTATGGGGCTCCTGAGTGTGTAAACCCATGAGCCTCTGATTCTGTGCCTTCTCTTGGGTCTCTTTTCCTTCTGTTGGTTTACCTTTTCCAACGTTCAAGTGTGTGGTGAAATACTGTGTCCCCTAATAAACTTGCCTGAGGATGAGAGGACAGAGCCAGCCACTAGATTAGGTGTATACTGCCATATTCCCATAGTAATCAGAACACAATACGTTTATCATTGCACAAGACAATATTATGGAAAAGCAGCAGTTTGTACTTTATATTGTTAAAAATACCCAAAAATTATTTAAGAAAAAAAACTCCTAAAGTATGAGATGAGTAAAATTAGCTTAGACAGTTTACAAGACACTTAAAATGAATAAAAAGAATTATGCTTAATGCATTTTTAAAAAGTATAATTCACATCATTTAAATGAAAATAAAAAAGAACATTGTTGCTCTAAATTGCAAGTTATGCAGTAAGTATGATAAGATGTAAACAGTTCTCTGTAATAAAATCAGCACTAAGAGGTATATTTGCTAACACCACAATTAGTATTGATCAAGTATTCACTTTAAATATTCATCTTTGGGGCAAAGGGGCCATTTTACCAGCAAAGGTCTCTTAGATAACATAAATCTATTCTATTACCAGATTGCATGTTCTATTTTTTCCTCCACATTTCCAATGTATCCCAGTAATGGTGATAAAAAATAAAAATTAGTAATTTTAGCTATCAGGAAATACACACACATAATCATCAAAATGCATGTATTGTTTATTTTTATAAGCTATTCGCAATAGTTAGAATAGCATAATACTATACAGAAATATATGCAATAATCTATTCTGTCAGCTAGGCCCTCACCAAACATCTACTATATATTACTGACAACATAGTCTGTCTCTGAGAAACATTCAGAGATGGTCTGTTTACATGCTAGTGGTTCTATAATTAATTCACTTGGCCTAATAAGTACATGAAGACTCAAAAATACAAGATTAATATAAAACCAATTATAGTTACTTGCATTGTGGCGGGGGAGAGTCATTAAAAATAACATGACAGAATGAAAGGAATCAAATTATTAAGAGACAGGTTTAACAGAAGTTCAAGACCTATAAATTGAAAACTCTAAAATAGTGTTGAGGGAAATCAAAGCACAAATAATGTTATCCACATGTTCTGAAAGCAGATTCAATATTGTCAGGATGGCAATCCTCCCCAACATGACCTACAACACAATTTCCATTAAACCCCAGCAAATGCTAGTGTAAAACTGTACAAGCTAACCCTAGATTTTATATGGAATTGCAAAAATTCTAGAACAATGTAAATAATTTTAAAAGAGAAAGTCAAAACTAAAATATGTTATAAGGGAATAAACAGCTGTAATAGTCAAGACATATCCTATTTTCATGAACTTCAGCATACAAACACTCACATTCCAATGGAGCACGAGGTAGTCTAGAAACAGGCCTCCCACTAATCAAATAATTTTTTTGAAATAAAGATATTAAGTACTGCAATAGAGAACTCAATTCCCTCTTAGTAAAGGATCTTGAGATGATTGGGTATCTCTGAATTACAAAAATAAAATGACTCATATATGTGAATTATTAGCTAAAACTATGAAATATCTAGAAAAGTAGAAAATTGTGAGTAGCAGTAAAACAAACATCTCTAGAATATTGTATCACCATGGGACCAAATAATAGTGGTACCATGATCTGAAGAGAAAAAGAGGTGAAGTTCTTCAGAATCATTGTTGAGAATGTGAAAACAGAAGTTGGGTAGTAAAATAAAGTACCTACATACAATCCGTGTATCTACAGTATAGCTGGTATCTGCATGTAAATCAATCAATTGACAAGTGATTAGGCATCTGCATAGAAATTTCTTTAAAGGTAGTATATAAATGGCTAGTGCATAAAAGCATCCTTAATATCATTATTCATTAGGAAATACAAACTAAAGCTTCATATAACAGCATATTATCACAACACACACACACACACACACACACACACACACACACACACACCTGTATAGCTACACAAAGACTGATTAAACTAGCAAAACTAGGACTTTCATACAGTACACGTAGAAATGTGAGTCCATCCACTTTAGAAATGAGTTTGCACACCAAGTTAAATTTAGCATGAGACTTATTTTTCTCCCCTCCCCACACACATATACACACCAAGACTTAAATGTGATCATTATTAGGCACATGTTTCTAGTAACTACAAACTGACAACACACTCAATGTTAACAACTGGTAACAGGATAAACATCTGTTGACTCTCTGAACCATAAAATACTACTTGGCAAGAAAAAGACATGGACTGTGAGTTCACATTACAAGAGTTAATAGTATTGTGATGAATGTAAGCATTGCGATGAATGTAAGAAGACTCAAAAGGGTCCATATCATGACTCATGTCATAGACTACATACAGCAGGAAAAAGTAGGCCAGGGTCTATTGAGATGTGAATAAGGATCGATTGCACATGGAGAGAGATACAGAGAGATTTGAAGGAAGATGGACATGTTCATAAACTAAACACAATAATGCCATTCATACATATACACATGTGTGGATGTATACAAATAAATGTTTGCTTACACATACCTATTTAATTGTATGTACAATTGCATATATTTCTTCACACATACCAACTGACAAAGCTTACAATGGTAAATTTTATCTTGTGCAAATTATATTTTAATAAAGTTGTTATAATTCAAGCAACCCAATTATAAAGAATATTATAAAATGAAAAAAATCTAATGCAACTGAACACACAAAATTAGTTCATGTAAGGGAAACTGATTTTTTTTTTTTTTTTACAAATTTGTATTTGGTAATTTAGTTTTATGACATCACTAAGTTGTATTTAAATTTTGACATGAGAATTTCCATTGAAAATGAGAAAAAATATTTTTAAGTATTTTTTAAAAATAACATTAAACATAATTACAGTTGAATTAAAGGATATCAGGTTGATGTTGTACCCATCTACTATAAGAAATTTCTGATACATTCATTAATTTAGTTCATGTAATTACTATGAAATTATTGAGTTGCCCTATCTTTTTCAGGAGGTATCTATATGTCTTTTCTTGGTTAGAATGTTTGCCAGTATATTTCATATATGCATTTATAAATTGTCTTTATATATGTATATATACATGCATACATATATATGGCTCCCATAGGCTCATAGGGAGTGGCACTATTGGAGGTGTGGCCTTGTTGGTGGAAATGTGTCACTGGGGATGGACTTTGAAACTTTAGATGCTCAAGTCAGGCCCAACAACATTCTCTTCCTGCTGCCTGCCAATCCAGATGTAGAAATCTCAGCTACCTCCCCAGCATCATGTCTGCCTATGTGTGATCATGCTTCCCACTATAATGATAATGGACTAGACCTCTGAACATGTAAGCCAGCCCCATTTAACTGTTTTCTTTTATTACTGTTGCCATGGTCATGGTATTTCTTCACAGCAATAGAAACCTTAACTAAAACAGCTGAAAGGTACATTATGCATGCATGTATATATGTATATATATATAATGTTGATATATTAATATATTTATATAATGTACATATCTATACAGTAATAGCTTTATTTTACATTAATACAAAAAATGCTAAATTATGTTTTGGCCTTTGGGCCTTGAAGAGGATACTCCAAGCAAGATCCCACCCATGTCAAGAAGAAGCCAGAAGGGGGTTGGGGATTTAGCTCAGTGGTAGAGCACTTGCCTAGCAAGCACAAGGCCCTGGGTTCGGTCCTCAGCTCCGAGAAAGAAAAGAAAAGAAAAAAAGGAAAGGAAAGGGGAAAGGAAAGGAGAAAGGAAAGAGGAATGGAGAAAGGAAAGGAAAGAAAAGAAAAGAAGCCAGAAAATAATGCTATATTTTGTACATATTAAAAGTTACATGCCACCAAAGAAAATACACCTTATTTTTTTCAACATGTGATAATATCAAGAAATTAATTCATTATTCATTCATCATTAAATCTAACTAATTGGCTTCCCTCTGTGAAATAAAAAATAAAAGTAATTTAAAGTCAGTTTGTAATGATGTCTGTCTTGCCAACTATGTTTGATAATACCATAAAGATATTAATAGCGTTAGAAAATAGGTCATTTTCTTTAATATTGGATGCAATATGTAATTGCACATTTAGTTGACAAATAGCCAAGGAACACTGATCTAATTCAAATGATTTCTTATACAGCAGTGACAGAAAGGAGCAAGGTCAGCTTCTGCCTTCCACAGCTTTGGAATGTAAAGGAGGCACCTGCCTAACTTCCAGAAAGCATTTTGCATATTTCACATTTAGAACATAAGAACTCTAAAGCTCTTGGCACATTAAAGTTTAAGAAGTGCTGAATTCTTTTTGTATATATAATTTAATTTAATTTTACATATCAGCCATGAATTCCCCTGTCCTCCCTTCTCCCACCCCCTCCCTGCCCTCCCTCCAGCCTACCCCTCATTCCTATCTCCTTCAGGGCAAGGACTCCCCTAGGGATTCAGCTCAACTTAGTAGATTCAATCAAGGCAGGTCCAGTCCCCTCCTCCCTTCACCCAGGCTGAACAAAGTGTCCCAGCATAGGCCCCAGGTTCCAAACAGCCAGCTCATGCACTAAGGACAGGTCCTGGTCCCACTGCCTGGGGGCCTCCCAAACAGTTCAAGTTAATCAACTGTCTCACTTATCCAGAGGGCCTGATCCAATTGGGGGCTCCTCAGCTATTGTGCTCATGTGTTTCCACTAGCTTGGCTATTTGTCCCTGTGCTTTTTCTAATCATGGTCTCAACAATTCTTGCTCACACAATCCATCCTTTTTCTTGCCGATTGGACTCCCTCCACCTGGGGCCTGGCCGTGGATCTCTGCGTTCGCTTCCATCAGTCATTGGATGAGAGTTCTATCATGACAGTTAGGGTGTTTGGCCATCGGATCACCAGAGTAGGTCAGTTCGGGCTTTCTCTCGACCACTGCCAGTAGCCTATTGTGGAGGTATCTTTGTCGATTTCTGGGAACCTCTCTAGCACTTTGCTTCTTCCTATTCCCATGGGGTCTTCATTTATCATGGTCTTTTATTCCTTGTTCTCTCTCTCTGTTCTTGATCCAGCTGGGATCTCCCACTGCCCTAAGCTCTCTTTCCCTTGACCCTGGCCCTTCATTACCCCCTCCATGTCCAGTTTGCTCATGTAGATCTCATCCATTCTCTGTCATTGGGTGATCCCTGTGTCTTTCTTAGGGTCCTCTTTTCTAGGAAGCCTCCCTGGAGTTGTGAGTAGCAGTCTAGTCATCCTTTGTTTTACATCTAGTATCCACCTATGAGTGAGTACATACCATGTGTGTCTTTCTGAGTCTGGTTTACCTCACTCAGGATGATTTTTTTCTAGATCCATCAATTTGCCTGCAAACCTCATGATGTCACTGTTTTTTTTTCTCTGCTGAGTAGTAGTCCATTGTGTATATGTACCACATTTTATTTATCCATTCTTCAGTTGAAGGGCATCTAGGTTGTTTCCAGGTTCTGGTTAATACAAATAATGCTGCTATGAACATAGCTGAGCAAGTGCCCTTGTGATATGATTGAGCATTCCTTGGGAATACGACCAAGAGTGATACAGCTGAGTCTTGGGGGATACTGATTCCTAATTTTCTAAGAAAGTGCCATATCGATTTCCAATGTGGCTGTACAAGCTTGCATTCCCACCAAAAAATTAGGCATCAAAATGCCCAATAGTCCAATTAAGAAATGTGCTATAGAGCTAAACAGAGAGTTCTCAACAGAGGAAGCTCAAATGGCTAAAAGACACTTAAGAAATTGCTCAGTATCCCTATTCATATGGTAAATGCAAATCAAAATGACTCTGAGATACCACCTTACACATATCGAATGGCTAAGATCAAAAACACTGAAGACATCTTATGCTGGAGAGAATGTGGAGCAAGGGGAACTCTCCTCCAGTGCTGAATTCTTTTAACTCTTACTGAAAACTCTCCATGTTAAGATCTCTGAGTAAAAATCCTCTTTCATCTTTATTATTACAGTTTTTTAAATTTTTTTTGACTATGTAATTCTTCAGGCATGTAATCCTATTAACACCCATTGAAGACATTTGACAAATTCTAAACAAATCTTGCACTTCAAACCAAAAGGCTACACATCCAGCACCTCAACCAATTATAGATCAAAATATTTGGAAAGAAACTGTGTATGTGCTATACTTGTATAAATATTGTACATTTTTTCTTAATATCATTAATACAACATACTAACTATGCATATCACATGTGTTGCAGTAGCTATTATAAAATAGATGATAGATATATACATAGATAGATAGATAGATAGACAGACAGACAGACAGATAGAATGCAGATATTGTCATCCTACAAAAGGGGCTTGAGCATCCATGCTTTTGGTACCCATGGGTGTTTCTGCAACCAATCTTTCACAGATCCTGAAGTACAACTATGCTTTGTAAATTTTCTGTGTGAGATTTATAACTCTTTTACAAAAGAAACACAGACGCACCTAGTGCCACTCTCATTTTTCAACTCATACTTATTAATGTATTTGTATAAAGACAGATCCTGCCTGATAATGGAGTTGACTAATTTTCAAGATGGTCTTAAAGTTATATTCCATGAATGTGATGTATCATATCACACGAATCACTCCTATCCAAGATAGAAATTCATTGCATTTCTTCTTACTAGTGTTTGGGTATATTTTTATTCTTTCTTACATGTTCATCAACTTTTTTATGTCAACTGTCAAGGTTTGTGAAATTGGGTGTATTTATTATAGGTGTCTTGCCTTCCCTGCATTTTAAACTACATATTTTTGGTACACTATCTTGTCTTGTGATTGATTTGTCAATTTTTCACACCTTTATTGCTTCTGCAAACAAAAAAGGAAAAATAGTGCAGAAATTGGACTTTGAAATTTGCAGCCTAAAGACAATCATTCACTAACACTTATTTACTGAATGTTCTTAAAGAGATAAAATAATCAATTAATTGAAGTTACCCTTATTGGACAGCTTACAGGCTTAGGTTTATCATTATAGACTATAATCCTTGGAAAACATACAAACTGGTATCTTTAGCCATACAATTAAGTCAATTTTGATATGTATCTCGGGGGACCACTGGAAGGATCTACAACAGATTCTGGAATGTTCAAAGTGAGTGCATACGCCACCTTTATTTGAGAAACTTGTGCTTTCAATGCACACTGATTATATATGCTTACACGAATATGCTTTTAACTATTGAAATATCTCTTGCTAAGAAGGTAGAAAGGAGCCTGGTAGTGTTTTCCTGCTGTCAAGATTAAGAAAATTGCAAACAGTAGACCAAGTCTCTAAACGTAGCAAGAAATGTAGAACTCAGAAGTTACTGTGGAGGGATCCATGGGCTGAGAATATTTAACCATTCTGTACTATATTTTCACCATCTATGAAGTACGGTTTCTATTACTGGTCTCCAAAAGAGATGACGTAATTACTATCAAATAACATATGAGTTGTTTTAGGGAAAGTCTTAAGAACTGAGCTTGCAGTAAATGAATGAGTAGAATTGGGACTTTCTAGTGATCGGTTAGATATTGGGGAGATGGGTGCAATAAAATAAGGAAAAAAGTTTAATATCAGAGAGCAAACAATGAGACTATGTAGGTTTAATATGAGATGGCATGAATGTCACTTTAAGCCATCACTAACAGTGTGACCTTGGACATGTCATTTAGACCTCCCTGAATCACAGTTTCACAACCATGAATCAAAGTGACAGTGCCAATGAGTGCTTATGATTTGTTAAACACTAATTTAAGCACTTCTGCTTTCACTGTTGTTGAAACATGAAGCAGCAACAGCATCTTCATCTGTCGGCAGACACTAAGGAAATGGTAAATCCCAGAATGGAGAATAGAAGACCAACTATTTTTGCCTTCCTCAAAGCATTTTAGAGTTCCATGGCCATTGTGTCCCAACTACTGCTTTGAAAGCGACTACTTCTCCACTAGTCCCACGACTTTGTAGAGGCAAAGTTAGGGAATAGAGCAAGGAAAAGGTGACCAGACCCTTCCTGAAGTTAGTTTTAAAACATACAGATTTCCAGCCTTGCCTTTGCTACACACATTAGCAAGCATACTTTTAGCAATCAGTCAGTGTGTCAATGGTTTATTTTACTCTGCCACATGTAACTGAAGTAGAACAAAAAGTAATAATAAATGCCAACTGAGTTAAAAATTCATTTCCTATTCCCTAGAAATTTACCATGGGTCTGGCCCATTAAGCATTTGATAAAGTGTTCACATAGCTAATTGCCATGCACGAAACTGGGTTCAGGGAGGTGAAGGCAACAGAAATACTGTGTTAATTAAGGACAGGCTTTAAGAGGTTCTGTTTTATTTTGAGGGGTTTTAAAAATACAAACGGCTGCTAGATAATCTTGTCTAATCACCATCCATCCCAGCAGCAAGAACTACTGACGAAAAGGCCTGGGAAAATATTTGAGAAGTAACACACTGAATCAATAACAAAATGGGAGGGAAAATCTTAAGTCTGAAAGGATTAAGGTCTCACATAGGAAAAGCAATAGAAAATTCACTGCAATATTTTTAAAGCCAGTATAAACATTATGGGAATGTCCTTGGTGTTCTAAGGAATTGATAAAACTATGTTTACCAAATTGAAAATTATAAAATTGGATAGAGTGAAATCACCATTGTCTCACAGTTAATCTCATTCAAGGGGATTATGTATAGTCTTAGATCTTCATGTAAATGTGTCAAAACATACAGCATATTTGTCCTCTGATGAATCTAAAATGTTTAACAGCCCATTTTAATGACTTCTCCCAGCCATTACCTGCATGAATTCCTCTACATTTAGATTAGGTGGTAAAACTAAGAGAAATCTAATTTGTAATCCTCTGTATTCAACTAGATCAAGTCACTTGAAATCAGGGAGCTTTGGTGCCATCCATTATCATAACAGTGACCTAATCATAGACATCAATAAGACCATCTCTATGAATCCATTGGTCTGTTAGTAAGCAAGAGTACAAATAGAAATATTAAGACATTATCTTTAATTAATGTTCACTTCCTATAACTCCACAAACATTTCCAGGAGGTTCTGACCATTGTTTAAAAAAACGTATTTTGCAAAAATGCTTTGTAAAGTTTTATCAGACATAGTAAACCATAGAAATAAGTCAAAGTTTCTACAGTTCATAGTATACAATCTTCTCTTCACCAGTCTTTTGTACTATAATCTCTCTTCTTCCAATCATGGATTAGGTTAACTCAACATATACAATACCAAACATTCCCTCCCAGCTGTACCTCACTGAAATGCAGTGTCAGAAAAATCCCTTGCTTGACAAGAGTAGAGTGACATCTAGAGATGCTCCTCATCATGTTGGTTGTTCTCTCATACTACAAATATTCATGATTCAGAATTATGCTGATCTTCAGGGAAGATAGTATAGAAAAAACCCCTCTTCTACAACAGTGAATAAATTTTGTTCCTTATCACACCTTTAAAAAATGCATCATAGTTCTAATCCATTAAACTTAATACACAATGCTTGGGAGAAAACTTGGTTAGTAAAGCACTTGTCTTGTAAACATAAAGACCTATGTTTGAATCCATGAATAAGATAGAGACATTATGCAATGCACATTTGTAATCTCACTGCTGGGATGATAGAGAAGGGCAAATTTGGGACTCAGTGACCAGAGAGCCTATTCTACTTGGCAATCTCCATGTCACAAGGAACACCTGTCCCAATGAACAAGATGGATGGCTCCTGAGGAATGATCCTTGAGGTTGACCTCTTGATTCTGCAAACAAGTATATACAATGGGCATGTATGCCAGCACATACAGAAATACACACATGTATATATATGTGTGTGTGTGTGTGTGTGTGTGTGTGTGTGTATATGTGTGTGTGTGTGTGTGTGTGTGTGTGTGTGTGTGTGTATATGTAACAAGCAAACTATTCAATTACTCTTTATAATTATTTAAGGAAAGTTTAAGTTCTCTGAAAACCCTCATTGAGTACTTCACCATTGGATTCCTAGAAGTTACCCAGAGGAGGCACATATGATGTTACTAAAGCAGGTAACTTGGACATTGGCCAAAGCTAGATGAAGCAAAATAAGAGGCACCAGAAGACAGGATAGTATGGTTATAGCCTGGACACACACACACACACACACACACACACACACACACACACACACACAAAGTATCTCTCATCATACTTGAACACGGTCTTCATTTCAGC
This sequence comes from Peromyscus leucopus, assembly GCF_004664715.2. Classification (NCBI taxonomy): domain Eukaryota; kingdom Metazoa; phylum Chordata; class Mammalia; order Rodentia; family Cricetidae; genus Peromyscus; species Peromyscus leucopus. Next base: position 20,184,811 of record NC_051078.1, on the reverse strand, counting down.
ATATTCTGGTTAAATGATTCATGACAGATCCCAGTGAAAATTAAGTAGAACATTAAGAACCTCTTAGTGATTAAATAAAACTACAGCCAAAAAAAGAAAGATCATCCTTATCAAAGGAAAGAGCTATTATATCATTCATTTTTGAAGGCTTAGGTCAAAATCTTTTGACATTTAAAATATAGCACACAGAACAAATAAGATAAGAAAAATCCCTTTTTTCTTCCACAGTACAAAAACCCCATAACAAAATCATTTCTAAGTAAGATTGCAATATAAAACCTGCAATAGTAAATAGGTACAGCAGACCTGGATTTCACTCTACTGTTTTATAATTCCAAGACAAAGTCAACTCTTCCTGGTGTCATCTTGAGTTGTTCTTTGTGAATCAAAGATAATCCAAGAACTTAACAGTGAGACACAAATAATATAGCATGTTAATTTATTCCTTTTGATTTATAGTAAAAGCTTGAAATAGTACCAATGGAACAAAAATTAATACCATGTGCAACATCTCATTAGTAGTACCTTTTGTTAATTGATTCAATTATTATTGTATTACTATTATATTCAGAAATAGAAATAGACAACTGGCATCAGACTATGAATTACCTAAGCTCAATCTGTATTTTGCTCATTGTATTGCCCTCAATGCCTACTAGGATGTACCATCTGCATACACCATAAACATTTGTGGATCAAATGAACTGGCATGCCATCATCCATCTGTGTTTTCTCTGTAGTAACTGGCTTGAGCAAGGTTTAACCAAACATTATTATATAATAATTAAGGAACTCAAGATCAACAGACCATTGAAAAAAATCTTAGAATTTAGGGATGATTTATGGTTACAGTAGATCACTTGAGCCCTAGCCCATCAGAGCAGAGTTTATCTGTGATTTGCTGGAAGAATTAGTGATGATGTAAGACACTGTAAGTAGTAAAAAATCAGGGGATTTTCAATCATATAATGAAGAACTATATTTCCTCAGGAAAATTCATTCATGGAATCTGCTAGGAAAGTAGAAAAATATATGGTAGTATCACAGAAATTATACTCAAAAGAAACTTCAAAAGTCTCCATCAGCTCTATCCTTCATGTATAAAGCAAATCTTAGACACTGTGAAAAGAAAATAAAGTTCACAGTGCTGCAATGATTAAAAAGACAGTTAGCAAAGTATCCACTGGGTCCAGGTAATAATGCATTCAGAAGATCTCTTTCCCTGAGTGTAGAGTTCATAATAAGGAAGCAGAAATACTTGAATAATCAAATTGGCACAGATTCAAGTGTTATCATTTAATAACCAGTCAGTAACAGATTTTTAGACTCTGTAATTTGTGAGATATAAACACTGCTATCCAGCTACTTGTCTGCAATGCTTGCCATCTTTGATGTCTCTGACTTAAAACACCACAAATGACTTAAAATCTCCAACTAGGAGCCCAATTTATTAAGTAAAATTAGGGGTGTCTGAGCATGTGTCTGTGCTTGCATTTATGAAAAAATAATAAAGGCCAGGTCTCTAACTACAACTGAATTAGGAACAATTCAGCATCAGGCCCTGTTTGATGGTAAATTCCAGCAGCTTCTTGGCTTTGATAGTCCCCCAAAGAAATTCCTTTGAAGCCAGTGCTTTGTAGCAGGCTAAGCATACATACGCATATGCCTTTCCAAATAGACATGATTGTTCAAATAGGCCCAAAAAATCTCAGTGTGGCCAATGATAAATATTTCAACATCCAGGGAAAAATCAAGATCTATTTTTCCCTTCCCTTTGATATGTCATTATTTCGAACTGCTGCCAGGCCTTCTTCCTTCATCTTGAGAGTCCAAAATATAGTGTTATTGAATTTCCTCATCTGTTTTTGGGGAAGTTGAGATGTACACTGCAAATTAAAATAGAGAAAACCACAGCTTTCTCAAATATGTTATAGGAATCGTAGGGCTATGCTTTTCAATCAAGCACCTTCCTGAGTGGCAGCCTTTATTTCTCTCAGGTAGGATAACACAAGAGAGCAGTAATATCAATAGGAAGCTTGTGCATCTATATTATGTTGTTCCATCCCCATGAGAAAGTGGGCAGACTAGAATAATAAAACTCACTGTAACATGTTAATAAATCACTTTTTTTTTTTAACATCCAATAGAATAGGATGTGAAACACCCCTGAAAGAAGCAGGGACTTCATTCTGATTAAATGTCCTTACAAACATTTTCAGAAGAGTGTGAGTAAAGTGGCCATGATATCTACACTCCTAAACTTGCTTAAATATTTGAAGTTAAAAGAAGGAAATACCCACATAGTTTAAACAAGAGAAAACACGCCAAGGTTATGCAGCTTCAGAAGATGAATCACTGTGATTTTAGCTGATGCAAAAATAAAATAAAACTTACAGTGTGTCAGCTAAGGCACTTAAATCTTTTTTTTATTATTAATTTTCTGGGGTGCCACTGTCCCTCAGAAGAAATTGCCGTATTTTTTTTAACTGTAAGTATATTTATCTTCCACGATAGAGTGTTATACTTTGGTGTGTATCAAGCCATATACAACTGAAATTTTATAGGTTAAAAAATAGCTAAATATTGCTCATTTCAGATAACTCAACATATTTTAGGGTAGAATTGCTGGGTTACTTCAGTGCCACAGCCATATCCGATGAGAACGGCAAAAGTCACAAAGCCAGCGCAGCTGCTTGAAAAAGGTCCAGCAAAGCTGAGTCACAGGATGGCCGCTGTGCCACCTTTGGTTTCCATCTCTACCTGTTGCATACTTGAGGGACTTTTAATATTTGTACAACTTGGGGATATTGGACTGTTGGGACAATTTCTTATGAATCATTTATGCCTTCTCCCAGGAGTAATTACTTCTCAGCTTCCCCAGGAAAGTCCTGAACATGCTACTCCTCCTACTTTTTGGGAAATATCCTTATCAACTTGAACTTCTTTGTTATGCTTTGGGGGTTGTGACAGACATAAAGAAGCCAGAGGTCTCTTTATGAGGCTATGAGACATTTTTGAAACTGCTGTCCCTGTACTGTCTCAGAAACAAGATAGTCAAAACAAAATAAACTTTAAAAGATCAACAAGATTTGGTGGGCTAGAGGGGTTGGTCGCAGTTCAGATCGCAAGCCCCTTCCCATTATACACTCAGGCAATGATAGGACATATACAGCAACAGTGTTAGATTAACTAAAGTTACCATGTCAGAATTGGAATAATAACTGCAGCAGCTTTGGCCTGAGGATTTTTCTTGGTCACTCTGACTTTTAAGAGTTAATAGTACACTGCTTGGGACATGGCAATATGTCCAGGCTGGCTTGAAGATTTTGTTTTGGTCTAGCATCCTTGAAGCAACCAAAGCTACCAGCCTGAGAACAGGCTGTCATATTGCCTCTAGATTCTTAAATTTGGGGTTATGGGTCAATGAGCAACAACAATAACTCTGTTCATCAATATGTCAAAACTTGATGGAAAATGACTGGAAATGATAAATCTGTTTGGTCATCATTTACCAATGATGACAGAAAGATGAACAAGAAAAAGTGAAACACATGCCCCAAACCAAAAATGATATGATCTATGTTTTGGAACAACAAGAATCTATCTATCCCTGCTTACCTACTTTTGTATAAATAAAAAAGCACTCTGGCTGCTAGTGTGTCAGGCTGCAAGATTCTCCTGACCATCACTCCCGGCTCTCCCACCGACTCCTTATATCCTTTGCTGGGACCTGTCCAACCCTGGAAACGGCTCCCAGCACTTCAAGATTGTTGGATTTTAGAAAACTGACCTCTAAAATGGTTTTGCTTTCTCGTGTGTGTGTGTGTGTGTGTGTGTGTGTGTGTGTGTGTGTGTGTGTGTGATAGGATCTTACTCTGTAATCCAGAAAAGACCAAAACTGAATCCTTTGGCATCTGCCTCACATGTTCTGGGCCATACTCAGCTAGATTATCTGCTTTTGTTTATTTTTATTGTATACACATAAGATGCATAACACTGTATTTTATATAAATATTTAGCTTAACAACACAAATTAATATACCCACCCCTTTTCAAAATGATCCTTTTTGAATGATGAAAGAGCCTCAGATTTATTCTTGATGCTTTGGTGTGTCTCACAATACAGTTAACCCAAATCCTTACTCTGTGATTTGGTCTATAGAAGATGCATTCTGACTTCCACTAGAGACAAAGGGGATGGATAGGTCAGACATGCCAAGTAAACAAGCAAACCCAAGCAGAAATATTACACAATCTTTTTTCTATAAGAACACTTAAAGGGGAAGGACGTTTGAATAAATAGATAGTAGACCTGTGCTCAAAACAGGTTGAAGGGAGTAGAAGTGAGATATAGGCAAGAGAGGAAAAAATTTCAGGTATTTAATAGAGTATTGCTACCGGGAGCTAAAGAGGTGGTAAGTAAAGATCACTAGCTGCTCTTGCTGCAGATGTGGGTTTGATTTCCAGCACCTACATGGGGCTCACAACATTCAGCAACTCCTGTCCCAGGATACCTGATGTCCAATTCTGGCCTCCACAAACATCATAAATACACTTATTTCTTAGTTGAACATGCAGGCAAACACCCATACACATAAAATATTTTAAAGTTAAAAATTAAATATTCACAAAGTTTTGTTTTACTCCTTTTTTCTCTGGAAAGTGGTTACCTGTGCCTTCACAGATGAGCTGCTCCTTCACATGTGCCATAGCCCAGGTACCTCTGCTGTGTATCTGTGATTGGCTTTCCAGTGGCACCCTTTTGTTTGTATAGTACACATGACAATTGCCATGCTCTATTTCTTTGGAACAGTTTTATGCCTGAGAACTTTAAAAGCAAAAAAAAAAAAAAAAAAACATGTCTGTTCAGGGAAAGAGTCTGATGTAAGAATGATTCTGGTGATCTCACCCCTCATATCGGGACTTGGGAATTTACACTGTGACCCCATTTTATCAATGAGTTCCCCTCCAGGGACAGTTCTTTAAGCCTTCCACTTGACTGCTTTCTCCACCACGCTCCCATTTGGAATTCATGGGGTGAACATTTCTGTAGCTAGAGTTTTCCTGCCTGGCCCACAGTCAGGACAAATCTTTCTCACTTGCCAGTCCCATAGCTGCTCAGACCCAATCAAGTAAACACAGAGACTTATATTGTTTACAAACTGTATGGCCGTACCAGAATTCTTGCTAACTGTTCTTATATCTTAAATTAATCCATTTCTATAAATCTATACCTTGCCACATGGCTTGTGGTTTACCGGCATCTTGACATGCTGTTTGTCATGGCGGCGGCTGGCAGTGTCTCTGACTCAACCTTTCACTTCTCAGAATTCTTCTCCTCCTTGTCCCGCCTATACTTCCTCCTGCCCGACTACTGGCCAATCAGTGTTTTATTTACTAACCAATCAGAGCAACACATTTGCCATACAGAACATCCCACAGCACATTTCTTCACAAGGTCTCCAGCATGTTCTGTTGCCTTAGAGCAACTTCTTGCCAGTCACATGTCTGCGTATCTATGGGGCAGAGGCTATATGAAAGTAAGGATGGCTAACACTCAGGTGTTTAAGCACTATCTTCTAAACATGTCAGACAGAATCTTCAAAATAATAATCCACTCAGGTAGCAATACTGAATGAAGAATAAATAAAATTCACATGACATCATTTGAAATACTACTCAATTGCTGTAATGGTAGTATTATGACTATGATGACTACTAACTGATTTTATGTTGTTTGTGGAGACTTAAACTATTCAAGCATGATACCACAGTAATTAGCATATAGGAATATCAAAAATTCAAGATAATCCGTGCTTAGCTTTCCACATCTGAAAGTCTAAAATTTAAAACATTACAAACTGAATTTTTATTAACACATTTTGTCAGTATATATTTATTATGGATATTTAGAGTACACTGTGCTTATCTGAGACACATATACAATATTTAATGGAAAAACCAGAGTAGTTAACATTTCTATTTTCCTTAGGGAACTGAAATTTTTGAGCATCATTTGCACTGGCACATTTACAGATTTTAGGTCCCTGCAGATTTTTCGGAAAACTGCTATGATGGGGGATGTCTTTCTGTATACTGTGAATATGTATTGCTCTGATTGGTTGATAAGTAAAACGCTGATTGGCCAGTAGCTAGGCAGAAGTATAGGGAGGGTAAGGAGATGAGGAGAATTCTGGGAAGAGGAAAGCTGAGTCAGGAGAGGCTGCTAGCCACCACCAGGAGAAACAAGATGTAAAGATACTGGTAAACCACAAGCCACAAAGTATAGATTGATATAAATGGGTTAATTTGAGATATAAGAGTTAGCCAGCAAGAAGCCTGCCATGGCCATAGTTCAAAAATAATTAAAGCCTATGTGTGTTTATTTGGGTCTGAGCAGCTGTGGGCCAGGCAGGACACAGGAAAATTTCAGCTGCACTGCTCATTTTCAGCTTAGGGAAAAATCAATGTGTGAAATTCCATTCCCAAAATCTGAACACTCAGGAATATCTGAAATACCTCTGGTCTCAAATACTCAGACACAGCCTCTTAAACAGTTCTACTCTACAATCCATCATTTTAGAGCATGAAGGTAGAGCTCAGCACCTGAGAGATTGGCAGGTGAAGAATAATCTCTAAGTCATGCTGTCTAAGTGCCAGGTTATGACTTCACATGGAATATGTGTGTCCACACTTGAGAGGGCAGCAAATAAGATACTATATCAGGAAGAGGAAACACACTGTACGAACAGTCCATCTCTAATGACAGTGAGGAGGAAGTAGAGGAAAAATTATCTTTATTGGGTCTAGAAGATTCCAGAAATGAATTCCAATGCTTTATTCTTTTGTTTTCATAAAAAAAAAATAACCACCTATGATTCCTGGAATAGGACTCTATTATGAATTTGGTAATTCATAAAAACCATCTAAAGATTCTATTTCTAATTAACACATTTAATTGGGATGAGATATTACTGCCTCTCCTATGACATAGTTATACTACTGTTTTTCACTTCATGGTCAATTTCAAAGGAACTCTAGATACAAGAAAACTTGTGCCTTATGCTCTAGTGCACAACTAAATAGCATCACAGCACATCAAAACAGTTTTGTGCCAACCAGTATCAATTGAGAATGCCTTGCTTGTTAGTCAAAATGTCAATTAATTTAGAAGTTCTCTATGACAAGAGTCAGATAAGGAAACAGTATTGGAAACCATGATTCCTCCCAACACAATTGAAAAATAACTGTTCTTTGGTATTAGGGCAGACATCCCACAATCTCTCAACGGAACACAGAAAATTGTCAAATGCAGGCAACATATTTAAAATAAAAATACTAGACATGAATTAGATAATAAGATTATTTGTGTGAGGCAATATTTAACGTGGATTCTGGGATTACAATCGATTGAAATCCAATGGCTATTCTCATTGCCTATAAAACACAAGGAAGTTTTCAATGCCCCTTTTCTTTTATAATTTGTATAAATCTTGAAAAGATATTGTTTTGGAAATTACTCCCAATATATTTAAATATCCAAAAAAATTGCAAGATTTTCTTCTTATTGTATTTTTTTGCTGTTTTTGTTTTTACAAAATTCTACAATTTCCATATCATAGGAGTATTTCCTCACAACACTGTTATGACAGTTTCAACTCTACGTGGAGATTCATAAGTCCATGTTACATCTCAGAAATAGTTAAATATCACAAAGCCTGTCATCGGTTGCTTTTATTGTCCTAATAATCTCTGAAAGTTAGCCATTTACAGAGTTGAAGTCATTTAGTTTTCCTAGCATGCTCAGGAAATATTTATGTCCATAAATTTTTTTTTCTGCTGCAATGAAGTCTTATGTAGAGGCTAAAAAATGGACTTTGAAATTCAATACATCTATACATTCATTCTGTAACTTTGGCAAGTTTAATTTTCCTGGGCTTCTTCTAAATGGAAATAAGTATTCCCACCCCACAGTGTTTTTCTTGAGAAGATGAAATGACTCCAGGATAATATTTATCTCAAATTTTGGATTACAGGGGCTCCTCACCAAATGAGTTGTAAGAAGACACATTTAATTCATGTTCAAATTAACTTTTCAATAAACCAAAGAAATTAATGAATCTCAACTGAACAAGAATTCCCAAGTAACACCATAAACATTTTGGTGAAGGCAAATCTTCTGAAAATAGCCTATAATTTAAAATCTAATGAAATATTGCTATCAACATAAAATATGGAATTTATCTTTAACAACTGATGTACAGTAAAATCAACATTTTTGTGTAATGAATATATGCTAACAAACAACTGACGTTAACATTTTAGGAGGGAATTTTATGTGTAGGTTTCCCAACTGCAGTTACATTTACTATTTTATATAAGTACTTCCTTCATTTAGAAGGCAAAATAACCCTTAAAATATTTTCTAGAATTATACTATAAAAATCACTCAGCAGTTTTCACATGTTTTTATTATTGCCTTATTGTTTTCTCTTAACTTTTATTGTCTTAGAAAATTCAATTGGCATAGAAACAATGTATCTCCTAAGTGACAACTAGGAATAAAAATCCGTAAGTAAATAAAATTACAGCTAAAGTCTTCGAAAAGGTACACAGAATTTCTGTCATTCTATACAGAGAAAATGTTTTCAAGATAATGTCAAAATGGAATAAAGATGAGTCCTACTTTAAAATATAACACTGTGATTTTCTTGTTTTATAGGTTAAAACATATTTTGTGTGTTTGAGAATACACTAAATGTCATCTATTAAAGATGGAGATATTACAAGTAAAATAATACCTCTTTTAAAATATTTTCATATCCACTTAGCTTTTATTTGTTGTGGTTCCCAATATATATAGATTTGCAATGTCAGAAATGTCTATAATCCCAGTTCTTGACAGGCTTAGGTAGGAGGGTGGGTATAAATTTGAGGTGATTCTGGGTTTTAAAAAAATGAGTTCTAGATGGGTCTGAAATACAGACTGTGACCTTGTTTTGTTATAAAGATTCATGTGCATAGTTTAAGACATGATAGCATTTAAAGAAGAGAAGTTATTGTATAGGCTGATTGAAGCTACCAATATGCATCCTGTATATTAAAGCAAGGAGCATGTAATTTCAGGCACTCAGCTTGCACTTAATTGTGATACAATTTCTAGTCTAGCAACACTCTTCTCAAGCACAGTACTGTGTGTATATTTCAATATCTTCATACAAAAGAAGTTAAAGAGTAAGGGTAACAGTGGGATTATTAAACACTTCATTACTAAAATGTTAACTCAGGGTTTATACTTTTATTTAAGAAAATAGGTTCTATCATTTATAGTTGAAATAAAGATGATGTTATAATACGGATAGAAACAAAGAATATAGTTAAATACACTGGCACATCTACCATCTCACTTTTAAGTGTGTGTGTGTGTGTGTGTGTGTGTGTGTGTGTGTGTGTGTGTGTGTGTGTTTATGAGTGTAGGTACATGTGCTTGCCACAGCATCTTTGTTAGACGTCAGAAGTCAGAGAACATTTTTCAAAACTTGGGTCTCCTTTTTCTTTTTCTTTTTCAACTGTGTACTCCAAGATGTCTCCTAGGCAATTCCCTTGGCTCCACTTCCCATCTCCCTGTAGGAGGATTGGAACTGTAGATGCACACCACTGGACTCGGCTTTTTTATGTGGATTCTAAGAATTGAACTCAATTCCCCAGGCTTGCACAAGTCAGCACTTCTTACTGGCTGAGCTGTCTCTCCAGCCCTCACTTCCCTGTTGGGGAAACAGCTAATCTACAGGGTTGGTTGTGGATAAAATTATTCAGAGTGAAATCATCTAGCTGCAGAATGAATATTTGTTATCTGTTGATTTGTATAGAAAGTATCTGACTAAGAAATTCATATTCATACAAACTATCTAGCATTTTAGAAAAATAATTCACTGCTATCAGTTATGTATGATTACTAACTTGAATATTAATACAATATAAATACAACTTTAGATAAAATTGGTTTAGTTTTTCTTTAAATATTTAAGCAAATCACTTAATATTTGGGAAAGGATTTGAACTCTACTGAATTTTCGGTCTCATCTAAATTGTCAAAAGTAAGCAAAGATTGAAAAAAATAAAAACAAACCAACAATGACAACAAAGCCTTGTGGCTAGAGAGGCAGCTTAACAGTTCAGATGTTGGTTGCTCCTGCAGAGGACCCAGGTTTGGTTCTTAGCACTTACACGGTGGTTTACAATCATGGGTAACTCCAGTTCCAAGGGACCCAACACTCTCTTCTGACCTTCTTCTGAGGCACACGCATGATTCACAAACCTATATATAAGCCAATCACTCATACACACCAAATAAAATAGATAAATCTAGAAAAATTGAAAAATGTGATTTATTTCTTTTAAAATGATCTTCATTGCTCAAAGGGATAAAGCTGTATGAGGAACAGACTTCAGAATTTACTCTTTGACATAGCATTAAAGATAGTGAGTATCTGTCAGTCCTAAACACGAGTATGTTGAAGAATAGACAGCTGTTAATGTTTCCATAGAAAAGATGTCACATCCTAGCCTCATTTCTTCCCATACCTTATTGGAAAGCACATATGTATCTTCGATGATAAATAGAGGAGCCTCATGCTTAAGTCTTCAAGTAGTATCTCTAGGAGGCATGAGGATACAGAACAATGTTTGTTATTCTCCATCACTTCCACCCTACCATGAATATCTGAATCACAGTGACATGAGCAGGAAGCCTTCTATCTGAAACTTTTTGCTCTCTGCATCCCACCTGTGACGTGGTCACTGATGGGGCTGGATAAAGTTCTGATGACTTCTGGGTACCTGAAGTAACATGGGAAGCTGCCTTGGTTATTTAGCCAAACAAGGCATTTTAGTGGCTTGCAAGAAAGGACTAGATTCTGTTACACCACCATGAATGACCTCTATGTACCACAATGTTTTAAATGCTAAGATGAACGAACTGTACGAACAACACCGTTTTCAGCATTGTGTATGAATGAATCCTAAGGTCTCATGCACTCTAGGCAAGCATTCTATGCTAAGCTCTTGTAATACTCAAAATTAACCTGTAAGCCCCACCTGCCCCCAAGAACCAGGTAACCTCATGGGATGCTGGGAGTTGTAGCTCTTGTAAAAAAAAAAAATAACAAAGCCTCATGGGAGAGTATGGTGGCCTATTGGTTTTGTCTTTATAAGCACCTGTAACACCTGTCTTAGGGCCACTCAGCTGGGAAATTCCAGGGAGAGGTCCTGACCCAAGTCCATCTTTGTCAGTATTTAATATTTAAATAAAGCTTGCTTCAAATATGGCTCAAAATGGAAGACTTGGTTTTTCTCAGGCAAACCTCAGGATTAACACTCTATCCACAGGCCTCTTTTACCTTTTATTTCAACACATAAACTCATTAATTTTAAAGTTCTGTCCTCGATCTTAGTCAGTAGTCAACACAGGTCATGAATGAGTCTTCAGACTCCAAAGCATCTGGGATTACAGACCTATGCCAACAGAATTGGCATGAAATTATTTTTTTTCAGTTCACTAATCCTCAAACGCTGATAAAATAAGGTGTCCTGGCCTAAAAAGGAGAGATAAATCTAGCTAAATTCTTCTAAGTGCTGACTTAGACACCGTCCCTGTGCAGGTGTGGCCGAGAGTAAGAATGCTCCATGTCCCTTCATTTACAACACAGAGGAAGGCTTCCAGTTTCCTGGTTTCATATAGAATTTCTACTTGGATCTCAGACTCCAAAACCATTGCTGTCTCCAATAGAGCGTGTTGTTAGCCACAGCTTCCTATAATCTGCTGATGATATCTAAGCTTTTTATTTTTCAGGAAAATTAACATAATGCAACTTCTGCTTTCCAGGGACATTTTTATAAATTAAAGCAACTCTGCCTTAATCTCTGTAAGATGGTCTTTGTTCCTTTCTATCCCTTGCCCCAGGATGGATTTTGTTCCCTGGAGTAGTTTGCCAAATGGTACCCTGGTGTCCTGAAAGAGTTAAGGCAGCTTGTACATTTGCATAATTTACAACCAGAAAGTAGCTGAGGGACTGGGCAAATCTGGTTCAGTAGGCCATTTAGAAATTCATTAAAATTTATTCACTCTTTATGCATTAGCAATTTTTTAGAACCTGAAAACATCAAAAACATCTTTCTAGAGGTAACATAGGAATCAACATAAAACTGATATGCTTATATCTACAGCTATAAACTCTCAGACCTCCCCAATGTTTGGGATAATTTTTTTCCTTAAGTACCAAAATGTATTCATATATTCACATTAGGCACTTAATGTAACAGAATAGAGGTTGCCATAGAAACTGTGTGGTATGCCTAGTACTTACTGAGGAAATGAACAGTTCTAATTATCACCAAACGTATGATATTCCTGCCTCTGTACTCTACACTTTTTAACGTACAATCTGTTTAATAAGCAGCAAGTTGTTCACCCAATGTTTAGAGAGCAAAAAAGCCCTAAAAATAGACAATGAAATTCTCAGATGTGAATCCGAACATTTTATTGACATAATGCAGTAACAGTTGTATCCTTCTCCCATCCAAACAAGAACAGAAAATTTATTTGATCGATCCTAAAAACTTAAATATACACAAAGAGGATTATAGAAAAACACCACAAAGAAGAAATTATCTCCCATCTCCCTTAGTACTTTAAGCTTTCACATAGTCAGTCAAATACAAAAAAAAGAAAAAGAACACCTAGCCAATAGGATATTTCTTCAAGCAAGATACTATGAAAAACTGGAGGTCTGGTCTGACAGCATATGATTGATTTGATTGCAAAGCCAGCTCTATTGGGTTCCATAAAAATTACAAAAAAGCTTGCTAGTGGGAGCACAGAAGGTACCAGATTAAATTTAGCCCAGGAAACTGAAGCAAACAGTTTTGAGCTGATATCTTTGAAGGAAACTACAACTTCTGGCTGACTAAGGTGCTCAGAGCTGCCAGAAGTAATCATTTGCTAATCTGTAGGCATAGTGTATTCCTGAACTCAACAAGAAAGATGGATGAATCCTGAGCTTCCTCACTAAGAGGAAGAAGAACCTGCAAATGAGGGGCCATGCTGCTGACACTCCTGCCCATGAGGGCCATGCTGCTCACACTCCTGTCTATGAGGGACATGCTGCTCACACTCCTGCCCATGAGGGCCATGCTGCTCACACTCCTGCCTATGAGGGCCATGCTGCTCACACTCCTGCCTATGAGGGCCATGCTGCTCACACTCCTGCCTATGAGGGCCATGCTGCTCACACTCCTGCCTATGAGGGCCATGCTGCTCACACTCCTGCCTATGAGGGCCATGCTGCTCACACTCCTGCCTATGAGGGCCATGCTGCTCACACTCCTGCCCATGAGGGCCATGCTGCTCACACTCCTGCCCATGAGGGCCATGCTGTTCACACTCCTGCCCATGAGGGCCATGCTGCTCACACTCCTGCCCATGAGGGCCATGCTGCTCACACTCCTGCCCATGAGGGCCATGCTGTTCACACTCCTGCCCATGAGGGCCATGCTGCTCACACTCCTGTCTATGGCGGGCAGGCTGTTCACTCTTCTGCCTACAGTTTTGAATAGAGAATCTAGCGGCCATTCTGAGTTTCATTCTTGTCAGTTGCTTCCCAGAGTCTATCGTCTATACACACTGATGACCATTGTCTCACCTTGTTTCTACATCACCACGTGCTAAGTCTATGGAACCTTCTTCAAAAGCTCTTTCTAAAAGTCCAGTTGCTATGAATGGGCCTCTGCACCAACTCCTTTGCAAAGGCCTTGGTTATGCCACAATGGTAATTCTGAGGCTGAAGACCAGAGTCATAGCACTATATGCCACGCCTTCAGCGATCTCGGAGTGGGTTCACACTCCTATTTCTTCTCAAGTCTGCTATGTTTCTATTTCTAACATTTTAAGTACTTTGTATATTCTATGTATTTTCAAAGGAGATGCAATGAACACAATGTCATTATAAATAGAGGAGATAGTTCAACTCAAGTATCAAAGCTGGCATGACAGTTAAAGGATTATAGAGTGCATTATGACAGTAATACTGTACATGGCCACTTAAACACTAATCTTGGAAATATAGATTGGTAATGCATTGCCCACTTGCTGTTATAGAATTTACTCAAGGACAAAATTCAAGTTAACAAAGGGTACATTTCACTGCAACAGTCCAAGAAACAAAGACAAGAACCAGAGAAATGGGAGCTGCATCACACATAAGGTTATAAGCACAACTGTAGACTCAAATCGCAACGAACATTAAACAATGGGCCCTGGATCAACATCTGTGAATATCCTAAGGTTGTCCAGTCAGCTTCAAAATGTCAAACTAAAGGCCACTTATCATAAGTAGACTTCAAAAGCTGTATCATTTTATGCTTGGTTTGATTTGTACAGCCTGCTCAGAATTTCTATCTCACTTCATTTAGCACACAAAATTTATAAATAGACATTAATCAAGCTACAAGTGTTTATTGAATGCTTATGTCCAAGCCAGTTGGAATCCTGTTACTACACTTCAAAGAAAGGCAGTATTTATGGGCTCATTTTTGTAACTTTATTATTTTATGAGGAAAAAATTCTAAAAATTATAGATCATAGCATCTGGTAACTGTTTTAGATGTTTTTAAAACTTTAAAAAAATATAATAAAAATTGTTTTCAAACTAATGATCAATTAGGTTCATATACTACACACATTCAATTTAGTATCATCAATGAATTTTAAAGTGCCACTAAGAAACTTAAAATTTTGAAAAATGCCAAAATATATTTAGATTATGGATTCAAAAAAGAATTTGCAATGGGAAAAAAACATCAATGATAAAAAATAGATGAATGATACAATTAATAATTTGAAAATGTATGTATTGATAATTATATTTCTTCTCACAGATAATAAATATAAAGCATGTTATTATGTAAGAATAATGTAATGTATATGTTAGCATGTATCATTAGTTTTGGAGCACATCTCATATTCAAGTACTCATTTTTGCTTGTTCAGGTTGTGGATTATTCAAGCTTCATGCTTCTGTAACTTCTCATTTTTTTTATTTAAGTCACTACATATCTATTCTTATTATCAATGGTATTAGTAGATAATAAAATTATTAACACAATAAAAATCCATTATGTACAAAGCATTTCTCAGAGCATTTTTATATATGAAGTTATTAAATCTCAACGACCCTCTAAAGCAGGCAATATTATGATTTCTTACTTATAGATTACAATATAAAAGAGAACTTTCTTAAAATAGAAGATGATTAATAGGGCTGGCAGCAATTAATCCCTGGCAGTCAGCTCCTAGGAATCACAATCTTAACATAACTGTATTAATACTTCACTCCTGCACCAAATATTCCTTGAAATCTCATCATGTGTATTCTCTATTTCCAGTACAAAATGTAGAAGAGAAAAATCAGATGTTAGAATAATCTACAATATAAAGTACACCAGCAAAATGGTGTGAATTAGGGAAGACTACCTTGTGTTATCTTGAAATAGCTGGAATGTCTTTGAGGTGAGGTTAAATAAATTTTAAATGGGGGATAAACTGTTACTTTCTCTCACAAATATCACATAAACTGTTGACAATAAACAAACGTGGAGAGATCCCTGACTTCCATTCCCACCCCACTTTCCATCTATCCCCCAATATTTAAACTCTACCTTCGTCATCCATCTCACATCTTCCACACTGTCACAGAATGGTCAACTCCAACGTCCTCATTCATAGACTACAGTGACTACCCTCCATCCTCTCTTGTTGTGAGTCACAGGTATTTTTATACAGAAATCACAGAGTGTCGTGCTCAAAACATTCATCACATCACAGCTTCATGCTTGGGCTCTTCTAGTAGCTTCTGAAGCAACTCCCAGTAAAATGGTTCTATGACTCCCAGAGTTTCTCCCATGTTTGGTGTTTAGGCTGCCTCCTTTCCAACTTCATTCCCTGTATGTAGGCCTCCCCATGTTCTCTGGTTTCCCACTGTCCCTTGTATGGAAAATATACATAACGCTTCTTTAGACTTGATGGTCACTCTGCTTCTGCACTTCTGATCCTGCCCTTTATTTTCTACTTGAAAGGCCCAATCTAAATCACACTCTTTAATTTCCAACCTCACACCCTGATTTTCTGGTGTTCCCACACTACCTGGCTGTTTTTTAAGTCTTCTTATTACCATGTAATTTCCTTCAAGACATCACTGGATGCTTGACTCCTAGAGCACTGTCCGATGCATCAAAGATGTGCAAAGGATTTATGTTGAAAAAATGGATGAATTTGAACACAAGTTTCCTCCTATACAAATTTTGCTAGTGCAGAGTGAGTAGATGAATCCAGCTCTGTATGATCCTACTTTCCTCAAGGGCTTTGTTCTAAAAGTCATATCTTGAGCTTTTTCTTTTTTCTTTCTTTCTTTCTTTCTTTCTTTCTTTCTTTCTTTCTTTCTTTCTTTCTTTCTTTCTTTTTTGAAGAGATGCTTGTATCTATAATTCTTCTCTGGGCGATGTTGTCAACTATTTAAAGGTTAGAATGTTTATCTTGAGGATACCAGAAAGAATTACCTTTTTAATGAGAAAAACAAGGAACAACCTTGTGTTCAAGTGTTTTCTGAGACAAGAATGGCATGTACATAAGGATTCCTCTTGCAGACAGCATGCTAGACCCCTGTAGTTGTAAGGAGGAACAAAAGAGTTTCCCCTGAGATCCTGAACCCTAACAATACTGCCTTTCTGAAGACATTTCCCCCAGACTCCCACGGGCCTTAGTGCATCATGTGCACATCGGCTTCCCCAGCTCTCTTTGGATGTGTAAATCTCTTACAATACAGGAAACTTAACTCTCCTGATGCCCACCCATGCAATATCAGGGACATCCTTTGGGCATTGTGAAAACTGAAAACAGCTGCAGACATTGCAATACCCCAAATGATGACTTCCTGACAGGCCAATGCCCTTGAGGTTTGTGCTTGTTCTACAACACTCTCCTTCTACTCTGACTTAATCGTGTTTCCTTCTAGTCCACTGCATGTGTTATTGTCAGATTAATCACGCAGATGTACATCACTAATCACGGTGCTCTTGTGGCTCTTGGGCCTAAGGATCTTATTTTTTTAAACTTATTTTTATCATTTTTGCCTTAAGAGAAACTTAATAGAAGAATAAATCTGGTTTCAGTAGCAGAAAAATATTCTACTTTTGTTCAAAAAGAACATATTCATGAACACACAAATGTGTTCCAGCCTTGAAAGTCATTCTGCACCCAGACACCCAAAGCAGACAGTTTAATGAATCACTCACTTGCCCTGATGTATGCTCAGTGGCTCTTCTCTCCACATGGTTTGGTACCCATCAATTTCTAATAAGATGCTGCCTAACATGAAACTGTATTACAAATGCTACTGATTGAAAATGTCTGTGTAATGTATTCCACATTCTCTGGGTATGGCCAAACACATGCTTCATATACAAATCTAGATGGTAATAGAATTAACACCCCTCTGCCTGGTTTCAGCAGTGTTTACAGAACAATACAACATGTGTGTGTGTGTGTGTGTGTGTGTGTGTGTGTGTGTGTGGTGTGTGTAAAAGGATGCACAGTTATTTCATTCTATTTCAGCCAAGTTGATATTTTATCAATTATCTACATCATAATCAATTAGTATATATGACACAACTACTATGATCCATACAACATAAAAAAAGCCGGGAACTGAAACATAAGAACTAATACTGCTTTTTTAAATGCTTTGGAACAATGACAGTTAGCTTTATATCACATTTTCTTAGTTCTTATACAATCATTTCTCTTCAGCTTCCAATTAAAAATTAATATGGATGAACATCACACACAATATAATGGACCTTTATCAATGTGATGTGGTGAGAAGCACTGAGGCTTCGAACCACTGTGATCCCCTGCCTTCTCTACTCAAGTGAAATAATGAAATAATAATAATGGCTGGGACAAGCACCATGCCAAAAAGGTAAGAGCTAGAATGTCTTGTGAGAAAACCATAACCTTGTATTTGAATGAGTCTACCACTCCCTTCTTTCTTTCACAGACGTTTCTATCCTGTATTCACTCAAATCTTTATGGTCCTTGAGTCCTAGGATATAAAATGATAAAATTCTGAGCAGTGAAATGAATTATGTGTGTGTGTGTGTGTCCCAGGGAGGGCCAACTTCCTGTGCTGGAACTGCTTCATATCATACAGGGTATGCAATAAATCTTTCTGGTTAACAGCTAGAGTAGCCTGAATATAGTGTTAGCATCTGGCTTCTCTCTAAGGGTTTAAACACAATATGTGCCAGCTTCTACCAAGTGGCTACAGCAGTTCATTTCTCACATCTGATGAGTTGTTGGCGGGGGTTTCTGCATAGAAGGGTATTGCTAACACGTGTGTCGATGTCTATAACCATAGCAACAATGGCCAAAACTGGTGGAAGGAAATGTAATATTAACTATCCCCTCAGCTTTTGTAGCAACTGATCTGGAAAACATAAAAAATAATCTTATAAATAATAAACTTGTAAGAACCAGAAGTTGTCTACTAATTTGAGATGCATACCATAGAAAGACAACTGCAGAATACACTTTTAAACCATCACACTCCATCCTTATTTAATAATACCTTATTTTATGCATTAAGAACCTGACCTACTTGTTTTACACATAGTGAGCTTCTCTGGGTTTCAAGTTACCAATGCTGCATCATACACTTGTTTCAAAACATCATTAGCATGTTCACTTGTGTTTTCAACTTTAATCCCCAATGCTCTATGACTCAGTCATAATTTGTGACATGTCCAATATCTCATTCAGTTCTTATAGAAATGGGAAAAGATGGTCTCTTTTCTATTCTTTCAAAACCAGCTATCTGGGTTCCTTTCTTCCTAGAAGCTTAAAAAAAAGACAATGTAAGGACTGGAAAGATGGCTTAGCAGTTTAGATCGTGTTCTGCTCTAGCAGAAGAATTAAGTTCATTTCTTAGCACCCAGTTTGGGTGGCTCACAACTACCTGTAACTCCAAATTCTGGTATCTGACACTCTTTTCTAGCCTCTAAGGACACCTGCACTTATGTGCACATTCTCACATACAGACACATACAGAGATACATAACTAAAAATAAATAAAACCTTTAAAAAGGGATGACCAAGATCAGAAATGCTAATTTACAGACAGATCACAGGCACAACCACATTTTTCTATGTGTAGATTCTACTGGAATATTTTTTTTTATTTTACTTAAATACCTGTCATCACCATCATGATTAATAAATGCCACAGTAGGGGGCTAGAGAGATAGCTCAGTAACTAGAAGCAATTGCTGGTCTGGCAGAGTAACAGGGTTCAGGTCCCAGAACCCACATGGCAGCTCACAAAATCATTCAACTCCAGTTTCAGGGAATTCAGCGCCTTCTTCTGGCCTTCATAGGTACTGCATATACATGGTGTACATACAAGCAAAATATTCTTACATGTAAAATATATAAATAAATAACTCTTTAACTATTTAAAACTATTTAACTTAATGAACAATGACAATATTGTGATAAGCAATTTCCATAACCACTAAGCTTAACACAGTCTTTTTTGAAGAGGATAAAGTTTAGACTCATTTGAAGATGAGTTTAAAAGATGAATGGATTTCTAAAGCTTCATGGCTAGCTAATGAGGGGCAATGTTTGGCAATTTGATGAACAAATTAAACTGCCACTGTGGGGTTATCATACCCAAAGCCTCCAAAAATTACACCTTTTTTTTGTTTGTTCGGGGCCTATAATGAAAATGAAACTCATTCCCATGCAACTTGAGCGATGACATTCAGAATAGAATACCCTTTGCTCAGAGTGTCCTCAAATACTTTAAACATCCAAACCACCATTTCTGTGTGTGTGTGTGTGTGTGTGTGTGTGTGTGTGTGTGTGTGTGTGTGTGTTTGAGAGAAAGAGACATAAAGAAACAGGGAGAGAGAAAGACAGAGAGAGAGGTTATCACCTTAACTTGCCATTTTCCAAACTAAAAAAGAAATATATAAAATCTGTCCATTCTAATTTATTTAGAGAAGCAAATGCCTCCCCATGTTCCTTTAAAAAAGAGAAAAACACACAAAAATGTGATTTGAAGAAAGCAGTTCACACATCAACTCTACTTACTCATTTTTCTTTCCCAAGTCCCCAGTGATAGCAAATATGGTTTCTTCAGCAGACCACAAGCAATTAATGCTATACATCATGTGTGTCCCCAACTGTCATATACACACTCCATGAACAGCCTCCATGCAGTGCCTGATTAGAAGGCTGAATAGACCTACAGTCAAAGCTCAAAGAGAAGAATCTATGCTGAAAGTCACCGAAACATTTCCAGCGCATATATTCTAGTTACTTGACCAAAGGAGGAATTGTCAGGGTTAGGGAAAGACAAAACACACTAGGTCTGGTCAGGACAAAAGGTCAGTAGAACAAGAAGTCTGATTTTAGATCTGTCTGAGGCAGACTATAGCCTTGATTAGCAGAAGCTTGTGGGGATTTAAAATGTTATCAATGGACATAGATCCTTTTGAAATATTTCACAAAGTTTTGTGACTTATGATGGCATTAATAAATATAAGAGTAGTGACGAGGACAGAGCTGTGTAATCTAAGCACAAAGATCATGCCTCATGCCAATGTGAGAAACCATTCTCACAGTATAATAGAGCAAAATAAAATAACATTATGAAGGTCAACTGTGTTAATCATTCAGTGTACTGACTGGGTTTATAAGACCATATTCTTTCTAGGGATGATGACAATAAGATTCTAATTTTGTAAGCAAATATCCTGCCTGAGGCAACTGTTATAACTCTTACAACCCTTTGCTCTAGTCCTTGGTTGCTTAATACGGAGTTCTTCCAGACAACAGATGAAAAAGAAATGTACCAGAGGATCTTCACCTAGACAACTGGTAGTTTATTCAGATGTCATGTGCTTTCCTCATATGATTTGTATAAGAGGGCTAATGCCATGTATTTAGAGCTCGGTCTCTCACCCTGCGTTCCTCCTTCTCTATCTGTGGCATCACAGGAATCATGAGCATGTGTTGTGAAATCGCTACCAAAGTAACATTCAAGAATTCTACCATTTTTATGAAGGTAAAAATCTCTTCAAGCAGCAATATTATGAGACGCTTTATATACGTGTGTGCGTGTTAAAATGCACTGTCCCATTTTTAGAAGTCAACCAAATACAATTGTCTATAATAGTGTAACACTGATTTTATGAATGTTTTCCATAGCTAATTTATTTCAATCTTACATGACTGACAATTAATATAACACCTAACATTGGATTATAATAATGAAAAAAAAGATGAAAATAAAAGTTGTATTTCATTTTCGATTGGTGATCATATGCAAAGCATTTAATATGTATCTTGTACATTTCTAGTGCTTGTCAACAGGAAGTTTAAAATCATCCCAGTGACAGATCCTGTTAGTTAATTGTGGCTCAGGGAACATATTTTTCCAAGTCAGTGTCATAAAAGGTGAATGTTATTTCATAAGTGTCTGTGAGTGATGCATTTGTAACAGCTCAGGGTCTTCATGAAGATGTAGTTAGGTGATAACTAGGACCACTGAGGACAGAGGATTTGCCTCCTACATATCATCTTGAAAGTGAGACAGGGGGCCTTAGTTCTTTAATATGTGGGCCTTTCCAAAGAGCTGCTTAGGTTGTTTCATAAAACAGCAGTCAGATTTACTCCAGGCTAAAAAGAATAAAAATCCAAAAGAACAACACATACCCTCAAGGATTTTATAAGCTTCTATCTCCTTTCTACCAATACCCCCTTACTTGATATCCAAGGCATTTTACTCTGTGTTCATAAGGCCTGTTCAAACATGATTGCCCGGGATCTTGGGATTTATCATTAGAGTGTACACTACAATAATCAAAATTTAAAATGTTTTCAGAATTCTATAACACCTCAAGTTAAAGATTTGTACTATCTACCCTTGAAAATCAGTGTCTATACTCCAAAGTACCTCTAAGAGATGTAGAAGAACTTGGAGAGGAAAGTAATCATGTCAAAATAAAGGCAAAGGGATGCTGCAAGAAGCCAACAGAATGGGTAAGCAATTATTTAATATCTTACAATACTTTAATGATTTCTTCTCTGCTTAATGCAAAAAGTTGAAGTAAACAATAATTCCGGACACTTGAGCAGTAGTTTAAGGATTTAAAATGCGAATAAGATGGTGAGCTTCATTTCACAGCATCATTCTACCCTGGTAGCTCCTAGTCTTTGACAAGGTGTCTAGCCCCACCTAGTATGCTTTAGTATTTTACTCTGTATACAAACAGCAAGATCTGATGTAAGCCAGACTTGGTTTCATGCGTTAACATAGGCAAGTAACTCAATACTGCTGAACTCAATTGAATCACCTGTAAACTTGCTCTAACTGCTCCACTCGTTATCCCATGGGTCACAGAAGACCATACATACACACATATATGCATATATATGAAAATACTATATACATGCGTTTTAGAAAGGAGTAAGATTTGATTTTGAATATTGTGCTTTAAATCAACAGGATAGCTGGACTTCATCAGGATCTGCTCAACATTGATTGTTACTATTCCCATATTAAATAATATAGTCAACATGAAAACGGAAGGCAGACAGACATCCATTAGGTACAAATTGTGCTTTAACATAGTTTGCAAGGATATGAAAGAAGTAAAAAAATAAATAAATAACAGGGCTTTTCTACTTCTGTGACCAGAAGAATTCCAAAATTAGAATTACCATCCAGTTCCCAAGGATGACTAAAGTGTCCATTAAAAACTCATTAAGATGATTTAGTGAATACTTCATAGATTTTTCTAATAGAATGAACTTCCATAAATTATAAATTCTAAGAAATACATATTGGCCCCAGTTGACTGCATATTTAAGTAGTTCGAGGAAACGGTATCTAATTGTTTTTACATCGTAAATGATATTTTCAAGGAAAGGTAATATTTATATTGGATGTCCTTCCGCCACTTTGTCATCTCTCTGTCACTCGACTGATTTCGTCCTACAGGCTTCAGCTTAGGCCACATTGATTTTTCCAGTTGGCTCCAGATGTTGCTAGCATCTCTCTGCTCAGGACTGGAGGCTGCTGAACACATCCTTGATGACAATGATACTGATGAAGATGCTGACATGGACCACAGCTCACATTCCATAGCACTGTGGCAAATGCTTTGCCTCTGTGTTAAGCCTTAACCCTACAAGTGTGTGAAAGTAGACAGTATTTTCTCCACTACTTCGTTCTATATAATGAAACAGAGGTGCTCATAATGGTACTCAGGATCTCATGCAAGCAGAAAGGCTATTAAGGAACTACCCATCCAACTTGGGCACTTTCACTGCAGTGCTTCACAGTGAGGATGGCCTCACCTTATTTACTTCATATACTCATTGCATAGGAAAGCCCCTATGGCTAACATTGAGTCCCATGTCCATAGTTCAAAATCACGTGATAACTAAGTTGAAATAATGCATTATAATGATAAATGCTTAAAATACTAATAAAATATATTCTCTTACTAGCATAAATGAGGAAACAATATGCTGCTTAATGACATTTTCCCAACTTGAAAGTATCAACAATGCGATAAAAAGTCTCTCACTACTTAAATTTTAATACACCTACTAAAACTTAGGAGATCTCCACTGATCCACCAAATCCTAGAACTTTTCATAGATTTTTAAATTGTATTTTATTTATTGTTTTGTGATATATGCACATGGGGGACCCATGTGTCATAGTTTATATGTGCAAATACAACTTGAAAAAAATCAGCTTTCTCTTTGCACGATGTGGGTCCTGAAGATCAAACAAACTCAGGCTACACAGCTTCATGGCAAGTTCCTTTACCAGAATGAGCCACATCACAGACACAGCATTTTGAATCTAAATAACATTTTTTTAAAGTATAAAAAAAATAGTCTAGTGAGGAAGAGATAGGAAAACAATACCTTAGGAAGGGTGAATCCTGACATCCAAGCATAGAACCTCATAAAAAAATAGTCAGTGTGGAAAAGAATTATCGAACATATCTACCTTCTTCTTGCCCCTGGCTATGTGGGGAAATAACCCAATATTCCTGAGATTCTCTCCCAAGAAGAAATGGGGAATGTCTCAGCAAGGAGCAGAGGTCTTGCTGCTATCCAAGACTCAAGGTCCACAATCATAAATATCCCAAGTCAATATTCCCACATTGCACATGCAGACAATTAATGTTACAAGGAGAGAATACCATGTGGAAACATCTCAATGTGCATCAATTTGAAAGACAGATATGAGGTAAATATTAAGTAAACAAATGGTTTCTTGGGGGAAGTTCTTAATGGGCAAAAAAAGACAATGCACAGTGAAGCAATAAGCTCTCAGTAAGATGTGATATGAAACAAAGACAAAAACCAGTGTGGGGGTGTGTCTCCTACAATCTCCCATCACATATAGCTATCCCGGCCCTGTCCACAAACACTAGAAACGATGCCCTTTTGCATCTCACAGGAGTTCTTGCTGGAAGGAAGCTGGCAGCCTGGAATAACGAGAATGGCACTTCACTTTCCTCGAAAAGGCAGAGCTCACACAATGGCAAGGGAGAATAATGGGAGCGAACACCTACCTGGAGCACAGGGGCATGCTATGTCTTTGAAACATGAATTTCATTTAAAAGGCTATTTATCCCTTTCTGTCACCGAGCACTGCCGCAAACTCATTTCTAAGACCTCTTTACTGCAATGTCCCAAAAGTTCCCTGTGTATGCACCCATGTGGCCCACTTGCTTCGACAGCAGAAGCACTGTAAAGAGACAGCTATTGGTTTCTTTCATAAAAAGCAAGAGACAACAAATTACAATGCCAGAAGAATCATACATACACGAAATCCATGGATGACACTGTGTAGAATTCAGTCCTCAGCCAAGAATGCAAACAACTGGCAACCACATAAATAAATGAACTCTATTCTCCTGCCATGGTAAAATGAATAGAGAGGTCAATGAAGGATTAAAATGTACTGCGAAGGAAGACATTTTCCAATCTGGAGGGAGGCGGCATTTTAAACTACAAAGAAAGTTTAATACAGACACAATCTTAAAACACGATAAAAAAACAAAACAGTAGAGAAAAATATATTCCTACTGTCAAAAAAAAAAATATCTGTTGCTGCGTCCTGTGAATTTGCAAAGAGTGGACAAGTTTTGTAAGTGCCTGCCCTCATTAATTCAAATTATAGTGGAAAAGCAACAGATAAGTAGCAGGCCTCTTCTGCTGCCTCCCACTCTGCAGAGGAGGGAGAGGGAGCATCAATTCTGATCGCAGGCACCAGCCAAGAGCAAGGGCAAGAAGGCAACCCTGTAAGGACACACCACTTGCCCTCACACACCTGTCAAAAACTAATGTAGGAAATGACTGTAGAAGACACTAGACATTAACCTTTCACCTCCACATGCATGTACACATGTAAGCACACACACGTTCATACACATGTGATTATATACATAAACGTATACGTACATACCACACATGAAAACAAACTTTTTTTTTTTTTTCCAGACAGGGTTTGTTTTGGTGCCTGTCCTGGAACTCACTCTATAGACCAGGCTGGCCTTGAACTCACAGAGATCCGCCTGCCTCTGCCTCCTGAGTGCTGGGATTAAATGCGTGTGCCACCACCGCCCGGTGAAAACAAACATATTTTTAACTTCAAAAAAACCAAAAGATTTTACATGTCTTAACCACATAAAGGATGTTTAAGGAAATAAATGTGTTTAATCTGATTTAGATTCTCTCTCTCTCTCTCTCTCTCTCTCTCTCTCTCTCTCTCTCTCTCTCTCTCATACATAAACACACACACACACATACACAGAAATATCCTATAATCCCATAAACATAAACAATTTTTGTCTTCGAAAACATTAAAACTAGATTTTGTTTTAAGATAAGACCCATTTTTGAGGAAAGTAAATATAAAGAGAAGGCTGTTTCGGAAGCTCTTTAGCAGAGCCCTCCCTAGCATTCTGGGGCACCCAAGCTTGATACTCAGCACAGGAAAAAAAAATCAAGTAAAATATGAAGGAAAGTGCTCTCTTTTCTTATAAAGTATTACTGTGAGGTAAAAAGCTGACATCATACACTATCTTCAGTCATTTCATTTACCTTTATAACTGCTAGAAAACTACAACACATGTGCACACGTGGATGCACACATATATGTACTATTTTACCTTTCTCTCCTGTTGCTGTGCAAATATCATGATCAAAAGCAACTTTGGGGAGGAAGGGGTTATCTGGCTTATACATCCAGACCACAGTGCATCACTGAGGGAACATGGGGCAGAAACTCAATGGAGGAACCTGAAGCAGAAACAGAGGAGGAACGCTACTTGCTGGCTCACCCCCTTTTGTTCTGCTGGCTTTCTTATGAGAGCCCACTCACATCAGTCATCAACCAACACAATCAGACGTGTCCACAAGCCAACCTGATCTAGGAAATCTCCCAGCGGAGATTCCTTTAGTTGACAGTGACTGTGTAGAGGGGATAGCTGAAGCTAACTAATAGAGGGAGGTGTGTGTGTGTGTGTGTGTGTGTGTGTGTGTGTGTGTGTGTGTGTGTGTAGAAGAGTATACAGAGTATACACAAAAGTTAGTTGATGGATGTTGTCCCTAGAGAACAGAATTTTGTTTGAAAGCATATTTCTGAATGACTTTTCATTAATCATTTGGATTTTATTTGTGTGCTTATATTTTTAAAACATTTTAAAAACATCAGTTTAGTATTTTCAAGTATAAAACAGTATTTTATGAGAAAAATAGCTAGTATTTAGAGTTATTATTTTATTCTTCTATTCATTCTCTTAAACACAATTGAAATTATAATGTGTTCTTCTCAGAAAGCACAGGTATAAAATTTTAGGCCCTGAAACTAATTTTCTTCAACTCAAGGAAAAAGCTTTTGACAAGGGGAAAAGATAAACAAAGTGAACCATTAAAATAAATGGAAAGTTAGGGGAAAATTGCTTGTCAGAATAGAGGATTTTTTAGAAATGACTGCCTTGATGGTTACATTGGTTTAAACGCTCTGATTTTCACTTTCTGGTGTTGGGTCCTATTATAGGATTAAAGTCTTCTATTTTCATTTAAAATGAAAATATGCATATAAAAAATCAGAATTAACAAACATATGCTACTATTCAGCAAAGCTTGTATGTAGTAAGATCTCTATTCCCTAACTTACTGGTCATGTTGTATTCTCAAAGCTTACTTTCCCCTCTTTCCTGTTTTCTTCTCTATTTTATTTCTAAAATCTTACAAGTTGTATAGATATTGATCAAATATTCCTAGACTGTTAATGTACCCCATATTTCAAATACAAAGGCAAAAAAAGGAGGTGCCTTGCTTTTCTGGGCAGAGACAAGGCTTCAGCCTTGGGTATTTCAGCAAAGCGTACTTTTCATAGTACAGTCAGGAAGCAGGAAGCCTACTGTTGTGGGCACATGTAAGAGAGTCTTTAAAATTCTTCTTCCTCCAGTTCAGTTGATGCTAAAATTCACTCTGGTACCCAGAAGTGTTACTCCAGCCTCATTTTCACATGTGACAAGTCAAGTGTGACAACCGTGGTCTTTTCTTTTACTTTTTTTTCTTCCATCCACCATTGTTTACTCTCTAGTTGGCAACATGAACCTGGGAGAGCAGGGCCTATAAATGAGGTGGACTAAAATCTTCTGCACCAGCCAACTTTATTCAGAACATCAGACAGCTTATACTCTGAGGGTTAAGAAGAGTTGCATGCATGTAAAGTGGACAATCACAAGGATAAGCCACACACGGCAAAACACATGATCTTCCAGAGAGGCACATAAACAAATAAAAATAACTGCAAGTTGCAATGAGTAATCTGAAGTGAACTCATGTCTATCCACTACACCTGGTAGTGGCATGCAAGCACATTCCAGGAACAACCTGTGTAACGGGGGAGCAGAGATTACAAGACTCTTGTTTTCGCACACCATCTTAGAAATCTCACACAGCTTCCTCCATGGTATTTTGACACAATATGATCTTTTTGTTTTGAAAATAATTCCACACAGAACTATATTATATTTGCACTATATCACCCCTCTCCCTCCACCTCTTCCTGTGCCCTCCACTTTCCCCTCACAAATTTGTGTCATTTTCTTCTGGGATGTTTATTGGGACACATGCACACACCTAACTTACTGAGTCCAGCTAAGGTTGATTATATTTATTGGGTTGTAGGGCTAAACGTTTGCATGGTCAACCTATGGTGTGTGTGTAGCGGGGGGGGGGGGGGCTTAAGAAAACTAACTCTCCTTCTGTTTTGAGCTATTCATCTAGAGGCGGAGCCTTACAAGCTCTTTCCCCACACAAGGTGTATTGTTGATTGGTGTGGTCCTATTCATATCTTGTGTGGACGATGATGTGGGGAGTCCATGGGCACAGCATCTCTTGTGTCCAGGAGACACTATTTCACGGCATTCTTCCTACCCCTGGCTATAACAAGCTTCCCACTCCCCCCTTCTTAGGTGCTCACTGAGTCTTGGGTGTAGGAGCTATTGTCACATTATACAGGGATGGGCCCTCTACAGACACTAACGTCTACACAATGGATATTTTTGTTTTCTGCAGCAGCCTCCAGTCTGCTGGAAAGAAAAAAAAAAGGTTCTTCAATAAGTGGTGAGAGTTACACTTATCCAGAAAGCCTGTGAACATGGCTGTTGGCTCTGCATCACTCTTTATGGTCTTCGGTCTGTTTATGGATGAAAGCATCAAGTATGAAGTCTATAAACGGGTAGGTCTTTTCCAACATTAAAATCCTAATATTGAATGAACCGGGATAGCTACATCCTATGTATTTGTCCTTCAAACAAGCTGAATAAAATGCCTCAGCATACCAAAGCTGTTTACTGCTGAAATGTATAAGACACTGAACACTAAGTGAAAGGTGGACCTAAAAAGAAAAACACAATAACTGTATCTGAGGCATGGCAAGATGTCAGACAAGATGTATTCCAAGTGACAGCACCCAAGGTAAATCAAGAAAGACTAAACAGTAATTAAGTCTGAACGAATGAATGTGGGCAGGTCTTTACACATCATGGAAAGCAATGGTTCTGTGGTGCAGTCTATCTTGTTCTAAATATTATTCAGTTGCCTCTTTTAGATGTAAAAGTTTATTAAAAATTTTCATGCAATGCATTTGCTCCTATTTCCCCTGCAGCAGTTCCTCCCAGAACCTCCTCATTTCCCTACCTAACCCAACCAACTTCATTGTCTTTCTCTAAAACAAAAAAGAAAGAAAGAAAGAAAGAAAGAAAGAAAGGAAGGAAGGAAGGAAGGAAGGAAGGAAGGAAGGAAGGAAGGAAGGAAGGAGGAAGGAAGGAAGGAGGAAGGAAGGAAGGAAGGAAAGAAAGAAAGGAAGAAAGAAAGAAAGAGAAGGAAAGAAGGAAGGAAGGAAGGAAGTAGAAAAAACAAAATATTTTTAAAAATCAGTAGAAAAAATAACAAAACAAAAAATCACACACACACACACACACACACACACACACACACACAGAATAAAAAATGGTACCTGTTTTGTGTTGGCCTGCTAAGGCACAGGATCTGCTTTGTAGTGTGGTTAATAGATATACATATGCTTCACTGAAGAAAACTGACCCCCCCCCCACAGAAGGTTGCAAACAGCTTCTTGGTTAGAAGTGGACTTTTGCGTCCATTTCCCTCTTCTCAGTGCTGTGAATTTGTCTGGTTTGAACCTGTACAGGTCTTCTGTGTCCTGTCACAGTCCCTGTGAGCTCAGTGTCATGGAGGACTCTGAAGGAAATAGCATCTTTTAGATTTCTAAACAGAATCATTACTCAGGATTAACTTGGGTAACTAAGAGGGGAAAGCACCATATAAGAAATGGAAGCCTATCAAAGACAGAAGCGAAAACCACGGCAGAGAGCTTCCAAGTCGTTGATTTCCACTCAAGAATGTATTTTGAACTTCTCTCAGACCAATCTCTAAGCCACAGATATGAGATTGGGCAGGAAATGAAATAAATTCTGAAGGAGCATGAAAATCTAATTTTGATTAAGTAGGTGATAACATGATAAGAGAGGCAGGAATACTCGCTGAGAAACATGCCGGGAGTCCTGCCATCTGGAGCCTCGGGGCTATTCCATAAGGACAGTACCAGAGTGATGGTAGCTGGAGAAGGGAGAAAAAGTAGTATTCCAGGGCCAAGGACTAACATGAAGCCCTAGATCCCAAAGAGGGGTCCCTAGATCAGCAGCACCAGTGACCGCTTGGAAATTCTTAGATAAGCAAATCCCCAAGGTCTACACATTAGCAACAGAATAACATGTTACGGACTAGGGAGGGGGTAATGTTATAGTCTTTCTGGATGACTGACATGCAGACTGAAATCTGAGCATCACTATAATAAATAAAGGAATTGGTGTAATAGCAATGGTCTCAAACATGGGTGATTTTCAAATTCAGGATCAATGAATTTGTAGCATCAGCATCGAGCAAAGAAAGCAAAGCCAAAGCTCTGTGGACTGACACATAGACCCTTTCTAATCCACAGAGACAAGTTTCCACGTTGTGTGGATGAAGGGTCAAGTTTAGAAACTGCTAGAATAACACAGATGGGAACTAAACTTGAGACCAGGATGCTGATGGGTCTGAAATGCAAGTTTGATAAGCATTTTAGACAAGTTTTCATTAGTTCAAGGAATGCCTGACATAATCAGCTTTTAGAGGGGAAAAAAAAGATATATTTGAGTTCATGTTTTGGTCTATCGTTGTTTGCTCACTGCTGTTAGACCTGGGGTCGAGCAGGGGTTGGGGGTGGTGGAGAGTCCGAATATAGCATATTAGGAACAAATGTTAGAATACAATATTTCACTTCACAATGAGGAAGTAAAGGGGGATGTTCTACGATCCCCTAGAAGCATGCATCCTGCAGCTTGAAGGTATCCACCAAAGCCCTAATCTCAAAGTTTCCACAGCCTCCTAATGTTGCCATGATCTTGAGGACAGCTATTAATGGATGAAACTTTGGAGCAATGATTCTCAACCTGTTGGTCACAACCCCTTGGGGTTAGAAAACCCTTTCACAGGGGTCACATATCAGATACCCTGCATATTAAACATTTATATTATAATTCATGATGGTAGCAAAATTACAGTTATGACATGGCAACAAAAATAATTTTATGGTTGGGGATCAGCACATGAGGAACTGTATTAAAGGGTCACAGCACTAGGAAAGTTGAGAAGCACTGTTTTGAAAGATGCCAACCAAACCATAGCAGTGAGTCAAACTTCACAAGAATGTCACAGAAAGAACCAACTCCATGTTTGGTGTTTAAAAAATAAAACAAAGTAAAAAAAAATTTAATTGAAATGTATAGGAGTATGGAAACTGTACAAGTTAATGCATAACAGAACAAAAGCAATAACAGGTTTGAGCACATAACGTAGCAAGGATAATTGTTCACCCTTGACCTTCTTGCTCAGAAAGGCAGAGATTGAGATGGAGCCACCAAGTAAATGGCTGTTACCACCACCCAGCATGATGTACCACAGTGCAGACAGAATGTCTTCAAGGGACTCACTGAATTTGATGTTTCCAGACATTCAAAAGTGAGGAGAAAGGTCCTAAAATGGTAGGTGTCCTGACTGAGGTCACAGAATAGCTGGAAGAGCCAAACTAAAGCCAGACATTCTGACTCCCAGCTCACGGTCCTCTTTCTGTGTCACACTGCGTTCCAGAAAAATAAGGGATGCAGTCAGCAATTTCCAAGAGAGAATCGGTGAGTCTTAACAAAGGACTCAACGGAGAGAATGAAACACAAAATTCCAGGTCACTCTGGAACCCATGGGGTTCTAGGTAACTAAATATGGTTACCAGAATGGATGATTGGAATAGACCTAGAAAATGCCGTTAATGAACACGAAAGGGAGTGTCCTCTGCTTCTTAGCCATTGTAGCCTTGGGAAGACCAAACATTAGCATCATCATATGGCCCCAATCCATATCTAAAACATAGGAAATATTCTACACATATGATCAAACAGTCTGCTTAAATTTCAAGGAAAAGATAACACTGTTTTAGCTGACACTGGTGATTAATTCTAATAAGAGCTTGCTCTAAGGGGTTTCTGGCAGACATTGTAGGACAGCTCACCAAAGCAAGCACTTCGTAGCTTACAGCAGCAGATATGGGAACAATAATAATATTGCACCATCATTTCTCCTTCCCCTGGATCCGTTTAAGAAGGATGTTTGAATAACATTAAAGACTAGGTCCATATCTTGAAATTTTTATGGAAGGAATATAAATGCAATGACATATCCATAAAATTTCCTCCTTTATTATCCATTTTGTTTGAAAGTCATTGGGAATCTGGCATCAGAGAGGCAAGTAAAGCAATTTCAAATGTGTCTACGCTCTCTGAAAGTCAACTGCTTCCTTTCTTGTGGGTTTTCTTTTATTTTTTTTCAAGTATTTATGTAATATGTCTTATTGCTATGAAAAAGCATTTAACAATCTTTTCAGTGAGCATACAAACAAAATAATGAGTTTCATTCTGGTATACAAATATAATATATATATATACATATGCACATATATGTATAGATCATCATACTTCATACCAATTCATTCTCTTCCCCCAGTAGTCTCCTGCACCCCTGCATCCCTGTACCCCTGCTCCCCTGCCCCTGCAACCTGGTTTCTTTTTTCCTCACTAGTCTCACTTTTACTTTGTGTCACATGGATCACATCCCCCTCTCTTTCACAAGAAAATTTTAAGCTTAGAATCTCTCACCACTTCAGTACAACCACCTTTGTCCCAGTCACTATGAAACAGATCATGCCCCTGAATTCCCACAATATTTACTCTGCAACTATTCACCACGAAAAGCTACAGGATACCAAAGTGGGCTTCAGAGAAGTATGTGATAAAAATGTCTCCTCCACCTGCTTGTTTTCTCTCTTCAGCAAGAAAGTGTGCAAAGGAAAGCAAATAAATGAGACTACAATAGGCATCAGATCAGAGAATAGGCAGATGGCAGAATTTTGGAGAGTTTGGGAAGACAGACTGCAATAGTCCTGAATGCCTGATGCTCAAGCTGAGGTTTTATACACGATTAACATCACCCCACAGTACAGATGGGGTGGTCTAGGTATAATGCCCCTCTGAGGGGCCTTCACCATCTCTTTTTGAATTGTAAGCACACACAAAGAATCAATCACTTCTTGAGAAGTCAGATCATGAGTGTTAACTCCTGGCATGATTGTTAAGTCTGTCATTTTGGAACCCAGAACCCATGTAAAGGAAGAGAGAACCAATGCCACAAAGCTGCGCTCTGACCTTTAGACGGGCATCATGGCACGTGTGCCCCACATACAATTGACTAAAAAGAAAAAAAGATGCCAGATCAAACACCTGTCAGTGGACAACACAGCCAGTTCTTTGAGATTTAGTGTAACGTGCCTCTGGCTTAAACAGCAAATTCTCTCATGGAACCATGAAAGTCTTGGAGTTTCCAACTCCCTCCTAAAGTAAACCACCATTTATTGGAGGCACGAGAAAGACATTTCAATAGATGAAACATGAAGTATTTACTCAAGCTCCTACTGGGTAACTCATTTTACCTGGGTGGTTTTGCAGAAGGAATCTCTCAGGATCACAAACTAATTCAGAGAAGTAAAAAAAAATCAATTGATATTTAGCAAAACCTGAGAGAGTAAAATAGTTGGATATTAAATATGTATTTCTGTATGGACAAATGTCCCTCTGGGGTCACACATAATACAGGATATGAAAGAAAACCAAAGATTATAACAAACTCAAGGCAAATGCCAGTTATTGCTATTTTATGTCTGTGTCCTTTTTTACTATAATCAGAGGTGCAGAAGCACATTTTTCCTCTAGCAAAAGATTGCATCTTTAATCTTAGAGGACAATATGAACAAGGTAAAGAACTCCCAATAGAGATTATCTTTCATCTCAGAGGGTAAAGAGGGCAGCTGGCTAGAGAAATCCCAGTGCAGATTAATATGCAGAAAGAACGCTGTGTGGTCCACACCTTTTTTGCTTGGATTTGTAAAATACAACCAAAATGATATGGAACTTTCCTTCCTGAAATTCTGTTACTGAGCATAGAACACAATGGCAAACAACTGAATCTTCTATGGAAACAGAAGTTTCTAGAAAACTATGCTAAGTATTCAGAATTAACTGCCACAGGACAAGAGCTAGTGATTCAACCCTCATAATTCTCCTGTTGCAATGATCATTTTCATTTTACATATGAGGACACCCACTGTCCTTGAGGACAAAATTGAAGGGCTGACTTCAAGTGCTCTGTGAGGCATGATTTCAACAGATCTCACAATCCTCTAATTTTAATTTCAGTAGCTAAGTGGCATCTCCATAGCTTTTCGAGGATTCCTCTTTAGCCAAGATACAGATCCTTTATTACTGTCCCCTCCACACTGAATCCAAAATCCATTCTTTATAACGTGAGCTTCATTTTAATATGGTTCTTTCAGGTAGAGTCCATCTAAAGATGTTAGCAATTCAATGTAATAAATGTGTTTCCTATCCTAAAGATATTTTCAGATTATATTTTTTTCCTCTGGTCTTATTGTTCTAAGGGTCTCCATAGCATTTCTGAGCTTATCTCTATGTAGCATGAACTCAAAGCTTGAAAGAGAACCTGGTTGTGCTTTTTCTCAATCCAAGCCTTCTGTGGCTCCTCAGGCTGCCCTCTCAAAGAGGCTTCAATGGATTTTAGAAGCTCAAGTATGACTGAATGAATGGGAAAACATACCGTGTTCCTTGAAAGAATTATCAATCTGTAAATTCTCCAGGACTTAATCTGTAAATTAAATACAATTTCATTTTAAATTTTACTAGAGTCATTTAGTAGCTTAATTACAATGTTCTTCTAGAGAACAAAGATTTTTTTTTTTTTACAAATAAGTTCATATTTAACTATAAGTATTTTAGTTAGAAAAAAAGACAGAAACAAGGTTATGGAACCAGTTGACACATATAGAATATAAACATGCATGTTACATATACAAACACATAAATGTACAAATAAAGACTTTGAAAGGTGGGCTGTAGATTTTATAAATACGAGTCCATAAAAGCACAATAAATATGTACAAGTACAATTCTAACACCACATGCACATGTATGCACACGCGCGCGCGCGCACACACACACACACACACACACACACACACAGAAGAGAGGAAGAAAGAGAGAGAGAGAGAGAGAGAGAGAGAGAGAGAGAAATGGTATCATACTACAGTGTGCTGCTTTGTTTTCTTTCATTTTGCTTTCTTTTGGGGGGGGGTGTTGAAACAGGATTTCTCTGTGTAGCTTTGGAGCCTGTCCTGGAACTCTCTCTGTAGACCAGGCTGGCCTCAAACTCACAGAGATCCACCTGGCTCTGACTCTGGAGCACAGGGATTAAAGGCGTGCGCCACCGCCGCCGCCGCCACCACCACCTGTGGTGTGACACCTTGCACAGCCTTGGTGCAGTGGGAAGGGGCTTGGACCTGCCTAGGCTCAGTGTGCTGAGTTCTGCTGACTCCCCATGGGAGACCTCGATTTGGGGTATGTGGGGTTGCGGGGTGGCTTGGGAAAGAGGGCTGGAGGGTGGGAGGAGGGAGGAGGGGGGTTTGTGGATAGTATGTGGAATGAGTAGAAAATAAAAATTTAACAAAAAGAAAAGAAAAGAAATGGTATCATAAGCTCTGTTTATGAAAAAAACAATTTATGGTATTCTTTTCCTTTTAAGTACACCTGAAATACTTTTTAATAAATTTAAAGCAACAAATATGTTCCTACAAAGAGCATGATGCTAATGCACTTCTGTATCAGATACTAAATAAATTTTCTATCTAAATATATTCCTAAGCTAGTTGGAACTCTACTGATAAACACTGTTGATTTACCAAGTATGAGCCTGGCTACAGAAATAAGGGCACAAGGAATATAACTGAACTGAGACCTACCATTGGTCCTCAAGAATAACTCAATCCTTTAATTTTTTGACTTTATATTTATAGGAAGGAGTGTCCATAGAACTATTATGTTTGATCATTTCCCATATAGTATTCAACAAAGTACATGAGATACTTTCTGCCACATTACAATTAGTTGGTTAGATGGTTTTTGTTAAAGGGTTCTGAGCAAGTTTAACGGTGTCAGGAGGCTAAGTTACTGAGTTTATATTTAACTGATGGGTATTTTCAGTTAGCAATTGTTTTATCAGGATTTAACTGCTTCATAAGCTGAGAACATTTTATATTAGAACAGGAAAAACATCTTCAGAGATAGTTAAAAAGAAGAAAAGCTGTTACAGTCAAGCAACACAGTCCTTTGCCCAACCTGAGTCTGCAGAAGACGGCATTCTAGGGTGGCTTTGTCCCAAAATTGTCCTCTATCCAAACACAAAAGCAGTAGGAAGGAATAAAGTTACGCTTTCTAGATGCACAAACGGGTAATTATTTAAAGATCTGTGGATGATTTGTCCCACATGCTGTTGGCTCACCAGCAGCACCTCTGTCATATTACTGAAGGACCTGTGTGTGTGTATTTTT
The DNA here is from genome assembly GCF_004664715.2 of Peromyscus leucopus. Taxonomy (NCBI): domain Eukaryota; kingdom Metazoa; phylum Chordata; class Mammalia; order Rodentia; family Cricetidae; genus Peromyscus; species Peromyscus leucopus. The sequence continues at coordinate 20,148,080 of NC_051078.1, read as the reverse complement.
AAGTAGACTGAATCTTTTGGGAAATCCTTGTTATCTTTAACTGCTATATTTGCATCCCAAACTGCACTTATTTCCCTACATAGTCTCAAAGTGCAAACATTCTCACCTCACTTGCTGTCCTTTCCTAACCTATCTGCCAATCTCTTTACCTTGGAATAAAGGTAGCTGTTGAGTCCTCCTCAAACCCTTGGATCTAAAAGTACTGCCGAAGAAAGTCTCCTATCCAGACTGGTTTTAGGATCTGAGGCCCTCGAGACCAGTGGTTCTCAACCTCTGGGTCATGACCCCCACACGGGTCATTTATCAGACACTTACATTACAGTTCATAAAAGTAGCAAAATTATAGTTATGAAGGAGCAACAAAATAATCTTACAGTAGAGGTCGCCACAACATGAACTGTATGAAATTGTCGCAGCATCAGGAAGGTTGAGAACCACTGAACTTCAAGTTCTTCAATTCTCATTGCACTCCTTCCTGATAAGTCCCCTCTCAAATAAGCCCTCACTCTCCTGGGATGCTCAGTCTTCCCATCCACAATAGTTAGTCAACCCGTTGTCTAATTTACAGGGGGAGAACTGAAATTAAAGAAGCGCACTGAAATCTGTGTCCTCAAAGTCCACCTCTGAACTTATAACATAGACGACTCTACTTCAGCCCTTGGCTCCTATATTGCATAGAATGGTCTTCCTCCAGAATGAAATAGGTCCCTCTTGGGGATGCCTAGTTATCTCCTTCTTCCCTTCATCCTGAAAATAAACTTAAAACTTCCATGGGCAGACAACAGAAAGAGAAGGAGAAAGGATAGTGGAGGAAAGACTTGCCCTCAGTGCCTGGTGCTGCCCCACCTCTCCATATCCTAACAGACCCTCTCCTTATCCTCGGAGTCTTTGAAAGCAGTACGCATTTTCCTGTCTTAACTTGTTCAGTTTTCGTTATCCCCAGAGCCCTGTGTACAATCCCATGTGCTGTGACAGTCTTCCATCTATTGAGACTAGCGCTGAAACTAGAGTTCACTGTGTGCCTCACACCTGTTATAACATGCCTCACATCCCCCATCACAGCATGCCTCACACCCCTCTTATACTTCTCACCTTTTTTCAGCACTTGATAATTCTCAATACTCACTCCTTCTTCAGTTCCCACACTCGAGTGTGCATGAATCGCTGTGTTTGCACACGAACCAAAGACAAAGAACCTTGGAGTCAGTTCTCATGTTTATCATTCATAAAAGCCACCATCAGAGGGCCCGTGGTGTTTAGGATACTTCCTTCCATCTCCTTCTTAAGTAGAGAGTTAACACAAAAGCAATGTCAAAAAAGCATATGTATACTCCCTGATGGGTCTGGCTCCATGTAGAGAAGATAAATGATAAATAATTTCAGGAAACTGAGGAAAAGTGAATCATTCATTTCCCAGAACAGACAGTTAAGAGCCTTACCATTTTAGGAAATCTCCCCGGTGCTTAGTAATAGTTACTTGTGACTAAAATGAAGAGTAGATTCAGACCACGTTCGAATTAGGAATGGACCCTGGGATAATCTGGATGATTTTTTTCTCATAGGCAGAGGCTGCAGGGCAGATTCAATTTTATGGGCACTGCTGTTAAAGGAAAAATGAAATGGGACCCGCAACTTAGAACTCACAAGTGAATTCTAATTTTATTCTTTCCTATTTTCCTTCCCATCCTTCCCTCTACAGTCTTTAAAAAAAATTCTGACTATATTCTTTTGTTTCCTGTCCAGTCCTCAATGCTGCTGGCCTTTAGATTCAGCTCCTGGTTCATAGCATTCGCCATTAACATTCTTCCCAGATCACGTGATATAGCTTCAAATTGCTGATAGCTTGTCAATCTATCTTCCCAACAGGACCAAATTCTTTATATCAAACTGTGTACTGGACATATCTATTAAGTGCACATTTTAGACATGTCTATCATTGAGGAAAGTTATAAAAAAAAAAATACGTATCAGCCTTTGTAATACCGAAGAGCCTATATTAGGATTGGATTGCTAAATCTGAAGTTTTTGACTGAGAAGACAAATTTCCCTCATTAAAAGTTCAATTTGGAGCCAGGTGGATCTCTGTGAGTTTGAGGCCAGCCTGGGCTACAAAGTGAGTTCCAGGAAAAGCTCAAAGCTACACAGAGAAACCCTGTCTCAAAAAAAAAAAAGTTCAATTTGACAATTTGAATCTTTAGTATAGTAAAGTGGTATATAAATAATATACAACCAGTTGTGCAAGCTTCATTTTCACAGACACAGTTTGAACAACAGCTGTCTAAACCTCTGACTTAGAAATGCCTGATGACTAACATCCCTCAGACAAACCACAATGTATTCTTCAGAAATCTCATATAAAACACATCTCTTTCATCAGAACGTCTGAAATTTGTCATTATGTACTAAAGAAAATTGAACTGTCTCTGTTTGGCATAGATATATATTTGAACTCCTTCTCACTTCCTATCTTTTCCAAATATGTATTGGATGCTCTTACCACACAAAATTCTTGTTATTGTGAAATGACTTTAGCTGTCCTGTAACATGGTGCACTCACTCAAACATGCTCATGACTTGAAATTCTCTTGGCCAGGAAAAATCCTTCCTAACCCTCTATTCCCAGTATAAACATCAGTAATCCTTAGAAATCTCTCTGTAGAATGTTCTTCATTTTCTATGCTTGCTTACCTTTCCATGCTTTTATAGAGCATAATAAATCATATTTTAGCTTCCTTGTTTGTATGTCTGATATAGTCTGTTTCTGAAGGACAAGAATCACCTGTAATTAATCTTAGTATCTCCCTTCACCTGGCAAAAGACACTAATACTTGTTGGATGACTGATAGATTCTTCAAAAGCTCAAGAAGCCATACAACTTTCAATAATGAAAACAAAGAAACACACCTTTGATGAAAAACTCTAAAATGGTTAGCGTGCCCCTCTCCAAAAAAATCAGCCTGAAATCTCCCATCATAATCCTTTCTAAGTTATCCAAAGGAAAAACAATGAATGAGGTCTTAGCCTGCCTGGTAAACATAAAATTCATGAGCTCCTTTTCAAATATAACACTAACGTTCAACAACTGCATGATCTTGGACATGTCACTTACCTGAGGTGCTTTATTTAGCTTACACAAAGTGGGATAATAACTGCCCTACATCATGGGGTATTTGTAAGGACAGAGGCAATTAATATTCTGAACTACTCAAAACATACTGCCTTGTCAAGTAATAAATCAGGGTTTTAATCATTAGAAATTCAAAAACAAAGTAAGAACAAAGTGACTTCTGTTTTAAAATTGCATAATGAAGTCCATTGCTGTGTATAAGGTTTAAAAAAATAAGTGTTAGGCCGGGCGGTGGTGGTGCATGCCTTTAATCCCAGCACTCAGGAGGCAGAGGCAGGCGGATCTCTATGAGTTCGAGGCCAGCCTAGACTACCAAGTGAGTCCCAGGAAAGGCGCAAAGCTACACAAAGAAACCCTGTCTCAAAAAACCAAAAAAAAAAAAATGTGTTAAAGGTGGGTATAGCTGATAGTTTGCATCCATTCTCAACACACTTCTAAAATCTATTAACCATGAAACTATTTACTGTGTTTTAAGGGTTAATCTCAGCATAGAAAAATCAGTTATCTATAGAAGAATGGCAAGCCACAGAGAGGCCAGACTGGGAGGATTAATATCGAAAATATATGAAAAACTTAGAAAACAAAACAGCAAGAAATGAACAACTCAATTTTTTAAAATGTGCTCTGCAAGTGAATGGAGAGTTCCCAAGAAATGTTAATGGCTAATAAATACTTCTGAAAGTGTTCATTATCCTTAGTCATTAGGAAAATGCAAATTAAAAATAATTTGAGATACCCTTTTGCCCCAGTCAGAACAGCTATTAGCAAAAAATCAAATGATGACAGATGTTTCTGAGGTTGTAAGGAAACGTGTAGTTGCTTAATCCACTACGGAAATCAGTGTGGAGGTTTGTTAAACAGCTAGAAATAGAACTGACAAAAGGCCCAGTTATAACATTCCTGGATATGTGTGTGTGTGTGTGTGTGTGTGTGTGTGTGTGTGTGTATAGTAGGACTCTATATCCTACTACAGAGATACTTGCTCATCCATATTCATTGTTGCTCTGTACAAGAGAGCTGAGAAAAAGGATCAACCTAGTTTTCCATCGAAAGATGAATATAGATTATGAAAATATGGTACAAACAATGAATTCTATTAAGCTGCAAAGAAAAGTGAAATTATGAAAATTGCAGGCAAATGGAATGCTCTGGAAAAAAGAAATACACGGAGTGAAGTAACCTGGGACTAGAGAAATAAATGCCACATGTTCTGACTCATGTAAATCCTTATTTCAAATCTTCATTTTTACCTGTTCAATTTGGGAAACCTACAGAAGCCAGGAACTAGAAGGGGGGGAAACTGAAGGAGGAAGTCGCCGTAATGGGGAGGAGCTAGTAGAAGACAGGCTACAGGAAGGAACAAGTGGGAGTACTGGTGGTAGAATGGTTTAAGCAGGAATAATGAGACTGGGGAGACAGAGGCCAAGGAGCAAAGCTTAACCAAAGTGAAGGATCTATGAAAAAGGCATGGAAACATGCAACATTTCAACACAGCTAGACAGACAGACAACAACAACAACAAAAAAAAAGAAGGGAGATATCCTGCATGGCTGGATAATGCTAATTCTAGATGCCAGTTTTATCAAACAACAACAACAAAAAAATTCTATGCCAGGTATGGTATAGGTACCATACCTATATGGTACCTATATGGTACCTCATGAGTTGGTACACATGGAAACTCTGAAGGCCTCCACAACAGTACATGGCATTGCCATTTCTCTTGGCTGCCTACATGAACTGGATAATGGGAACTCATTGCTATTGCTGAAGACACCACACACTTCATTTGCAAAATATAAAGAAAGCCAGCAGGAACTAAACTGAGAGCTTCCTTTTTGCTGGTTAGCTTTCACTGCACCAAAGGAGCTATACAGGGTACTGGGGAAGATAAGGCATCACAGTCTTACACAGATATCAACCCTACAATCTAGAATGTCTATCTACCAGGCAAGGTGCCGCTGTTTGTGTCATAGTGTCACGACTGTTAACCAAGGCAATACACGACTTTAAGGCTGGGTGTGAGGCCCACCCCATAGAATGGACTATGTGTCTGGCACTGTAAGCTCACAAAAGGGGAGTGGGGGGGGGGTCAAAGACCTCAGTGGGGATCTCACTACCATTGTTGAGCTAATTGGCCATGGTACTAATCCGGGCTAAATATTGACATAAATTCTTATAGATAAATGTTATTCTCACCCTTAACTGGAGAAGTTTCTCTTTTCAGTGAATAGCAGTGAATGCAAAGCCTTGTGGCTGTTGGTGATACTGGAATGAATGACAGTAGACGGCTCAACACAAACTAGACTAGATGGGTTTAGAGAAACAGAGGAAAAGAGAAAGCACACAGAGTTGGATGGATACAGACTGGGAATGGACCTAGGAGGAGCTGTGAAGGAGATGAATGTGATCAAAATGCATTGTATGTCATTCTCAAAGAATTAGTAAAAACATTATTTTAAAGAGAGTACACTATATGCATGAGATTGTCAAAGAACAGTTTTAATTAACAATACAAAAAGCGGACAATTTAGCACCATAGCAGGAAACACTTGCTTCTACACAAGGGATGATGACTAGAGATGCCCTGTAGGAAGGCAGCCCTTGCTGACCACGTCTTGTCCAATTAAATTTGTTTTTGTTTGAAAAGGAAAGGGGAAGAACCACAGCCTTGAATAGACATACGTATCTCCAGTGCCCAAATCTGTCCTTAAAACATCCTTAAATCTTCACAAGTCTTGACTCCATCTTGCCCCCTTTTCCACCTAGTCAGAGTCTGAACACTCTCCATCTTTCTGACACTAATGTCACTATATTATGAATTGAATATGAAACACCATGCTAATATGTGACTTCTGTGGTGCCCAGGCAGTGGTGGTATTTTGGCAGACTGTGGAAACATTAGGTGGTCAGAGTCTAACTGGAGAAGGTAGGTCTCTGGGGGTATTGTCTGTGGGGTGTGTGTGTATCGTTTCCTGGGATTCTTTCTCTCCCCTCTCCCCTTCGCTTCCTGTCCATGATGAGGTAACGATGCTCCCTGCCACAAGCTCCACCACAATGATATGCTGTACTGAAGGAGCTCCAGAACCACACAGACATGAATTGAACCAATTGAAGCCTTGAGACAAAGCAAACCCTTCACTTAAAAACATTCTCCCACCTACTTCGCTCATGGCAATAGGCGGGGTAACTAATACAGCTTCATGAAGCTGAGTTGTAGCAAGCTCATCTGCCCCGTGTTCACTCACATGGAGACCATTCTCTTCTACCAAAGTCAAATGTTCCCTCCACTGTCAGTTTTTGAATCTCAAGCTGGCTGGGAGGCTTCTTTGTATTACTGCACTTTATACACCCCCATTTTCTTATTTCATTTCTATTGTCCATATACAGCAGAGGTAGAAGCTAGAAACAAGTCTCGATTTTCATTTGTATACCCACAGTATACCTGCCAGCACCTAATACTCATTTGCTCAATAAATTTTAAATGAAAGTCTGTTAAATGTCTCTCTTGAAAACACAACTGAATAACTCAAGATTTTCTAAAATATAATTACATGTTTCACCATTATACTAGTCAAAATCCTATTCAGTTGGTAAAAGAGTGGTTATTGGTGTTGCGTGTGTGTCAGTAAAAGTGCCTAGGCCTATGACATAAAGAGTCCATATACTGGGTACCTTCTGTACACACTGAAGATACTGAGCCAAACATCTTAATTTAAATGATGAATAGAACAGAGCAGAGGCCAGTCCATTATCGCACAGGCACACACACACACACACACACACACACACACACACACACACACACACACACAAAATGCAACAATGTGTCTTATTGGCCGTGTGCAAAGCCTATCCCAACAGGGCTGAAGAAAAGTGTTACTTTCTGCCCCAGATTCCATCCAAGCCTTACTGTCATCCTGAAAGAGTTCTCCACACTTGCCAGATCTTTTTTTTTTAATAATTTAATTTAATTTTACATATCAGCCACGGATTCCCTTGTTCTCCGCCCTCCCGCCCTCCCCTCCTTCCCCCCAGCTCACCCCCATTCCCATCTCCTCCAGGGCAAAGACTCCCCTGGGGATTGAGTTCAACCTGGTAGATTCAGTCCAGGCAGGTCCAGTCCCCTCCTCCCAGGCTGAGCCAAGTGTCCCTGTATAAGCCCCAGGTTCCAACCAGCCAACTCATGCACTGAGGACAGGACCCGGTCCCACTGCCTGGATGCCTCCCAAACAGATCAAGCTAATCAACTGTCTCACTTATCCAGAGGGCCTGATCCATTTGGGGGTTCCTCAGCTATTGGTTCATAGTTCATGCCAGGTCTTATGATAGAGATGAATGTAACAGCTTGGTTCTCCTTGAAATCATCAACTGTGAAGTAATCGTGGACATAGATCTCCCTCACAGAATACTGTTCTGGAAGCTGAACGAAAGTGAGGGGTTGTGTCACGGATACCACTAGCGTGCAGTAGAGGACGAAGATTTGGCTCTAAGTCCCATTATGATAGGCCTTTTTATCAACAATATAATTTTATCTCTTTCCATTCCATCTATCAGCTTTACCTTCTCACAAAGGTCAACTCCACCTGGGTGCATAAAACCTCCAAACTGGCTCAGGTCTCTCATCCCTTCAAAGGGCTACAGCATTGCTTCCCATATTCATATGGGAAGTGATCGGAGCCCATGAGCCTCCTCCCGTAGTCAGCCCCACTACTTCCCATATATCACCTTGGTATCAGACACAATTGTGCTCTCCTCTGTGAACCACTGAAAAGTTATCCTCTCTTAAGTCCTTCATCACCTGAAAAGCTGAGAAAGTGTCATTACCTTGTGTAGCCTTAGCACATGATTTAGTAGAAGGGAAGGAAAAACTGCTCCTTGAACATATTGTTCAGCTAATCCTAATTTGAAAATACCAGATTACTACAGAAATCTGAGCATCCTGTGTAATCTGTGGAACTGGTTTAACATGGGACTGTCAGAAATAAATCCCCAAAAAAAGTTTTATGCAATTTCATTTAAGATATAAGAAATTTTAACAGTGAATTTTATGCCCCAAATACATTGCATTTAAATTTTTATTTTTATTTTCTGTAAAAAAAAAAAATCAGCTTGTTTTCTAGTCTATCACTTTTGATTAGATTAAAAGGTACCCACCCATTTACAGCAAATAAAACTAATTTGATCTGTTAAGTTATCAGAATTGTTACTGTACATCATGTACTTAAGGTTTCACACTATGTTGTCTTTCTAGCAACAGTCACAAGGATACTATTGTTAATGTTGCCCAGAAAAAAATAGTCAGACACATTGAACTTGTGGTTGGTTGAATAGCTGGCAGAGTCATAAATCTGGGATTTGGACCTGAATTGGCCTGGCTAACCTCCCAGACACTACTAGTTATCAAACTGGAATTGTACATTGCTCAATGATGTAGCAATCAACCAGTCTAGTGACTCCCCAGCATTGTTATGGTTAAGCCTCCTCCTACATAAGACATATAAATGAAACATTTCCCTTTCTTATTATCTCACCAGAAACCCATCTGTTAGAATTAAGTCTGAATAAATATAACAAATATTTAAGTTTAAACAAATACAAGGCAAAGTAAATACATTTTAGATTGTATAAAATGCTTCACTTCTTATATAAAATGTTGCTTGGTACTAGATGATGTGGCAAAAATAATCATAAATCACAATGGATCCTATCAGTATTTGCTTACAATGTACTACATATGTGGCACTGGCCTGGAAGGAAATGCCAATGAATTCTTTTTAAAATAAAAGTTGTCTATCTTTTGGGAGCATAGCAATGCTTACTGCAGTCAAGCTAACCCACATAGCCACTTCCTTACACATTTACTGTATGCATTACAGTAAGAAGACTGGAAATCTAACTCCCTCAGCATATTCCAAGTACACGTTATTATTAATGATAATCACCTTGCATAATTAGATCTCTGAACTTCTGCATCTCAGATACTTGCGATCTTAGGCTTGTAGAACCACCATGTGGCATTTTCCTGCCTCCTGCCCTGGTAAGCATCTTTTTAGTCTCTGTCTCAATGTCTCTGGCTACCTCACATGGCACATGTAAGTGAGATCATACAGATTTGTCCTCCAGTACCTAGACTCATCCATTTATTATAAATTGCAAGATGTCCTTTTTCAGGGCATAATTCATTATATATAGTGTACTGTACATATAACACAACAACCAATACATAATGATGTATATCATCTATAATACATTCTGTATGCATACATACTTCTACATATATACATATGTATATCACAATTTTATCTACTCATCCATTCATAGATACTTAAATCAATTTTACATATTGCCTCTCAAAAAATGCTGCAATGAACAGGGAAGAGCAGACATTTCTTCAAGATTCCTCTATTTATATGGATCTCTGAATTGTATGTTTGGTTTATTTGTAATTCTTTGAGGAGTAAGCTTCTGCAATGATTTCCATCATGGATATATAAATTCGTATTCTCAGTAGCATATCAAGATTTCCTTTTCTTCACACCCTGGCCAGTAGCTGTCATGTTTTATCTTCTGGATGGAAGAACTGCACAGGTGTGAAGTAGAAACTCATCATTATGACTTGCACTTCCCTGGTGACCACAGATGTTGCATTTCTTTCCGTTACCCTTTGTGTGTATCTTCTTGGGGAAACTGTCTATTTTGAGCCTGCACCCATTTTAAACTAGGCTATGCAAGGTTTTTATTTGTCTAGTTACTGAGTTTTATGGGTTCCTTGAAATTTTTAGTTTCTAATTCTTATTTTTTTTGGGGGGAGGGGGAGTTTGAGACAGGGTTTCTCTGTGTGGTTTTGTTGCCTGTCCTAAATCTCGCTCTGTAGACCAGGCTGGCCTCAAACTCACAGAGATCCACCTGACTCTGCCTCCTAAGTGCTGGGATTAAAGGAGTGTGCCACCACCACCCAGCATCTTTTGTCAGAAAGATGGTTTTCTAATAGTTTCTCCCAGTCCATTGGCTGCCCTTTCTTTGTTTTGGTTTTGTTTGGGTTAGGTTTTCTCAATACTTGAGGCGGAACCCAGAGTCTTACACCATCTAGGCAAGCTCTTCATGGCTGAGCTACCTCTCTAGTCCCTGTTTTTTTTTTTTCATTTTGTTATTACTTCCCTTGCATTGGGATACCATTTTTATACATTTCTTTCTTCCTTTGTTCTTCGACAGCTTCATATATGTATATAACACTTTCAGATCACTCCCATTCCTTCACTGTCTAATCCTCCACTCACCCCCTACCAATCAAACCCCTCCACCCTGCCAAGCTCTCATCCTGCTTTCATATCTTTTGTTATTGCTGTTAAAGCTTTTGCTTTGTGACTCACTAGGTTTAACTGAGGCTGCTTTTCTGGGTAACGGAGCTTGAAGCTATCCACTGGAACATGAGTACTCCCTTCACTGGCCACATTGGAAGACAATGACTTTCCATCCCCCAGCAGTCCCCAACCACTAGTAGTTCCACTGGACAGCCAGAGTCTCATGAGCCCCTCCCCTATCCATGACTGAATATTTAGGGCCCAGTCTCATGCCAGCCCTATACAGGCAATCATGGCAGCTCTGGATTCATGAGTGTCACGGTCATGCCATTCCACTAAGACAGTGTCTCACATTCCTCCTCCCCAGTGTCCAGATCTTAAATTCTTCCTGCCTCTTATTCATCAGTGTTCTTGGAGCACTGACCTGGGTACTATGAGTGTCCCATTTAAAGCTCAGTACTCAACAGTTACTTCTTGTCAGCACTTTGACCAGCCATCATTCTCTACATCAGCTCCAAAAGGAGGCCTCTTAGATGAAGGCTGAGGACAGAAATAGTCTATGACCCTGTACATTAACATTTAGGAGACAGTGTTGACACCATGTCTCTTTGGCAATACAAGAGTAGCATGTTTACCCCTGGTGACTTCTGAAGCCATGAGCCTTTGACCAGGTCTATGATAGAGTACTACTCTTACTAACAATTTATGTTCCTATCACAAGGAAATTTCAGTCAATTCAGAAGATCGTATTAGTAGGATTCATGTGCTGCAGTTTTAGGCAAACAGGGCATGTCAATGACTGTATCAATGTATTCAGTCATTCAGACTTATTTCAACTCATTACTACCTTAGATTACTTTTTGGTTAGTATCCTATAGGAAAATATACAGCACCATGAGATCCTTAGAAGTAAATAAATAACCAAATCATAACAGAAACATTTTATGATCCTGATCACCAGCTGTAACAGAGCCATTTATAGAGATCAGTTTGGTGAGACAAAAAACACATTTTGAACTTTTCATTACTGTTAAAATCACACATTTATGAGAAAAACAATCAATCCAGCAAACAATACCCCAATACATGCCAGGCATGTTAGGCAATAATACAGCCAAATGAGAATGTTTTCCATAATCAGCGCCGCATTCCAATCACTGTGAACTTGTACCATAGAAACACTTTGCAAGTATTGTATTCTGGTAATGAATTCTTTTCTTCTCATAATGGAGTTTTATTTCCTGGCATTTATTAAATCGAATCTCCCTTTAAGAAAACAGAATAGCTAACTGTAAGCAGTATCAAGTAAAACAATTATGGACTGGGTATCGTCTGCTTTCCATTTTGAAGTCTAGCAAGGAAACCTTAGGGTAAGGGAGTTGTGACTGAAGTCCATGTATGATAAGGCTCCCATCTCATCCTCATTTGCTTTTATTGACTCAATTGTCTGGTGCCACCTATATGTTTTATGCCTGGAGCACCCCGGGGTGGCACTTCAGTTCTCTGAAATGCAGCGGCAAACTTATTTCAGCTGGGGAACATTTCTTCCAAGTAAATATGCAGGCTGTTCTGCCAGATGTTCAGCTAACGGAATCAATTCCTGAGCAGTGCTTCTGTCCAGCATTGCTGCTGGCAGACCGCTGGGATACACAAGGATTTCTGACAAGTCAGTGATAACCAGTTATAATATTTAGGCACATTTCCTTAAAAACTGGGAAGAAGACTCAGATGTATCATATTTCTTCTTCCTTCACGGAGATAGATGACTACAGAGTCTTGAGTGTGGGTGATTTTTTTTAATCTGTGACAATATATTCAGTCCAGTAGAATAACTACCCTTTGTTTCCTTCTTTCCCACTTCCACCTCAGCCCTGGTTGACAGGAATGGATAAGAAGGTACCTACAAGCAAAATGCATGGGCTAACACCTTAAATTTCTCTCATGAAATACATAAAATTTATCAATATCTCTTATTATTGTTCAAGCAAGCATGAGGATTTGGGTAAAATACACCAGTCTTACATTATTTTTTATCATTAGAATTACACATAATTGTTGAAAAATGACAAGAGATATAAATTATGTGAAATTTGCTCCAAACTCAATACCTAAATATCATATGACAAAATCTGAGCTAATACCTATCTAAGTTCTAAGAATTATGTGACATTAATGATGAGATAAAATACTGAGAAAAACATTTGGCATCTTATCAAGTTCCATACTCCTTCCTCATTAAAAAAAAAACTCCCCCCTCTCAAAAAAAAAAAAAACTAATCACAAAGAAAACACATATTTTCACATTGGGTGAAAGAAAGAGAATGAAGTATCGGGGGGAAAAGAGGAAGGTAAATGTGTCAAGAAAGAACATCATAAGTTTTATATTATTTAATTCCGAAGGATTAAACACACAGGCACAGACAAACAAACCCAGAAACATCAGAGTTAGTATATGTAAAGGTTGTGGTGTAACAATAGCTTTCCTCTTTCGACAGATCCCTTATTAAACTTGATGGCTTTTAGACACCCAGGGTGATTCACTTTACTCGGTTCTGAGAGGCAGTCAGCCTTCCCTGAGTGCTGGCTTCCGTTCGTAGTGCAGGCTGGAAAAAAACAGGGCTGTTTGCATGGCACAGCACCAATCCCTTTAACTAGAGACTCCTGCCATTTAGAAGCTCAGCTTTTACTACCTCCATCTGCTGCCTGAGAAGAATGAGATCCCAATTGTCTAGGCCACTGGGAAAGGATGTTTGTAGAATTCCTCTGGTATTTCCTGAGGCAGTGGCCTTTCCATTCAAATGTCAGCATTTTCTTCTCATCTAAAAGACTTAGCTCAACAAAAACATCACGCTGTATGAAATGGTTTCATAAATGTAGACCGAATTCAGAATACCCGGTATACAGACAACCTGAGGTCTAACTGCCAGGAGAAATTATTCAGCCAAAACATCCAGCAGAATTTAGGAGAGTTTAGCAATTTCGCATATGTGAACAAGAGCAGCATATGTAGGAGCAACGACCAAGACATCGCACCAAATGCCTAGTCACAACTGTTAGGCTATGGGGCACAATGTGATTAATAGGATTGTCTTCATTAAGGGGGGTAGAGCGCATAAAGCATTTCTTGAGGCTTTGCTATATGACAAAAAAGGATTGGACAAACACACAGGAATCACTGGAATGAAAGCCAAGGGCAGAGAGCTACTTCATAAATGCTTCAGGGGGGATACAAATAGGGTCCTTCAATTCACACTCATAATGCTTCGAAAGAAACCTGAGAATGCCCATTCTCCTATTTGAAACTTTATTTAAAAATAGAAATGACAAACACTGAAAACTTCTATTGACAAGTCGAGATGCCCTGTGCCAAGCCCTGAGCAGCATGAACTCAAGTCTCCCTGGGTGACCTCTGAGCCAGAGCTGACAGCCCCAGCCCCATGTTGACATTCACTAGGCTTCCTAATGACAGGCAGCAGCTGGCCTTCAATTTTGTGATCAAGAAGCCTGGGAGGGAAGCCGAATGAGTTAGGCAGGATCCAAAGCAGAATTTGAAGCCAGACACTATGCCAAACCCCCACAGACTCTGCCTATCAAGTGGCCTCAAATGTCTAATGTCTAACAACATTGAAACAACCTGTCATTGAACTCTACTTCAGGCTCCTTGCTTCAACAGAAAGGAAACAATTAACCAAGTAACTCAGGAATTCCTACCACTTAATTCTACAAAACTCTGGTAGGCTTCTAAATAATCTGTAATAATTATGCCATTTAAAGATAAAGGTATGCATTTTTATATAGATATACTAACAAAAACATATAAATACATGTCTATATTATATCTTTATGTTTATACATTATGGCCTTATGGGTGCAATTATTTTCATACAAGCAAATCTAGAATAATTTTGAACTCAAATGACAGTCTTGGATATGACTAGCTGATTAAACTGCTATGCATTTGATTCCTGATCAAGGAATTTACGGCCTAGGTCTACACATACGAGAAATTCATTAGTCTCAAACCACCAATTTCTTCCATCTGTACAGAAATAACACTATTGACCCCTTATTTTATGCATGTTCCAGAAATATCTTCAACTTCAGAGTTTTCACAGAAAAAAAAATAAAGGAGAAACATCACAGATTTTCCCATACTATAACATTTCCTACTGAGAAAAGTACTAAAATTCTACAAAGGAAGTATGGTTAAGATTCATCCTATCATCCATCAGAGTAAATTTATCAGTATATCTGAGGTGGATAAAAGAAATAGGTTATTGGATAAGTCACTGATTTTTTTCTCTTATACAGAAAAAAATTATGTAAAATAACATAATTGCTGAAGATATCACTCACTTTGATCTTAGGACATGGAGAAATCAAGCTAGGGACAAACCTGGAAGATCCCTCTCTATTGACTAGAAGTCATAATTCTAGAAGGTGCTATGCAGTCTGCTAGGAGAAAAAAGTAATCAATGGCCTTACCCAGTTTGTGAGCCCTGATAACTACAGTAATGACCAGCCAGGCAAGATATGCCCATGGATAAAAGAGTGGCATGAATATTATGGGAGTAACTGTTTTCTGATTGGATTTAAGACCTACTCCACTGGAGAAAACTCATTCTTTATACCATACATCTGGCCAAAAACTCATGGTTAAGGAACTGCTAGGCCCTACAGGAGAACCTACTACTATTATTGTTAAATGGACATAGATTTAAACCATCTTATGTCTATACTAACAGATCAGTGAAGCTCTCTGTCCTTATCAGAGACGCTCCTTTGTACAGTGGACAATGATTAATACAGATTTACAACTGGGGTAAAAAGGAAGAGATATTGTCTATATTGCACTTATTAACTATTAACGGGACCATTACACCACAACCCCCACCCCCCAAAGCTCAGGGAATATGAAGGAAGAGGGGGCAGAAAGATTCTAAGAGTCAGATGTCAGGAAGAACAGCTGCAACAGTGTCTTCTTGACATGACACCTCTGATATTCTCATGAACTCACATCATCAGCCATGGGTACCAGAATCTTAACCCCTAGCTGAGATGCTATTGGAAATTGATGGCTGCTGGGGGAAAGAAAGTCAGTTTTCTTCAGGGATGTGCTCCAGGGTAGGTTGACCAGTGAATGGCTCCATTGTCTTGAATACAGGAGCAGAAGTGATTGGATTTAATGGGTTATAAAAAAAAAAAGGAAATGGAAGTGGGAGGGACTTTGGATAGGAATAAAGAAGGAATTAGATGTAAACAGTGGGGGAAATTGTTCAAAATTTGTTTCCTCTTTATAGAAAATTTTCAAAAACAAATACTATATAGTTTTCAAATCTCTATAGGGAGATGGCCAAGTTGGCAACATGCTTGTTGCCCAGGCGTGAGGATCCCAACACCAGTGAAGCAGCAAAATGTAGTAGCCCATATCTGTAATACCAGCACAAGGAGAATGATACAGGTAGATTCTGGGGCTTGCTAGCCATCAGCCTAGGCATTAGTGAGCTCCAGTTCCAATGAAAGACTGTCTCATAAAAAAAGGTAGGGACCAATTGAGGAAGACAGCTGATGCCAAGTACTGTCCTCTACACCTGCACACATGGGTACCTGAACACACTCAAACATACAATTTTTTAAATACTCTTTGAAGAGAATGGTATTTATCTCACAGATATTCTGCTTGCCCCCAAGATTTTCCAGCTGAGCAGCCACTAGCAGCATTCTGAGAAACCAGTTTTGTGAGGAGGAAATATGTTGGTTGTCTGTAGTTAGCATTTCCCCCCTCTCTGTTTCTTGATCATTCTTGTTTAGTGGTATCTACTGTAGAACTCATGCCCATGCCCCATTGCCTCTGAGTATGTTTAGTGTTCCTATCTTCCACCTGAGTACTTTGAAGTTGAATGGACTATGTGAACACACACACAAATGAGATATAACTAACCTTGCTACTCATACCTGGGTCTAAAGGACTCTGCAACCTGCTCTCTCACTCACTGTAATATGATGTGCAAGATTGTGTACAAATTCCACATCAGCTTGTATATAATGTCTTCATTGTAAATCTGTATGAGCAAGCACCACTATGCTTTGGATTCTTCTCATCTGAATTATATTTTAGCCTTAGCAAAGTGCATGGAGCTAATCTATGATGGAGCATGTACAGCTCTCTGCTATATAGCTAAGTTCATTCATCAACCTGACAAAAATTGCTAAAGGCAAATTTGGATACAAAAACCCTTCTGTGCAAGCCCTTTCCTAGTAAAACTCTGTACTGGTGATTCTATACATAAACAATGTTTTCTCCTCTTAAAGCTTGCAAACTGTTTTAATCTCATCATGGTGGACTCACAGAAAACAATGCAATCAAATCTTCCTGGAGGCTTACTGCATTTCAAGTTTGCAGATGTTATCTCCCTTAATGCTCTCAAGAACCCTGTGGGAAAATACTATAATCGCTCCTACTTTATAAATGAAGAAAGGGAACCAGAAGGATGTTACACAAGTTGATCAAGGTGATTTCCAAGTTGATCAATTTGGAAAGAACAGAAACAGTGTTTAAATGCAGACCAACTTCAGATCTGAAACTTGACACCTCTATAGTTTATAAAATGCAGCCAGCAATGTCTTCCAACAGGATTGAATTTAGGATCGTGCACATCACACGGTGGTTCTTTAATTGGTTTCTACTTAAAAATCAACAGCTTTCAAATGGTTTTGCAGAAAGAGACTCAATACAACTGAGAGTTTCAAGTTAGTCAATTATGAATTAAAACTCTATTTCCACAAATCTCATCAATACCCATGTGAAAAGTTGGAGGAAGGATGGGTTTTATAACCCTTCTCATTTACCTTTGATTAATCATCCTCTTCCACTAATACAAAACATTCTTCCCTGCCTTGCATGTCACTCAATTGAGCTCAGGAGAATCCAGAAACAAGCAGTTTCTCTCCAAAGACCCCTGAGAAATTATTTTTCAGTTTCTTCAGTGTGACTCAGACACATAAGAAAAGTCTATATATCTTAAAGCAATAAGTCAATTTTATTGTTATTGATGATGGGCATGGTAGCACATGTCTTTAATCCCAGCACTTCAGGTGGAAGCAGGCAGACCTCTGAGTTTGAAGCCAGCCTTGTCTAGAAAGCATGTTCCAGGACAGCATGGCTATATAGAGAAACCCTATCTCAAAAGAAAAAAAAATGAAAATGTAAATGTTTGGCTTTTGGTTACTGTGGAGTGGACCAAGTGCCTAACAGATGCTAAGCACACAATCTATCACCTTCAACCCTTGCATTGAATGTTGGGGTGTTTTCCTTAATATTGATTAGTAAAATAATTTTTAACAGGATACAGTAAGCTAAGTCATAAAAACGTCTTCAAACAACTGAATATTAGGTGGTTTTAGGTGAGGAAAGAAAGTTTTCAAATTGAAGAGGGGTAAGCAGTGAGCAGCAACAACTTTCCCCAAGACCTCGGATGAATGGGAAGGATCTTTTCCTTTAAGGATAGACTAGAAGCAGAGGTTATATGGCAAGGGGAGGGATAAGAACTGAGGGGACCACAGACTTGGAGGACCTGGAGGGCTTCTCACCACACACTGGCCTGCATTGTCATCCATACCCCAACATCAGGCTGAGAATGCCTGAGAGCACATCCACAAAGCCCCCAGGGGGCAAGGGAGTGGAGTAAGAAAGAAGAGCCAAGCAGAATTCTATTCTTCCACCCCAATGTAGCCAAACCCCTGAAAGCTAGTACAGAGAGGGCCAGACCTGGGATCATGTCCCACCTTTCAAGCTCCAACCCTCCAGAGTAGCTAAGTCCTGGGAACAAGGATTAGGCCGCACAACCCACAAACTCTCAATGCGCTGGCTTTGAGAGGAAAAGAAAAGAAGAGCTGATCCCAAAGGGTGTTATACAAAGAGCTAAAAGATTAAAAACTCTCTGGGGGGCGGGGGAATGTTCCCAAGCCTTTCTTTCTCCCAGTGCCTTCTGATAATATGGGACCCAGAGAATGTTGGAGTACCCATGCCTCCTGGATAATCACTGGACGGTGGCCTTCTAAAGCTGGAGTTCGTATTTGCTAAAGTTTTCGTATTCTTGTGGGGTGAGGGGTTTGGTGGAAGGGGAAATGAGCCAGGAAGAAGATTTGGCTGAAACCCAGGTAGAAGTCTTGGCTCAGACTCTAAAGGGTCCTTAAGAAGTCATGATCTGATGGATCTTTGTACCACAAACTGACCACCGCCACATGCAGGGGGGCTACTGTACAATTCAGTGATGTCACCTTAGTGAACAGCTCACAGGCAGTCTTCCCTGTGGGCTGCAGCTGCTCCATCCAGCTCTGGAACCTGGAAGCAAAGCACTGATGAATGTCAGCCTCTGTGGAGATGATGACATTATTGAAAAGTCAACGTTGGGCACGTTATGCTGCTAACCCTGTGCCTTAATCTCTTTTCTACTACAGTGACAAAACACCATAACCAAGGTAATTTATAAATTAAAGCTTTTAAATTGGGGCTTATGGTTACAGAGAGTCTATAACCATCATGGCATGGCAGAGTATGGCAGCAGTCAGGCAGGCAGGCAGGCCATGCACAGGAGCAGAACATGTGAGCTTAATTCCTTATCCAAGTATAGGAGACAGAGAGCTAACTAGAAATGGCATGGTCTTTTGAAATCTCATACTCACACCCTACCAGAAACACACCTCCTAATCCTTCCCAAGTAGTTCCATCAACCAGGGACAAAGCATTTAAATATATGAGCCTATAGGGGCCATTCTCATTCAAACCACTACACCCAGGAACTATCCTTATTTTCATAATAAATCATGCAATTCCTAAGTTTATCTGTAACTGTAACATTCCATAACTACTACACAGAAATTCATATCATGTTTTTCTAATCAAAATGTCCCTAATAAGCATTAATGAATCTGATTTGAGCTATCACTTAAACTCCATCCTAGTCAAAATCCCCAGTGAGTATCACAGTTTTACCACACTTTTCAGGGTCCTTCTTGATTTTTACCAAGGGGCTAGAAGTGGTCTGATATTCACTGACTGGAAATGAAGTAATTGAAAGAATACATGGTTCAGACCAATTCTTTCTGGAACATAAATTTAAGAAAGGATGCATGTAATGACTGACTGACATTACACTAGTCTTAACTTTGGTAAGTTCTCTATCCAGAAAGAACTGAGAGAACATGTGGTTCTGTTGATCTTATCAACTGGCTAGGAGAAATTAAGTCTATGTGACAGATGAATTGCACTACAATATTAAAGGATAACCTTCATGATTTTAAATCATTTACAAAATGATGGAAAATATTATGCATGAATACTTATAAATGTTCTATCATTCTTTTTGACCTCAGTGCATTTTTCCCGAGATACTGATTTGTTGGCTGACCCCACTGTCATCTTTGAAACAGCATTTAGCCCACCGTGAGATCATGGAAAGTGTTTGCAAGAAGTCTAGAAGTTCATTTCACAATGCCAAGTTAACAAATGGTTTATTATGGATAACTTCCATAACCATGAAATATTCCTAGGTACATATGCGTGATGCTAAACCAATTTGTGCATAAGCTTCTGGTTGCTTCTCGCTAACAATGCAAATACAGACAGTTCAAATACTACTTTTAGTGGCTAATGTATCAGTTCTCTAAAGCAAACCATCCAGTTCCACTAAATTTATACCAGGAGGAAAGATTATTGTCCTTGATCTCCTGAAAGATGCCAAGCTCCCATTCCAAACTTACACTTCGTTGTAAGAAAATATACAAGAAACCCTTCTATGGCTGTTTTTGTCCACTGGTCTAACTTGGACTTTGCTTTTTATGACATATTTTTCATTATTTTTTACACTTATTTATTTATTTATTTGTGTGTTGTGTTGTGTTGTGTGTGTGTGTGTGTGTGTGTGCGCGCGCGCGCGCGCGCGCGCGTGCGCGCACACACACACACACACACACACACACACACGCTCGCATGTGTAAGTCATAGGACAACTTAACAGGAGTTGATTCTCTCCTTCTACCATGCAAGTTTGAGTTCCAGAGACTTAACTCAAGTTACCAGCCGTGGCCATAAGTACCTTTACCCACTGATTCTTATCAAGGGCCACTGACTTCTCTTTCTACACTTCTACACGCCATTCTAACAAGTAGCTCTGTCCAATAGAACTTGTGCAACGCTGGGAATGTTCTATGTACTCGCCACTGATAGTTCAGCACATGAAATTTGGCTAGTGAAACTGAAAAGCAATTTTTTTATTTAATTTTAATTCAATTTAAATACATAAATAAAGGTAGTAAATGTAATGTCACTCAAACAACAGCAAGCTACTTTCAAAGCTCAGATTTCCAGAGACTAAATTCCTACGGAATACACTCTAACACTTTAAGAAAAAAAAACAAGCACCACTTTAGTTAATCAACATTCTATTAGAATTAAGTTCCTCTTGACAAAGACTCATTTTGAATGATGTTTGTAAACAAGTGGATGAAAAGTCCATTATCTTTGAGAAAAACTGAAACAGCATTGGGTGCTAATGGACCCCTACTCCTTCTGGATATAATAAGAATCTATAAAATAGCTGATGACGATTTTAATTTCCTCATCCAAGAAAGTGCCCCCTAAGTACTCAAAACAAAACCTTGCATGGAAGGATCTTTATACTCTCAGCCAGCCAATATCATGAGACCTTACATAATAGAGTTCCTGTGGTATTGAGCATAATATTATAGCTGTAAAGTATGGTTTTGGTTTTGGGGGGTAGAGCAGAGGATGAAGCCTGGGACCTGCTGCCTGCTAGGTAAGAACCCTACTAGTACTGATGAGCATATCAGCACAGCAGATTTTGAAAAGATGAATATTTGTCATCATTAAGAGGTAAAGAAATTAGAAAGTTTTGATATCATACGCTTTATAGTACCAGTATGTCTCTGTAGAGAGCTTTTTTTTTTCAATTTTGTGTTTTCTCTTTCCTAGTGAGACAGTTTCCTGAAACTTAGCTTGGACTCCTTAAAATTGACTTTCTAGGAAATTTGCCTAGAAATACTACTACTCAAGGAATGGGAGTATGAACAAGAACACTGAGAGGAGAGAAGTGAAGGGGCAGATGATCATGAGGGATGAAGCCAAAGGAAGAAGAGCCTGGAAATGGGCCAGCACTGTGTCTCTGATCCAGTTAATACCTGAAAGGCAGTTATATATGTGGCATTTGAAATGCACAGGATATGGCAGTTGCAAGCTGCCAGAGGAGAGTCTAGCGTAGCTCTAGGATATAGGGTCATGTTCCAGAGAGTACCCAGCAGGAGACAGGCATTACCAGTGAAGCATCACAGAACACCTGCCAGCACCATCTGCTTCCTGAAAACAATGGTGTGGACTAATGTGCCTGGATTCACCCTAACTTGGATGCTGCATGAGTGAATTTGCCTCTCCATTCCCTCACCTCCGTCAACACTACCACTCAAGAAGTAAATACAGGACCCTGCACTCAAGGTCCAGGCACTCATAGATACTCCAAAACCTAAACAGAATTTGACAATCTTTCTATCCTACACGTACTGAAGAAGAAACAAATCTGTACACGTTAATTAACTATGGTCTTGATATCTTTATACAACCAGTATGGACACTGAAAACTCAAATCTTGTACAAATATCTGAATCTGTGAGTAGCCAATGTTTCAAAATCCTAGGTAAACTTTCACTTCTGCCTACAAAATATCATGAATAAATTCATAAGCAAATGGCTAATCTGTAAGAAAAAGTGTAACATTTTAAACCTGCCATTCCTCTTGTTTGCAAATACTTGAAGACCTCGGAGGCTCTGAAAAAAATGTAGGAGGCTGAATCAGCCCTCATGCTTTGAAAGTTCTGCTCATCCTTCATAGAGAAGCAGTAAAGAACCACAGAATGTACTTCCCCTAATCAGGAAGAGCTCACAGTAAGGTTTTCCTGTTTTCTTAATCTAAGTTTTATTTCTTTAAAAGTGGCTTTGTAGTGAGAACATAGGTTGACTTTTTAAGATCTTCATTATTGTTGTCACTTAGATTATTAGTATTTAAAAATGCACCATAACCAGAGAAATCCCAATTATTATTATTTGTCTGAATAAACTATAGCTTAGAGGCTCACACGGGCATTTCTTCCTGGCCTCATTGCAACAGTTCCTGAATTTGTATCATGTGCAGGGTTTCTGATCAAACAGAAGGGTAACCAAACCAGGAATTGTCCTTGACTTCATAGAAGCAGGCAATACATGAGTATTGTCATATATACTTGTTGCTGCGAAGAAGATGAGCAACAGCATTCTTTCTATATAAGAAGACACAATGCCATAAGAGTAAGAGGAACACAGTGCCGAGAAAGAAAACGGCATTAAGACCTGATATATAAATAGTGTGAAAAAACCTGCACATGAAAAAGAAAAAAAAAAGTACAATGAGGTCTCCCAGCAGAGATCCTGGAGGTGGGAAAGAACCTGCTTTCTTCAAAGAACTTAGGGCTTTCCAAAAGAGCTGGAAAAGAATGGATGAGAGAGAGAGAGAGAGAGAGAGAGAGAGAGAGAGAGAGAGAGAGAGAGAAGCAGCAGGAACCACACTTGGAAAGAATAAAGTTGAGATTGTGCAGGGTTCTCCAGTCTTGTTAAGGAGCTGACATCATAGTTCAGAAGCACTGAAGGCTTCATTGAATAGTTTTAGGTTTTAGGAAGGGGAGGGAACAAGGTGGTGACCCGGTGCTACCACTAGTCACACCACTAATTTGGCTCCTGCTGAAAGATATGCAAGAAATTCATAAAATGGAAAGTGCTACAAAAGTGCTAGAGCACATTTTTATGTATTGGTTTTCTGGTAATTTTCCTCAAAGTAATGCAGGAATCACTCCATTGGTTCTTAATTACATAAAAATATTTTACAAAGCAAAGCACACAAAGACATTAATTATGAAGTTCATATTGCTTTAAAAAAAGCGTTACCCTAAAATCTTTCCCAATGTTAATTAGAAAATAGCATGTACATACAAGGTGTTGTTTATCTGCTATTTGCAAACATTGCAATTTGCCAATCCTAGCAACTGTTAAAAGATAGAGGGCCTTGCTAAGACAGCACGAGGTAAAACTGCTCCATCGCACCCAACAATGCTGTTTAATTAAGCAGCAGGAAAAGAGTCTAAAGGAGAATGTTTAACTTTAATGTAGAATATAAAAGAAAATTAACTACTGGCATCAAAATGTAAAAAGAGTAGGAAGTGTCTGTTTGGTTTGGTCTTAAAAAACAGACTAGCCTGAAAACTGAATGCATATATTTTGATAAGTTTGCCACAGCTTTGAGCATCAGTGAAAACAGTAATGTGAAGGAAATGTGATGCTTGCAACTGCAGCTCCAGTTAAAGATATTTATGGAAATAGGAAATCTGAGGGGACATGCACACAGTGTAGATACTCATTCCATTGCACCTACACATGTCAAGCACACTGTAAATTAGGCCCAGAGGTGAACACACTTCTACTTCCTTTAAAAAAAAAATCTTTCAAAAAAAATGTTCCTGAAAAGAATGTTAATCTTATCCCCGCGACAGACTGAACTCTCATCTATTTCCACCATGGTGAACAAATGTCCAACCTGAACGTGGTCCAACAGCACACCCTGCCTCTCTCCAGGAGAGCAAGGTGGCTCATATACATGCCTGTTCTCATATGCCACTGGCACCACAGAGAGAGCAGGAAGTCCAGCTTTGTGGTGCCTGACGAGCTAGCGAAAGTGAGAAGCTAAGATTGAAGTTGGACCTTTCCTGTGTGGACTGATGGTTTTCCTTGAGCAATTTAACAAACAGCAACATAACATATCCCTAGCAATACATTTCCGTAAAAATGTGGGGGGGGGAACTCCTAAGAATAGATGAGTTCCCATGTCTGAGCAGAATGATATAATCACAGGAGGTTAAACATCATCAGTAACAAAATTAATTGATTAAAAAAAGAAACTAAGGTTATCAGCATATGGCTTCATTGTTCACAGCTTTTCTGTCATTTTTGAAAGATTTCTTATAAAGAATTAGATCATGAGTTCGACCTTGTTTGGGACATCCCTCCTTCCCTAAGTCTTCATATAGAGAAATTTAAGTCTTATTAACAAATATTAAGAGGGTAGAAAATTAATCCCACTGTGGTATTTAGAGGTGACCTTAGTGATGTGATTAAGGTTAGAGGTAGGGGGTACTGTGCAGGTTCCATGATTTATAACCTGTCCAGGATCATCCACAAGGCAAAAACTGTTAGCAATTTCTTGCTAAAAGTAAAAAGTGTACCTCTTAGAAACTTATCATAATGTATTTGGAATGTGTTAGAATGATGTGAACATAAAAACTGCTTCAGGATAAACATACCTAAGATCAAGAAAAGGTAAAACACCCCAGCTCCCATGAAGAAGGCACCCCACTCTTCAGTGGTGATGGCAATGGTTCCCACTGTCTGTTATATGATTACCCAAAGAACTCCCCACTTTGCCAGGGACTTTAACTCAGCTTGATCCTCACTGATGACACAGCCTACTTGAATGGACACTTGTCCATCTGTCTATTTTTCCATCTAGATCTAGTCCTGAACCTTGCTCCGCAAGCCTGGATTTCTGGCTCAAGAACTCCAGATGTTCTACAACTCCATTTATCTTTTCTTAGCAAAGCAAGACTCTCTTGCAGCTTTATCAACTCTGGTTGTACCTCTGTGAAGGCACTTTCTAACTCTTTTAATTCTGCTTTGCCCTCTTGATCCCCTTTATAGCCATTATGCAGTAGGTAAGTAATTTGGTAGATAGTTCAATAAACATAAATGATCACAATGAACTGTGTGTGTAGTGTGTGATCTCAAAATTAACATTTAGTCATTAAGATTATTTTTAAGACTTGTGATTGACAAATATCAGCCATAAAGGGAAATTGGGACTACTTAACTCACTGAAGCCAACAAAACCAACTCAATTTGTGAACTTATTATTTGAACTTTGACACTGTGGAAACACACAAATGTGTCAGTGTGTTCTTTGGATAGCCTACTCATGTCATCTATCATATACATTTAAATTTTGTCTCTCCCTTTGGAAATGGTTGAAGCTAATCTTGTGTTTTGAAGCTCATCTTGTGTTGAGACGTTTCATGCTTGATGGTCCTTCTCTCCTTGTGAAAATAGAAACAAACTAACACATAGTAATTTTTAGAATGCAAAGAGGACCTTTTTATCTAAAGGTACCACAAATTAAGCACGAATTTTTACCTGGCAATATGAAATGGACATAAAATACTTTTTTTAAAGACTTGCTACCCTAATGTAAATAAATTCCTTGAACTCAAACTTCTTCTCAGACCAGTGCTAGCACTGAGTTTCAATTCCATGTGACTACACAAAACATACATCTTGAGCACCAACTACTCTGTAACTGTCCATAAGTTAGCATGTAAGCCATAGTCTAAAATGAACCACTTAATTTCAAGTTCTGTATAAGCCAGGGAAGAATCCCCAACCCAAAGAGAAATCCTATTCTGGAGCTAGCGTGGAAGTCCTAGGACTAGCTTATTATTTCAACTACCTTGTTAATAACAGTCTCATGGTAATATTCTGTTTGCTTTTTAATCAATGGCCTGGAGGAAGAGAATGGAAAGCAGGGCTGGCTGCTCTTTCATTAACCTTTGTATGAATGACTTTACTCATCAATGCAACAAATACCTGGCGAAAGTACTTTAAGTAAGAAAGGGTTTTACTTTGGCTCAGTCTCTCAAAGTAAGAAATATGTGGCAGCATGTCCACGGTCAGGAAGCAGTGATGAATTTATTCAGTCTGGGCCTCCTAAATTTAAAGTAGGTCTTCTCTTATCATTTAACCTAAATTAGATATACTTCACAGCTATGTTCATAAACTTTTATCTTCAGCTATTCTATATATGGTGTAGTAGACAATCAACATTAACTATCACAACTGTTTGGATAATGTTGACTGCATAGACATCAGCCATAGAGTGGCAGTTGGAAGCCGATGCTGCTGTCCTGTGTTTATTCACCTGTCAACTGGATGTTTCAGAGTCAAAGCCAATCATACAGAGCAAGTGTTGATATTATCGTCAGTTTGGAGATGCATCTAGGATATCTAAAGAAGAAAATAGAAATGAATAAAAAGGATGATGGACATCTTGGAAAGTTTGGATTGTAAACAACTATGCTAAAAAGAAACTGAATTGAAATAAATCCATGTCAATACCAGAATTGCAGGCATAGTGTACCTTGATTTGTGCTTTCTCCAACCAAACCCAGAACAATAATACAAGTACAAGTAACTGGGGATTCCAGGAATTGCTAGAAGTAGGAAGGCATTGGAAAAGGATACAAACCAGAAAACAGAAAATATAGTTAGCAATCAAATTTATCACAATATGATATAAATATATATCGTTACAACTTTATTTTCTACCAATGATCTCTCAGCAATACTCCCTAGAGCTATCCTTCTCAAATACCAATGAGCAATACACACATGTTGGTTTTTTAATGCAAGCTAATTGAGTAGGTATAGAGTGGAAGCCGGGATTCTGTACTTCTTTGTAACTGTCATATGCCAGTGGTGTTCCTGGTTCTTACAATGTACAGATCAAAGATTTTGAAGGTTTCCTACTGTTCTTTTCATTTAGTTTATGCAAATCAAACAGAATCCATTACCCACACCTGAATGAGGACAGATATGACTTTGAAGAATTATTTTTTCATGTATTAATGTGCATGTGTGCCTGTCTGTGTGTGGAGATGAACAAGGAGCCAGATGCAGACCTGGAGTCACAGATGATTATAAGATGCCTGTCATTGGTGCTAGGAACTGAATTATAGTCCTCTGAAAGAGAAGAAAGTGTTCTTAACTGCTAAGCTACCTCTCCAGCCCAGGTGACATATCTTTGCATCTGTTTTGTTTCTTGTAATTCTTATCCAACTAACTGCACAGTCACAGAATATCATCAGTCTTGGAGGAGTTTTTTTTGGCCACTTTCTGAGTAATATATTCCAAACTTTCTGTCTGCCCTGCCCTGTTGTTCTTCTATCAGATGGTCTCGCTCTCTAGCAGACAGCCTGCCATCAGTAGAAGCAAATCCCACTTCTGACATGTCCCTCCTCTTTTCTGCTCACACTCTTGTTCCTGTTCCTCACTCTGTTTTATGACAAATCATGCTCTGATTTTTCTGATTAGTCTCAAACATTTGACCCTTGCAGATGAGCAGAGATCTATTTTCCTGATCTTGACACTCAGATCTTCCATAGGACAATTACAATTCCTCGGTTCTTAAGCACTTGGCTGCCTCCCCGTCCAGCTATCTGGAAAAGCACCATCTGGCTAATCCACAAGGATCTCAAGAGAAATAGAGAGATACCATAGAACTACTGTTTTTAAGTGACTATGCAATGTTCAAATGATTATGTATACATTTTTTGTCAAACATAGAGAATTGCAGCCCCTCTAAAACACAGCCTAAAAGAAAAATATGCAATGATGTGACAGGCCACTTGAAACAAACCACAAAGCACTAAACCATTTGTTTTTAAAAGTTTTGAATATAAGTGATATGCATAAATCTATAAAATCACATGGCATATGTACAGAATATTTAGAGAACATTGGTATGCTTTTTTATTTCATATTTTGGCATTAGAGATATATACACATTTCTCAACATTTTATAAAAAGAAAATTGTTAAACTCATTCTTTTTTTTTTCTTTGGTTTTTCGAGACAGGGTTTCTCTGTGTAGCTTTGCGCCTTTCCTGGGACTCACTTGGTAGCCCAGGCTCGCCTCGAACTCACAGAGATCCACCTGGCTCTGCCTCCTGAGTGCTGGGATTAAAGGCGTGCAGCACCACCACCCAGCTTAAACTCATTCTTAGTTATTAGTTCATACAATGGTAATGGCCATAAATAATTTCCATGTTAGTATCAAGACAAGAGGAAGAGGCTTAAAAAGAGACAGGAAGGACTAGAGAGATGGCTCACTGGTTAAGCATCTGTTGCTCTAGCAGATATCCTAGGTTCTGTTCTCAGTACTTACACGGTGACTCACAACCACCCATAACTCACTTGGATCTAGGCGATTCAACATTCTCTGCTAACTTTCTCAGGTACTAGGTATGAACATGCAGGTCAAACACTTATATGCATAAAATTATACATTTCAAATTTAAGATAAAGAAAAAGAACAGGAATTAAATTGGGCTTATTTGGGGTCGAAGGGAAGGCTCAGTTGTTGAGAGTATTCTTGCAAAGGATCCAGTTTAAGTTCCCAACATTCACATCACATGGCTCACAATCACCTGTAACTCAAGATCCAAGGGGTCTGACACCCATCTCCTGGCCCCTGCTGACACCCACACTTAGGTGAACATACCCATGCACAGGCACACATGACACATAAATAATTAACCCTCACACAGACACACGTGGCACATAAATAATTAAAAGTAAAATCAATATAAAATGTACTAAATCTTGTATATCAGTTATCATTTTATTATCATCAAGATCATAATGAAAAGCAGTATTCAGACCTGCTTTCATATAATTCTACTTTCAGTGATCAAAAGGTATGTGTGTTAAAAATCTGGTATCTCAAACATGGTAATGTTGGCTGTCTATAAGAAAATATAAAGGATCATTATATTGCCTCTCTTTTTAAAGCTAGTTATTAGGATTAAACCCACTGAATATTAGAGAACCAATAGATAGAACTATGGAGTATACTGGTCTACCACGTTTTCTTCTCCATTTGCAGTATTTTGTGTTTCAAAGTTTATTTACTTTTAAAACGAGTATAGAACCAGTTATGAAAAGGGAAATAAATAGCCACAAAATCTACAGAAGTCTATTTGAGGATTTGATGTTGGATGGTAAAAGGAAATTTAATTTAATTTTTTTTTTAAAAAAAAAAAAGGTCCCACATTCTGAACTGAGTAGAGTTTCTAGAATCAATTTTGACCAGAGACAGGGTACCCATTAGCTTATCCTAACAGAACTCCATGTAAAGGGACTGTGCAACGGCCAACTTCCAGATTTATTGGAATGTCGAATGTGTTTCAGAAAGTGGTATCAGCAATTGTGTTACCAATCCTCACAGTCCAGTTATATTAGTATCCATACTTCCATGATGGATGGTCTCTGAATGATGCAGTTGGGTTTCGTATAATTTATCCTCCATCTGGGTTCCTTTAACACAACTCACACACCACTAAAAGTCAGGTGGGTTTAAAGAATACTACCACCCTCAGGAAGGCCACAACCTGGAAGAGCAAATTTGTCACTTAGCCTTCTCTAGTGAGTTATCTTCATATAGTCTCTCAAGAAGACAAAATTTTAATCACTTTCAAACACGCGTAATTTCAAGCACTTCACGGCACCATGGAGAATAATCCCAACCAATATACTATCTCTTTACCCTTATGATGATGCAAGTATTTTTTTTACCATTATTATGAGGAGGAAAAAAATGAATTAAGACTTTTACAAAGTAGTACATCAAAATATAAATAGGAAAATTAGAATTAGACTAACTTCAAATTCATAAAATATTGTTTTTATGTAACGCATTGACAACCACAGATGGTTGGTTTTAGTAGAATTGTCTAAATGGCTAATCATAGCCATTGGCAGGTATCTGTTCCTGAACCAGACTTTTATTTCAGATCCATTGAAAGAAAAAGCACAAATTATTTCTACATGAACAGACACTAATGAGACATGCAGTGCCATTTTCAAATGCTACTTTATTTAACCACCTGCCTAAGCTTCATTTCAAGTCCAAAGTACCACAGGGGCCACCCTTAAAGTGGCAGGCTTTTCCAACAAATTAGGATTTTTCTGTCTAGCAATTAATATAATAATATCTTCCTTTACAATATTCTCTACATTTTGAACACTCTAACTGTACTCAGGGTTCACTACTTTTGAAATAATTGCTGCCATTTACAAAGGCATTGTGTAAGAGAGGTTTATCCTCAGCTTTCTCACAGCAGGTGTGAAATATTATTTGCCAATAGCATATATAAAATATTTTATGTGGTAAAGTAACATCTGAGAGAGTATTAATCCTAAACATTTCATAAATGTAAATATCCTCTCTGTGTGTATATATAATATATGTATAAATGTATATATGCACATAGTCTCTTTTTCTTTTTGTTTTTTGTTTTTTTTTTTTCAAGACAGGATTTCTTTGTGTTACAGCTCCGACTGTCCTGGACCACACTCTGTAGCCCAGGCTGGCCTCGAACTCACAGAGATCCGCCTGGCTCTGCCTCCAGCATGCTGGGATTAAAGGCATGTGGCACCGCTGCCCAGCTGCACATACTCTTAATCTCCTTCTGATGAAAGCAGCAAAGCAAAAAGTATCTGCAACAGGTCACAAAGCATGTATTGTCATCCATTGCCATAATTTTGAAGAGTGCATAATGCTACCATTTTAATACTATCTAGTAAATCATTGACAGTGATAAATGCTTTCATTGAGCACATAAAATATTCATGGAGCCATGAACTAGTGTCCTAGGGTTGTCTTAAATGCAAACCACTGCAGTTATATTGACAGTAAAATCTATTGAGCTCAGCTTTTCAGTTCAAGGTCACAACTAATTATATGCCAGTGACATTTGTACCTATTGGGTTTTCATTGTCCTATGGGTTTTGCAGAGGCAATCCCATGGAGCCATAAAAATTAATGGAAAGCAATCTGCCAACGTCCCCAACATCAACATGCAAATAAGGCTGAAAAGGTAAAATTTTAAAGATACAGAATCTCATGACGGGCACTTGGGAGATTTGAAATGCCTTGGTAACTTTTCAATCTGGGACATTCTAGAAGCTAAATGTCAAAATTCAGACTATGGTCCAGTATGAACTCTACGTTCTACTGATAAAAATTGGAATAATTAAGAAGGCCACTGAATTCTAACCAGTCCAACACTGACCCAGGATGATGCATGATCCTTAGATCTAATTTTAATTTCTCTAAGATTCTTTTTATTTACTTATTCTTCTCTTACACAATACACACCAACCAGTTTTCCCTCCGCCCATTCCTATTTCTTAGATTTACTCTCTTTAATTCCTAAAAGATTCACTCCTCTGCTTTATCCATAATAAAGGGTTACTTTTGATAAAACTGTGTTCATGAGACCCTTTAAATCTTAGGTATGTTCCCTCTGTTCAAACACAGAAAGCACTACTTAAAAGAGACGCCAAAAAAATCACACATTTTCTAAAACCTCACTTCTGAGGTTATATGCTCTTGATTAACTGATAATTATTTTTGCATTTGTTTTATTTAGTTTACTAAGATTACAATATTCAGGAAATGAAATTCCAGGAAAAGTGTCCACCAAGAGCAAGGATATCAGTGCCACTTAAAAGTTGGGGTGTGCCACACAGAAATGATGGCTATTGTTAGAGAACACCTAAGAAAGTAAGTGTAGATTTTTATCTTTGTTAGAAGATTATGTATTAATAAACTGCAGGGAATCAGCATGTTCCTGAGATCACAGGAAGTGCTGTAAATAACCTCTTTCCTCTCATTCAGCTAATCATCTTGATATATGGCTTGCAAACTCACACACTCAGAAAAGAAACAGCTTCCACTCAGAAATGGAGCACCAAAGCATAAGTCCACATATTAAAAAAAAATTAAAATCAGGCAAGGTGTTCATAGACTGAACAAGAATGTAACTATAGTGGATAGAATGGGTACCTATGATCACTCTGGTTTATGATATATTATTTTAAATATCTAGTGCATTATAAAGTCTACAAAAATAAGGTACATGTGTAAAAATATTGTTGATATGTGCACCTCTGCAGAAGGTGACAGCTAGGATGTACACATTGTATTTCAATAGTGTGGAACACTGGACCTGTGAAATTCATTCATCATGAGGGACTGCAAACACTTCAAGTAATTACAAGCATAATTTTATCATCTCTGCTAGAAATTATATGATGGCAAACCTGAGGTCAGCTCTTGGTCTACAAAGATTTATGATAATACATTTCATTTCCCACTATAATGCAAACTCACAAAAGTGTCATTGACACTAGATGTTCCCGCTGACACTTAACAAATTTGAATTTTAAATGCCCTGGAATCTGTCTGTCTAATCTCTCTACCTGCCTATCTCATGTGCATCTATTGCCTGTCTAGTTATCTATGTATCATTTATTTCTCTATTTAACTATTCATCCATCTATGTGACCTTCTAACTTACTTGTAGGTCTCATATACCAATTCTCTCTCTCTGAAATATCCAATCAATGGGGCAATCACAGGGTCATTAGAACCCATTTTCCATTCTTCCAATCAATGGGGCAGTCAAAGGGTCATTAGAACCCATTTTCTATTCTTCCTCCTACTCATTGAAAATGTTCTCTCTCCTGAACTTTGCCTCCAAGAGGCTAGAGTAAAACAGCCTGCAAGTTTGTAACACAGTAATCCCCAAACACAAAGCTGGTATTTCTAATTTTCCCACAGAATTATGACCTCTCTATGCTTTTTCTAAACTCTGTTAGGGTCAGTACATATTTTATGAGCTGAAGAGTCTTTTGTGAGTTGGCCTGGGAATCTGCACATGGATACAGACCATTGTTTAAAGTTTCTACGAAAGCAATGTGGGAAACTCTCTAAGAATTCATCTCGTTCTCTGGCTTGAATTCCCTTTTGCGTTAGGAGAAACTTCCCAATGCAGGAAATGAATTAACAGCTTTCTCCTAGGTACTTTTCTTTCCTGTCAATAAATCAGCGTGTTTAGCCAAAGTGAGGCTTTTCTAGTATGAAGTGTTTATTCCTCGCTCCCTGCTCTTTGCCTACACAACAGTAGGTAAATTGCCAGCAGTGTTAAATACATTTTAAAAAGTATAAACAAGAAAAATGATTAACTGACTCCTTCCTGCAGGGATCTGGAGATGCTTTGTAGCTCAGGAGTAGAACACTTGACTAGCCGACAAGTGGCCCTGGGCTGAATCCTTCTGGGCACTACCAAAATGAAGAAAAGGAAGCAGGCAAATAAAAAGGAAACAAAAAACAAAACTACAGAGCATGCCTTTAGATGGAAACCAACCATCTCTTCTGAGTTAGCAGCTTATCGACAATAGGAAAAAATGTTCTATACTTCAATATAAACTGGTTATGATTAACAGTATTCTTAGAAATGCACTCATGTGTAGAAATGCAAAATTTACATGCACGTGGAGGTGAAAAGTGGTTCTAGTACCCTGGACTTTGCTGTTCTTAGTGTTTTCTGAACTTTCCTACAAGTACACCAAATGAATGACTCATAATAGCCATCACCCCCAAGAAAAGAGGTGCCCATTGTTGTCGCTTTTAATGGCTAAGGAATGGCTGTGCCTCTGTCCTAGGAAGAGTAAACAAAAGAGCTAAAGAAATTAATCAGCAATTGAGTCCACATAGGCTCGCTAAACTTCTTACCTCTGAAAAACAAGGAGCTGGAGTCTTTGGAGAAATGCAAAGTGACTAGTAAACAAACACAGTTTCTAAGATACATGTAATATCAGGTCTTTTTTATTTCTAATTCTCTCAAATATTGCATTCTCACTACAGTTTCTCCTCCCTCTACTCTCCCCTCTCTCCCAGATCCGCTCCTTCCATGCCTGCCTTCAGAAAAGAGCAGGCCTCCCAGGGATCTCAACCAAACATGGCGTATCAAGATACATTAAGACAAGGTACAAACCCTCATATCAAGGCTGAAGCATGGAACCAGGAGGAGGAAAGGGGTCCCAAGAGCAGGTGACACCCCCACACCCACTGTTAGGAGTCCCTCGAGAACACCAAGCTACACAACCATAACATATGTGCAGAAGACCTAGGTCAGACCCATACAGGCTCTGTGATTGTTGATTCAGTGTCTGAGCCCTTATGAACCCTGCTTAATTGATTCTGTGGGATGTGTTCTTTTCCTTGACCCCTCAGACTTCTACAGTCCTTGCCCCCTCCTCTTCCACAGGGTCCCCAAGTGCCAGCTAATAGGTGGCTATGGGTCTCTGCATATGCTCCCATCAGTTGGCAAAAGCACATCTTAATCATGTCCCTTTGATCCTTACCTACTTAAAGACCCCATTTCATTTGTCTCATTGTCCTTGTTCATGTGCCTTAGTCACTGGGTCCCCACATACTTGTCCTATCATAATAGGAGTCAATAAAAACATCCCATAAGGTAATTTATTTATTGTTAGCAGGACCTTCTTTCCCAGACATTATCTCTGACCCTTCTCATAAGTGCCCTTTAAGTAGTTCTCACTACAGTGCAATATCTGAGCAAGGAAAAGTTTCTTTAAAAGGTAGGACATTGGATTTTAGTGTGATCCCCTCAGGGTTCCAAGCATTCTATTCCACAGTCTCCAAACTCACTCTTCCAAAAATGTCAACAGCACCCCCTTCTTGATATATTTCTATCAGTTGTTTTGTCATAACACACGGATGGTTCAATATAAGCTCACATTTGCCTCAACTTCCAGGAGAACTGTAAAAGTGCGATGGTCCAAGTTGACTTGCCCCAAGGATAAGAAATGGGAGTTTAAATGCACCTAGGCCTTCTCATAGCAAGAAGGCAAGTGTTCTCTGTAGCAGAACTTTAGTTCGTCCTACTCTATTAAAGTTGCTTTACTCTTGATATATGAGAGCTGGTCACATGATGTGAGTCCAGCATGTTACTAGTCACTAGCATTGAAGACATTACACCGTAATACGTGATACACTATTAGAAAATTGATGTGAGTGTGTAATATAATATATATCTATATATTCTAAAGGACCCTAGAAATAAAATCTCCAAATGGCAACAAAGTCCAGATTCACAGCACCATGTACTATAAAAAAGGTTCATTTCCATGAACTAACATGCCATTTTACCCTATCTCATATTTTACAATGATAAAAACTCACTCTAAGCATAAAAGCAGATGAAACAAAGGGATTTTTTTTTAACACATCTCTTACCTTCTTCTGGTCTTCCAGCTTGTGACTCACCGGATTCTTCCCATGTCTGTTCATTTCTGAAGATAAATCCATCACATTAGGTCCTTGCCCTACAAAATTCAGTCTCTTCAAAATGGCAGCAAACTAATCCAAGAAGCAACAAGTAGGAAAATCCTGGCACGCCACATGTCCCATCACACGCTGGCTTCGAACTTCATCTATTTCAAGGAACAATCAAAAAATCCATGGACTGAATGAAAAAAGGAAAGTTTGCAACTCAGTTCCAGCACCTTCCAAAACAGCATATCTGTAATGCTGACTTCTCCTAAGTGAACTATTCATCCGGGAACATCATCACCAACTGCTACCTCTTCCTTTCTTCAAAATTCTCCATTTTAATACAAGAGTACAGGGCTCCTATATACCTATAAGAGAATAAAAACAACAGTTAATTCTCTGTGTCTTGTTAACTAAATAAATTCTTGTCTGAAATCATCGAAATAGACAATTACATGTACTATTATATATTAATACATAATGTATAATAACTGAATAAAGCATGAATAACAGTAGTTAAAAGCATTATTCTTTGTTGTATGATAACTGCGACACCCATTAAAAAACTAAACAGGGACCTATATCACACTGAAATAGAAGTCAACAAGTGATATTCATGTAGTCTACCAAATGGTAGTTTTAGAAAAGATTACAAAATGACCAAGCACTGTGCCACATATGTTTCAAAAGCAATTTTATTTAAACTTCAAAATGAATCAATAAGATGCTTGTTATCCCTCTGCTTTAAGATGAAGAAATGAATGTACATTTTTTTTTACAAATCTAATAATTACTGAAAGAACTAGAATCCTAATTCCAATTGCTTTAGCTTTCAAATCCATTCTCTGTCCTAGATTTTTTTCTTGTCAATTCATATTTCATACATCGCACATGGGGATACATGAACACATGTGGCTGATGCTTTGGGGCATCATATGCATGCCATGTATGTGACCATTTTTTAAAAGTATTACACAATTCAGTGGTCTCCAAACTCAGTAAAAATAATGAAATTACTGAATAACAATATTTTTATACTCAACTTCATTGAAGTATAATCTACATCCAATAGAATTAATCAATTTAATGAGTTTGAAAAATAAATGCATCCATGTAAACCTAACCATAAGCAAAACACAGAATGCTGGTGTTTTTCAGTCAGTCCACATGTTCTATCTCAATCCCAGACAACAACTGATCTTCTTTAATCACTTTTAAGCTTACATTTTTCTGGTACTTGCATGTTTGACATGACAAAACATTGAGTTCTGTACATAGGCATATTTCTTTGAACATAATGCTTTGGAGATTAACCCATGTTGTTTTATGTATCAATCAATCGTTCCATTACTTTTACTGAGAAGTAATTTTGATGTATAAATGTATCATGCTTCATTTAGAATAATAATCTTAAACATCCTCAGTCCTATTAATTTAGAACCCACCTTCCTACAGTTTTCTGAACTTGTCAAAAATGGCTTCACTTAAGCGCTTTCTCAACCTCTGTTCTTAACATTTCAGCCTTTAGCGATTATACTTTAGAATCACTGCTCCAGCCCCTAAACTCACTTTAGGCAACTGACTAGCTGCTGCCTGAATACATTAAACAATAGAAAGCTTACTTTCTAAGACAGTTCTTTATTAAAGGGAGGCAGTTAAGGGTCTTTCTTTAATTTTAATTTTTGTATTCTGTGTATATGGATGTTTTGCCTACATGTGTGTCTCTGCACCATTTGTGTGCCTGGTGCCCACAAAGGCCAGAAGAGGGCACTGGATGACTGTGTGTTGTCATATGGGTGTTGGGAATCAAACCCAAGTCCTCTGATCTAAAAGAGCAGTCTTTTTAGATCAATGTTCCCAGCTTTGAGACTACGTCCACCTTCCCATCGGCCTGTTCATTTGATGTTGCTCATAATAAATGTACATGCAATGTTTTTAGTTTCTATTCCACATGATAGCTCAAGTATAATTCTAAACAAATTAACTCATCCTAGCATATTCAGAATCTCTTGACCACCGTGGTTACTTTGGATGAAGTTTCACTGTTTACTAGTCTATAAGTACACAGGCCAGTTACACCTGGCTGGCTGATTTTGGGAACTCACCACCAGAGCCTAGGGTGCACACCAGTTCAAGCATCAAACAAATCATACAGTGGAGAGATTTTGAAATCAGCTTCTAAACTGTTCTGTGTACCTCCCCATGCATTATTTCCTCTCTGAATATTTCTGGTGGCCTTTGCTCATTTTTTTATTTCTTCTACTCTGCTATGGATGTACCTTACATTATAAACTATGTAAGTGTTTCTGGAACAAAAAAAAAATGGGGGGAGCAAGGGCTTGGACATAACCAAGAACACTGCCAATTTGAGTATATGAAAAAAATCTAATAAAGAACCACTGGGATTTGGGGCTGCTCAATTGCCTAAGGGCCAAGACTCAGGAAAGCAGATCCACCTTTAGTCATGATAAATAAGTAGGAGGAGAAGCTGAAGACATGGGTTAACAATTAAGAGCACTTGCTGGTCTTCCAGCATCCTTGTCTCACAACCACATGTAGTTCTATCTCTTGGGTATTCAGTGCCTCCCTCTGGCATCTGTGAGTACCTACACATGTGATATAAAGACTCAGAGACATCCTCAATAAGATATTATGCTTTTCCTTATACGAGAATTCCTACTTAGTGCAGTAGCTTACAGAGCTTTGCAAGCCTGCCCATTTCTCTGAATGACTCAGAAAAATCACTCTTTTCTCCTACGTCTTCTCTAAGCATGCTTTCCACAACACTCTGGGCTTCATTCCTCTCTAAAACTCGTCTCTACACCCTATGGCTGCTTGTCAACCATGTGGCTGACCTCCATGCCCACTTAACTCAAAGGGCATGGCTTTCTGTCTTCCTCTTCTCCATCTCCTTCCTCTGGGCAGCTGCTGAGATTTGGTTTGCTTGCTTTGGAGTTTTCCTTTTTAAACCTTAATACAACTGTCCCTGAACTTCAAAAAAAGGAGGCAGGGTGCTTCCCCTTATCAGCAATATGGAAAAATAGAGAAGAAAGATCCAAACCTATGACCCAGATCTATTATAAACATCATTAAAACAATCCAAGAAATAGACAATAGCATCCTGACCTGGCTTATGACTTGACTGGAGGAAGGGAAAAGTGAATGATGTATAATTTTAAGGATGTTACTGATGGAACTGGTAATTAACTAAACTTGCATTCATTGTTTGATGGCTCCTGAAGATATAAATGGCATAATTACCTAAGTGAACGAACTCATGAAGAAAGCACTTTGATGAAACAGGATAAAACCTACTTGCTACAAACTGTAACTATTACCAGAAAATTTCAAACGAATGTCACTGATTAAAAAATCTTAAAATACACATGAGCAAATTGAATCCATCAATGTAAAAAATGAATAATATATGATGTCTAAATTTATATTATCCAAGGAATGAAAGATTGGTTTAAGGTTTTAAATGAATCAGTGTAATTTACCACATTAATGAAATAAAGAAGAAAAATGGCATGCTCATCTCTAATGGAGTAGAAATATAAATTGATAAATTAAAGAGTGACTCATGAGCAAAGAAGATTTCTAGGCAAACAGAATAGAGGGAGATATTTTCATAATCTTTATCAAGAATAGCATTTTCGCACAAAAGCAGACATCACACATATTGGTTAAATATTTTTAAAACTGCTCATCTAATCAAGAACAATACACATTTAACTCCTAACAAATATTCTCTTTCACGGTAGACTTAAAGTCCTAGTTAGGCAGCAAGACAAAAAAATATAAGAGTAAGAGGAAGGAGAGGGAGAGATGAAGGAAGGTGGGCAAGCAGCAGAAAGGAGTAAGTAAAACTTACTTGCAAATGTTTTAATATCTACATATAAATATGTTAACAAACCCAAAGATTAATTGCTAAGATTAATGAATGCTCTTAGAATGTTTCCTGAATACAGAGTCACCATTTACAAATCCCTTCTGTTTCCTTCTAATATCAGCAAACATTAAGAAATTGGAACTTTAAAAGGGGCAACGTTTACAGTAACATTAAAAACATCAAACGCTCCAGAAAAGATCTCACAAAACACTCCAAAGGCTTCTCTGATGAAACAATTGAACAATGACAACCACAGCAGACACGCTAAAGAGAATGTGGGAAAACCCACAAGGCCTCAATGCTACAAAGAAAACCACAAGCAACAAAGGGATGCTAAGAGGGATGAGGTGGGGATGGGAAGGGGCGATAGTGTTGAGGAAGAGAATGTGGGGCGAGACGGCTGGAATTGATGGGCATTTCCGGCACAATATGGAAACGTAGTGCAGTGGAAATTTCCAAAAATATATTAAGGCAATCCTTATAAATTCTCCTAATAATGGGGGAGTTTAGAGTCCCAACTGGCCATCTCTTGTCACCAAACAAAGCTTCTAGTACCAGGACTGGGTTACATATAATTGAGTTGTTGGCCCAATGGGTCCCAGGAAAATCTGCAAACAACCCAAGCTGTTACCAAGACAACAGTTGCACACTGACAGCAGGGCCCCATTGCTCAGGACCACACCCATGGAACTCGCTGAACATGGAGAAGCCTAGCTGGTGCCTGTATAGAACCTTCTCCCCTATATTCTAGTGTCTTTGGAATGGGAAGATACTCTGCAGGCTAACAAAAGAGAAACGGATATACCAACTCAACGACAAAACCTTTCATCTACAATCTGTCCTGACTACCAAATAGGCTGGGGCAATGGTGGCACAAAGCTTGTGGGAATAACCAATCAATGTCTGATTTGACTTAAGACCCACTCCTCCAAGATGGAAACTATACCTAAGACTGCTTGGGTAACCAAGTATCAGAGCCTAGATAGCCCAGAAACCTAGGGTAAAGCCAAATACTACTGGTCTTTTTTTTTTTTTTTAAAGTAACAATAAAATGACTCCTAATGACATTCTGCTATACTCATAGACAGGTGCCTTACTCAATCATCATCAGAGAAGCTTCCTCCTTCAGCAGATGGGAACAAATATAGAGATCCACAGCCAGACATTACTCAGAAAGTGAGACCTTGGAACACATAGCTAGCTCTAGAAGGGATGTCTCCCCTCCCCTCAGAGCTCAGTGAACCCCACAGAAGAGGAGATAGAAAGAGTATAAGAGTCAATAGGGATGGAGATCACCAGGAGAACAAGTCCCTCTAAATCAACTGAGTAAAACACACAGAGCAAGAATAGAACCAGCATGAGTCTGTGCCAGGCCCTCTGCACATATGTTATAGCTTTCAGTTTAGTATCTTTATGGGATTCTTGAATGTGTGAATGAATGGGTCTCTGATTGTGCCTTTCCTGGGGCTCTTTTCCTTCTGCTGGCTTGCCTTGTCCAACTTTGAAGTGATAGTTTTTGTTTAAAATGGGTAAAAAAGGAACAAACTATAGATGTATTTCACAATGTATAAATCTCACAGACACCGATGTTCTAAACCAAATTAATGTTCACTGAGTGATTCATTTCTATAAAGCTGAAAAGCTTATGAAAGAAATAAGGATAGTGGCTACATTTGATGAGCTGGGGAAAATGATTTTTTAATGCAATAAGAAAGCAGACTGAACAAGAAATGATGAGCTAGCCAGTAAGCATCACTCCTCCATGGCTTCTGCTTCAATTCCTGCCTCCATGATCATGCCTTGGGCTCCTGCCCTTCCATGATAGACTGTAATATTGAACTATTAGATGAAATAAACCCTTTCTTCCCCAAGTTGCTTTTGGTCATAGTATTTTAGCACAGCAAGAGAAACCATAACTAAGACAGAGTTCAAACAGAGGTACTCACATTAGTGGACAAGGCTGTTCTCAAAGGACCTAGGCTACTAAAATTTGACATGCCAAGCATAGCATATCATCCCACCAGCTACTCATCAAGGAAGCCCCAGAGTTCTCTAAAACAACACAGCCTATCATCATTGTTCTTAGTTACCCACTCTAAAGACATTCTTGCTAAAGACACCATATTCTTTGGCTATAGGCCATAAAGAAATCATCTTCAAACCAACCAAAGAACTTCCTCCCTGTTGGCTAGTTTTGATAATGCCAGAACATGGTATAGAGAGGGGTCAGCAAGAAAAGACATGAGCAGTCTTAACCAGTACTGGACACTACATGCTACAATATAGAATGTACAGGTAAGAGGTACACACTGGTACAATGGCACCATAAAGGTTATAGCATAAGCAACTGATTTCTGTTTGGATTTGAGACTTGCTCCACAGAAGGGAATTCATATGTTGTACTGTAAACTTACTCAAGAGCCCAAAGCTGGTGAGGTCACTGGCCCTGGGATTAAATCTACCATTGTCATTTAGCTCAATAGTTATGTCATCAAACTGTCTTCTAAGTGTTGTTCCTTATAGCCATAGACCAGGGATGCTCCCAACCATGGTCAGAGAAGCTTCTCTTTGCAGTGGGAACTGTTCAAATACAGATAGGCATACCTGGTCAAACTTCTGAGACAAAGTGCCCAAACCTTTATCACCTTCCTCCCAATGTTCTGACAGCATTATGGAAGGGGAGATAGAATGTGAGAGCTGAAGGCTAGGGAGGGGTGCCGGAAAGGATTTCCTCTGGGCATGACATAACTGTTGTACTCATGAACTCAGAGCAGATGTGATCTGGACAAGACCTTACAGAAAAATCAAGCCAGCCAAAATTTCAACATGGATGAGAAAGGAGCTCAGAAAGGTCCCCTCCCAGATGTGGAGCTATGGGGATTAATGGATGCAGGGGAAGGGAGAATTATTCTTTTTGGAAGGTGTGGTCACTAATAGGTTTCACATGCTCCCATGGATGGCCCACACCCATGCAAATACAGAAAGTTCTAATTATAAGAGGTTATGAATTTGAGAATGGCAAATTTAGGGAGGTGTCTTGGGAATTGGAAGAAGAAATCCAGGGTGGTTATTATCATATTTAATGATATGTGTGTGAAAATCTTAAGTAATTAAGTCTTAAGATTAAAAAACTCTTCCAAAAAGACATTAAATTTCAACTCTAATAAAAAATTGATAAAACTACAGTCATATAGACAACAGAGTCAGAGTACAAAAAGACAAAAATTGAGACTATACATGTGTGTAAATGTATGCATGTGTGTGTGTGTGTGCGTGTGTGTGTGTGTGTGTGTGTGTGTGTGTGTTTTCAATGTTTACATACCAAAGAATTCTTACAAAAACAATGATGACTTGGGAAAATATAAGCAAGATGAATAATTATGGAATTTATGCAATGAGAAACATGGATGGCAAATACACACATTAAGAATGGCTAACTGTAGGTCAGCTCAGGCACCCTCTCGAACCATGGCCAGTAGTCTTTGGTGGAGTCATCCTTGTGGATTCCTGGGTACCTCCCTAGCACTCTGCTTCTCCCTATTCCCATGGTGTCTTCATTTATCATGGTATCTCTTTCCTTGCTCTTCCACTCTGTTCCTGATCCAGCTCTAACCTCCCACTCTCCTAAGCTCTCTTTGGGAGGGGCTTGGACTTGCCTCAACTGAATGCACCAGGCTCTGCTGACTCCCCATGGGAGACCTTGCCTTGGAGAAGATGGGAATAGGGGGGGGTTGTGGAGGAAGGCTGGGGGGTAGGAGGAGAGAGAACAGGGGAATCTGAGGTTGATACATAAAATAAATAGAAAAATCTCTTAATTAAAAAAAAAGAATGGCTAAGTGGTAAAAAGAGAACAAGTGTGTTTAGTGCATTTCTGGAACACTAATGTTTTGTGTAGCAGAAGGTTATGAAAGTTGAAATGTTGCAAACAGCAGATGTTAAAAAAGACAGAGGGAAACGGCACTCTTCTAAACTGTGGATTATGGTAGAATCAGCTGAAGTGTTTTGGTATGTT
Source organism: Peromyscus leucopus (assembly GCF_004664715.2). Classification (NCBI taxonomy): domain Eukaryota; kingdom Metazoa; phylum Chordata; class Mammalia; order Rodentia; family Cricetidae; genus Peromyscus; species Peromyscus leucopus. The sequence goes on along the minus strand of NC_051078.1, from coordinate 20,104,682 downwards.
ATTTGGCACAATTCAATAAAGATGAATATTTGGAGATTTTTTGGCATGTTAACTGAATTCCCATGAAGAAGTGTGCATATTAGAAGGATGCCTAAGACTAAGCATTATACCTCCCTTGGTGCTAGCAAAATATTAGAAATATACTTAATTATTTGTATCATCAGATGTTTAAGATTAGTAAACTGTGGCATGTATCTGTTTGCATATTGTATGGCATTAAGATGAATCAAGACATCTTTATGATCATGTGTTCAGTAGGAATTTATATACTTCACTACATGTGAAACACTAGCTACAACTTAGCAATACTTACAAATATGGTGAAAACATACAAATTTATAAAATTCAAATCAGGATATGAGGGTTACAGAGTGAAGGGAAATAATGCAGCAAAACAAAGCTAACTGTTGAATATGCTGAATTATGTATTGTTTTATTTGGTTTCATTAACACCTGAAGGAGTTTACAATAAAAAGTATTTTAGGGCTGGGCTGTGAGTTCAATGATAAAGTACTTGTAATCTCCATGCTAAGAAGCTAGACAGGCAGATCCTGGGGGGTTCCCATCCAAAATATTGCCCTTGGTAAGAGCTCAAGGCCAGTGAGACACTCTTTAAAAAAGGTGAACTCCTGAGAAGTTCTATGTAAAGTTGTTCTCTGGCATCCACGTGTGACACACGTGCATGTGACCCCCTCCATACACATGTAGCCACAGGAATATGCAACCACACACATAGGCATACACATAGTGAAAAGACAGAGAATGTGAAAGTAATTTTAATAGACAAACCTACCAACAATAGAATGCTAGGCATGTGATCTTCTGTAGGGGCATGATACCTCCACATACATATATCATTCTGAAGTAGATGGAGGGCCTATGTAATCATTCCATTCACTGGTGAATACTACTGTTACTTACTGGTGTCAGCTGTGACAAATGTCCTTCAGTACATTGGCATGACACAGTTCCCATGGATCATTGTTGACAAGTAAAGATACGTAATCAGCCCACTGGAACACAACCATAACCTCTTGCCATGAACCTTGGAATCTTTCTTTAAAATGATTTCTCCAACCATGGTAAATGAAGACCACATGAGAAGGGGAGGAAGCAGAGAGCTAGGGAGGTCCACGGAGATCCACAAAGATACCCCCGCAAAAGACTGCTGGCAATGGTCGAGAGACGGTAGGAACTGACCTACTCTGGTGATGGGATGGCCAGACACCCTGATAGTTGTGCCATAAACCCCATCCAAGGACTGAGGAATCTGGATGCAGACATCCACGGCTGGGCCCCTGGTGGAGCACTGGGAGTCTAATTAGTGAGAAAGAAGAGGGTTTACATGAGCGAGAATTGTTGAAGCCAAGGTTGGATAAACACAGGGACAAATAACCAAATGAATGGAAGCACAGGATCTATGAACCAAAGGCTGAGGGGCCCCCAACTGGATCAGGCCCCCTGAATGGGTGAGACAATCATTTGGCTTGATCTGTTTGGGAGGCAGCTGTGCGTTGGTGCCGGGTCCTGGGCTCGTTGCATGAGTTGGCTGTTTGAATCCTGGGACTTATGCAGGGACGCTTGGCTCGGTCTGGGTGGGGGGGGACTGGACCTGCCTGGACTGAGTCTACCAGGTCGATCCCAGTCCTCGGGGGAGACCTTGATCTGGAGGAGGTGAGAATGGGGGGTGGGCTGGGGGGAGGGGGAAGGGGGCGAGAGTGGGAGAACAGGGGAATCTGTGGCTATTATGTTGAACTGAATGGTGTTGTAAAATAAAAAAAATAAAATAAAAAAAAATGATTTCTCCATAACCCATGATGCCTCACAGACTATATGAGGATGGAAGGTTCTTCCCCAATTCCCTGATTCTAAGGTGAGTTTCCAGTTCACCTCTCCAACCAAGGAGTTTGGATCCCTCGGGTGAACTCTGCAAAACCTGTGCATTCATTCAGCTGCTCATAAATAAACCTGCCTTGGTGTGATCCTCAAAAATGCCCCCTTACAGAAATGGGTTACTTTTGTGGCATCAAAGGTAACTTAGCAACCAGAGAGTCGACAGTAACCCAGAACAATTTGGTGGGTTAGCTTTCAGAAAGCAGCAACCCAGTTGTGTAAAACAAAACAAGCTGTCCTCTTGTGTACCCAATACTCAAAGACATATCAAAAGAAAAAAAGGCTGCTTTGCAATGTGCTTCGCAGCCCAGGGTTCACATAAAATCCTGTCTTTTCCTCTCGTGATGCATGGGAGAAATAAAAAACAGCAGAAGAAACATATTGTTCCTTGCACCAGAGCCATTCGGCTTCATTTCTGTAGCCTGAAAATGGTGGGTTCTTTACCCCTTTATCAGATAAATTGGCTCTGCAGCCCACATTTAAAACAGCATCCACTTGTCTTCAGCAGGAAGTTTGGACTTGATTAGTTCAAGATAAAAGGAAGCAAGGAAGGCTGAGTATCATTCTGAGCCAATAATTGTGTGTGTGTAATGGAGATGGAACAGTATAAAACATTCATATTCTTAGGTACTAATGATAAGTAGGGGAAAGCTTGTATCTTTCAGCTAAGTTTGTTTATTGCCTGAAAACTCAATGTAGTAATTCAAGGCCAACTGACAGGAAATTACGGTTTCCTGGCTGACATCAATTCGATCTTCAGTAATAGTTCTGAAATGGAGTTTCTGAGCTCTCAAGAGAGGGAAAAGCACACACAATATTTCCCAGTGACTTGGGTCACAACTCAGATGCTGTAGCAAACATTATGTGGATAAAATTATGATGTATCTTTACAAACACGCAGTGCCTTATTATGTCATTTTAATCAAACCTTTTATTTGATCAAGTTCTTATATTTAATCTGTACATAGACTGGTTTGCTTAGGGAAACAGGCTGCCATAAAGAGATTTGAAATGCATGACTCGTTTGTTTCTCTTTGTCTCTGCATAGTGCGTAGCCCCAATGGCCACAAAATCATCATCAATCGATTGTTCATCTACTGCATATTGTGTCAGTATGATACTACTGTGAATATGACCCTAGTATAGATCGCCCTACTAGAAGGTCTATCCTCATAAAAATGTGTTCTACTATGCTCTCAGAGTAGCTACTGTCTATGGCTCTCATTGCTCCTATAATCTTCAATTCCTGCGAGTCGCGTTCCTCTCTCTTACCTTCACTTGACTCTTAGTGTCCACACCAATGATACTATTTAATATCTTATTCCAATTTGTCCTTCCCTAAGGATAGGATACTAAATTGACACTGTACTAATATCCCCGCTATCTAAGCATAGGATAAGTCTAGCCCATCGTTCCGTCCACCCAATAAGACCTTATGTATACACAAGAGTTTCCTGCTATCTCATGCCAAATCTGACTCAATAAATAGAATGCCTGTGAACCTAATGCGAAACTGCAAGAATCAGGAGGCAAACTATGAGTGTACATTGTCAGGTGGTACACAAATATTTCAATGAAGAGAATTGACCAAGGCAGCGCGAATCCTCTTAAGCCCGTCTACGGATTCACGCTTGTGTACGGCTGTCTAGGAACATGCTACGTATAGCGAGAGAAGACAAACATAGCAAGTGTAATCGACTGGGTTTGGCCTAGGCTTTTTGGATCATTCACTCAAGTAGCGATGTGACTCATCCTCTGTGAACTGTTTTTTTACACCCCAGGACCCGCTCCCATGGGTGACATCCACTCACAGGGGACTAACCCCCTACACACACACACACAGCACACACACCATCAATTAATCAAGAAGATCTCTACAAGATTTATTCTATTGACCAGCATGATGGAGGCATTTCTTTCTCAGTTGAGGTTCCTCTCCTGAGACAACTCCAACTTGTGTCTCAAACGACAAAAAACAAATAACCAAGAGGCCTGGGCTAACTGCCAGGGACTCATCCATCTGTAGCTAGAATTTTCTGTTCCTTCCTGCGCCCACAGGTCAGAAACAAATCTCTCTCACCTGCCAGGTCAGTTTCCCCGAACAGAGCTGCTACGAGAACCCAAACCAAATAAAACCCAAGTGAGAAAAACACAACAAAGCATTGGAGAAAATCTTGCTATATTGGAATATGAGCTTACAAACTGGAATTATGGCCCGTCCTCCCCTGTCGCGCCTCAGGGCTTCTTGCATTAAACTTGTTTCTTACATATGTTCGATTTTCTAACATCAACTCCATTTCTAATTGATCATATAAGGTTGCCACATGGGCTCCGTTGTTAGTACTTACGGAAGACTACAAAAAAGGCAAAAAAGTTGTCCCTGTAATATTTTAACGTGTGTAAACTTTACTCTTTGTCTCAATTTAAGCCGTAATGGAGGTGTAAATCGTAGGTCCAGCCTGAAGATGTCTCTCTGCTTCTGAAGCCTTCCAGCTTCCCAGAATTCTCCTCTCTCCTTTTCCACTTGGCCTATACTTCTGTCGTGCCTGGCACTGTGCCAATCAGTGTTTTATTTATAACGCCATCAGCAGAAATGAGCCCAACACATTGTTATATATGTACACGCCCAAAGGGACAAATAAACCCACTCTCCCTTTCGGTGTCCATCCCAATGCGATCCCTATCTGCCTCCTCTGAAATTGCCACTTTTGGCGGGTTTTTGGGGTCTACAAGCAATATATAGATGCCCCGGCCACCACACCCAATATTTTGAAAGGTTTAATGCTGGGCTTGCTGAAGAGAATTCCAAACTCAGCTCCGCTTGCTCGAAATTACCTCGTAAGAGTAACTATCTTTTACCTGAAACTGAGCCAACATTTCTAGAAACTATAGTCATCATTTTCTATTGTCCTTATTCTCGTCCCTTAGGCCACTCCCCTGAGCCAGTTGTCAAATCTTTCCTTCTGCCGGTAAACTTACCAAACATCCTGGAACTCAGAACGCCAGAACTAAAAGAGGTAGGCGTGCTGCAGTGAGCTCAAATAGTCTACCACATCCCCTAGTTGGCTACCAGTTCCATTAGACGAGGGGAGAAGGGGAAGGACATAAGCATAATCTAATCAATCTTTTGGTGGGGTGGGCCTCTGTTCTCCTTATAGCTCACCTGGCTGACAATTTGGCTTGTTATACACGCAGATTGGGAAGACGTTGTGTGTGTGAGCGGGGGTGGGGAGAGGGACAGGGAACCATCCGTGAGTGCAATACCTAGAAAACTGTATTATAACCCCACAATATATTAACGTGAAGACATAATAAATAAAACCCGATGCAAATCCAATGCGGTGTGGAGTGTGCCTGTGCTTGACCACTCCAGCTATTTCAACGATATAAACTGTTTATCCTTTTCTGAGAAGTGTGTCTGACATGCTATCAATAACGATGTGGATCAATGAGTAGATAACTTAAGCGTAATGGAGAGAGCCCAAATTCAAATACTACAAATTTCCAAATGAATGCGAGTCTCCCTGAAGTTATTCAGCCACATAACTGTGGCTTAAAATAGCCCTTCCCGCTCTTATTACCTCTGCTGAGCATTTTAGAATTTTACCCAAATTAATTTAATGTGTTAAATGGTTTTGATCCTTTTTATTATTTGGAGGATAACTGTATGAGTGATTATGGGACTTACAACGATAGTAGTGTTATTGTGGTGATGTAGTCTAAAACCAACCCATGAAAGATAACCATGCAAGCCTACCTATAGCTTAAGAGATGGACCCAGTGTGACCCTGGTGTAGACAACTAGATGAAGAAGGAACCAAAAAGCGTCTGGCATCATGATCTCCGTGTAATGGAAGTTAATAGGTTTACAGCAACTGAACTTGGTAAAGGCCCTCCAATGGATGGATTCCTAGTGAATGCCTATATTATTGAAGTGATCTTATGTACGAGCATGAAAACATGAAAAGGAGACCATTTGAATCGCCGGAGAGGTCCTTTCTTTGCAAATTTCAAGAGGCAATTGTCAATGTGAACTTCTAGCAATTTGTAGACTGATGTTTATTGAAAATGGCCATTGCTCTTCACAGTTCCTCTCCATGTGTGCTACTCCAAGATTGTAGTCTCGGAATATATAATGTTATTAATGGGAGAAATTTTCCTAGATTATATAGATATTTTAAAATATATAAATAACCAAAATCTTCTCCAGAATTATTTTATATCTACTATAAGAAAATCGTAACAAATTGTATGACACACATTCAGTTTTATCCTTAAGAATCTCATGGCTGGCTCTGTGCTTTCCACATCTCCCAGGCTCCATAGGCACACCAAGAGAGAGAAGGAGAGGAGCCCTCAATACTGCAGATATTAAAAGAGAAAGATATGAGACACAGACACCTCTCGATGCAAAAACATATCTGTGAAGAAACTAATTTATCTAGAGAGTCTAACATATATGAGAACCATGATTTGAGGAGCATTCATCGCAAAGCCATTCCCACTGCAGGTGTAACTGTCTGTGAATATTATAGAGTAAGGACCGCGCGACTGGTTTTCTATCAATTGCCCTGAGTGACATTTTTGTTTTTTATGTTTTTTGGGTGGTTCTGCAAGTCAGCCTTTCAAGAGTAAATAGATCAGCACTGGCCTGCCTTGGAAAAACTCAACCTCCTTTAGAACAATTCGAAGTACACAGGAGTGTCTAGGCCCTGTCCACGGCAGGGTTCGGAACACTCCATAAGAGAGACCTAGTTAGTGTTCTATGCAGCTCATTGTTCTGGTTTATATTTTAGTAGATATGTACCACCTTCACCACGAAAGTGTGCTCCGTTTCAGGAATTTATATAGTGTATAGAATTGATGTTGCAACCACCCATGCCCAGCCCCTGTTCAACTCAAAAGTTACATGGAAATAATTATATTTTATTCCATTGAAGTTAGGTAACTGAGGTATTATATCATGTTTGAAAGATTAAGTTTAAGGCTATAATGTATAGCAATTCATCACATAACACCCTCAAAAGGAGACCTTTTTAAGTCTGAACTGTGTGGATTCCCACTAGGCTTCATTCATTATGGAGTATGTTGACCAACACTTTGGTAAGGGCATGCCCAAAGGCAGATCACAAGAAATGCATCGTGAACCATGCCACCTCTATTGAGGAGACATGACTTCCAGTAAATGCTTTAGTCATTAGTCCAAAGCCATGCCTTCTCAATCTATCAATACTAGTCTACTCTAATGTCACTGAGCACCAAGCAGCAGACCCACGAAAGGAAGCATTACAAACCTATGGCCTTTAAAAAACAAAAAACAATAACTCAATTTAATGAAGCACCTCACAAAATAATTGACCCCAATTTACGCAGCCCAGGAATGGGTGATGAGCAAAAGACAGCACAGGGAGAGACGAATAAGACCATTAAACAAATCACTCAATGAGTACATTTTATGTGAGATGCGATAGGGTGCCTATTATACAGATCATCATAGAATTGGTTCGTGGATCGCTTGGCGACCAATATTGGTTATTTCCACATAAATGCAATCCTTCATAGGGGCCAGAGAGGTGTTTTGGAATCCTCTTGGAATGGGACTGTATAAAAGTGGTTGTGATTGCTGGCCATGGTGTGAGAGAAATGACTGTCTCACCTAGCCTCCACTTCATCAAGCTTTAATGAAGATTCCTTTCTCAGTTCTGTTTACTTAAATTCTATGAGCACTTTTTGAGTAACTTGTTGGTCTTCTATCCCCATCTCATTATCTTCTCTGACCCCTGGAATCCACGGCCACATTGAGCCACTCGAGCAGTGTCCTGGCAAATTGTAGCTGCGCCCAGTTCGGTACTATTCCACACTTTCCTTCTTCCTCCTATTGATGTCCTTCTCCAGAACAATACCATATAAAATAGAAGGAATTGGCCAAAGTCCTTTAAAGGAGGAAGTGGTATGGCTGGGAATATAATATTTCAGAAACGCGGCAGGTCTTACCCAAATAGAAGAGGAAGTCGAAGTAATGCTACTATTTCTTAGGACTACAAAGCTCCCATGTGAAATTTATAACTATAGCACCCAAAAATAACGAGATTGCATATATATCAATTCCCCTTTGGTTCCAGAAAATTTTTAAACAGATTAAAATCTTAAGAGAAATAACAGGGCTTTTTCATATTATTTGTTTGTGTGGTAGTTTCAGTAGCAGATGTAATAAAATCACAAGGCAACTTTTGTGTAGCGTCTAGTCCAAGTGATTCTATCGCACTACCCATTCCCTAAACTTTCTTACGTCTTTATTTAATTTACTTATTTAGTTATTTAAAATTACATTATATTTATTATTAGTGTTCATGATGTAAATTGTGGAGTGTGTGGTGCATAATTTATTTGGCAACCTGAAAGCTTCAGTCCATTGTCACACCTTAGAAGTGGCCCATCACCCAAAACTTGAAGGGGAGAGACAATGGCGCAGAGATGTGTGTATGAATTTGATTGCGGAATTATGTGCATGCACATGTAGAATTGACATAGGGAATGTAAGACTAGAGCAGCTGAGGTTTGACGTCTTCCTAGCGTTACTCTCTCCTTTTTAATTTTTCTACTGAAAAAGAGACAACTGGAGGTGGAGGCATTTGTGAGGTAGAAACCTCAGGTCCTCGGACGCACTCTTCAAGGAAACTTTCCAGATTTCAGGAGTGGCCTTTCCCAGTGAACTCCTCTCACAGATTTGCTTGCTCTATCTGTCAATTTAGAATATAACCTCGCCATTTGTTGATGGGTCCCTACTCTCAAACACCTGATTTATGACCAGGGTTGTACAAGAAGACTTGCAGGTGGAGGGATTCTGTGGAAACCAAATCCAGCCCACTAATCCCTTCCACCTATGTCCCTGCCCTTATGGAATCCTGATGTTGTTCCAAGTATACCACGCTGGCGGTAATTCTTGATATATTTCTGTCTCAGTGGTAGTTTGTAGAAATTAGACTGTCTGGGAGTGGGCCCATTATCTCCTGTCATCCCTGCAAAATTCCAGTGCTCCTGAGACCACCAAAGAGAGGTCCGCGGACCACCTCACAACGCGTCGCCTACCTGCCTGGACTGAGCAGCAAACACCCACGAGACCGACGTTTGTTGTGTGAATTTATAGAGATATTTCTGAGGATCAATGTGGTGGTATTTTCTGATATTTTGGTTATATACCAACCCACACCTCGGGAGAATTTAAATAAAAGTCAATGCCAATGATGCCTGAAACAACCCTATATTTTCTGCCTTACTCCTCAAATTTGTGGTGCCTAAAATCATAGTGCTAAGCCTATCCTGTAGCTCGAGGCTTCACTCCAGAAACCCTGATTGCACTAGAGATACCTCCAACGTCCGTGGGTGCAAACCGACGCCGAGATATTAGGCAAGGCTCAAAAGATGACCCTGCTGGACCAAAATGAGCGAAGAAGGATTGTGAAGCCGCTCTTCACTCTCATCACCTTCTAATCTACCAAGGGATCGGGGCAAAGGAAAGGAAAAGCACAGTAATTAGAGAGACAGACCATGGGAGAGAACAGAAGGAACTGTGACAGCAGCACGACCCCAATGCCCATAAGCTGCATGACTTCAGAACTCTGCTTAAATCTGGTCCCGTGATCAGAAACAACGACGGCCTGCCTGTCTAACCCACGAGGCAGCCCCACCTCTCCATTCAAGACACTTCCCATCCGACCTGATACTCTATGGGCTTTTTGTCACGTGAAAGAAAGAGTCCGTGTATCCGGAATGAGAGAAAAATACTAATACCTCTCCCACGAGCCCAAATGCAAGCCTTATGAGCTGGCCACCAGAGATCAGTTGTAATCGAATCTCAATGCACTGTGTGACCAGCTCTTTTGTAGTGGTGCTTCTTGTGCTGATAAATAGTTCTAACCACCTGGAAACATGGCCTCGAAGCCCCCGTAGAGAGGCCGTCCCACGTCCTGAACCTCTTTCTTTTGGACCTGTGTGCAATTTGTGGAACACCATCCTATTCCCCTTGCCTCCAAATGCATCCCATTGGGTAAACTGCTCCCCCGTTCCTCCAACCTGCCACATCTAATACAGTATTTAACCCCGCAAGAGCGCCCAAGCACGAGTGTAGCTTAAGTCCTTACTGCAACTTTCTGAGCAGACCAAAAGTATCTTCAGAAGACAGGCGGGCTAGATGCACCCATATTAAATCCAAATGGAACTTGTGACTCCCTAGGCGATCCGTGCTTGGGAGGCGAGCAGAAGCATGTGTGGGCATGAGCCCTCAGCCAGTGGCAATTTGGGACATGATCTACAGACTAAATGTGATCTCTGTGTATTATGGACTGAAGTCAAACTAACCACATGAAGAAAACATGGCAGACAGGCCTCCCCACCGGAGAGTCAAAACATTTGAAATATGCAGGCAGAGGCTAGGAATAGATGTGGCCACAATTGTGCCTGTGGAGGGGTTCATAAGAACAAGGGTTGAACAACGACTAGGCCTTAAACAAGGTTCCGGGATCGTGTGAGGCCAGGTGAAAATGGCGCAGACTTAATCATCTTCCAAACCAGAAGACGCAAGGTTCCCTATGTAGAGGTCTGTGAGTGTTGAAGAGGCATCCAAAACCAAAGGAGAACGTCAAAAGCGGAGGCTAAACCTTAGTGTGATTGTTTATGTCCTAGGGCGTAAAGCACTCATTTCAAGTCCCAAATAATTAAGGAACCATAATTCCCTCCCTGTCAGCATTCCTTTGTTACTGCTGCTGCTAACATATAAAGTAATGACACTGAATGTGCCGTAAAGTGATTGACGCAACTATGGAGATATGGATGGTAGCTCTGGGAGATGAATGTCCCATGCCACGGAAGGATATCACACACGAGAGCGTGAGATACCAAGAAAGAGGAGTAAAGGCGAAGAACGAAGAGGGAGGAACTTAACGATGCCTATGTGGAAAACTCTCCTTGGAGTGGCGCATAATATGCAAGTCAGTGTGTAGAGTGAGAAATCTTGTGGGGGAAGAAAAGCTGTCTCTAATGGTGGTACCATAATTGTAATAAGAATTATCTCCATCCTAAGAGTTAAAGAGTACTAATGCGGTGAGCACGCCAGATCCCATGCCATTCTAAAGCCGAGAAGTGAGTAGAACATGATAGCAAGTGCTGCCAACGACTCCCGTGTGGTCATCTAATGAACGAGAGTAGGCTTCATTTGGTAAGCGTGACGCAGAACCTTCCCATCCTTCTAGCTTGGCCTTCCTGCTTGAAACATGATACGGTAGGTTCAAAATTGGAACATCCCAAAGGCAGATGTCCATTTCTGGCCTCCCAGAAACATTATTGAGAGTGCTGAGAGTGAGAGTGACCCGTAGCGTGTAAAAGTACAAAGTCTGATGTTCTTCTCCTGTTCTGGACCTCATTATGGCTTGTCGTCTGAGTTCCATTTCCCCTGAATTCACCCGCGTGCCATGGGTGAGCTAAACAGAGAGCCATCTTTTCTATCTACCCTGCCTACCCGCCTGAAAGACGCCATTGTTGCCGTGATGCTAACAGTTCTCATTCTGTTGGTGTATAAAAAGCGTTACGGGCTACGGGGCACTCAAAACGAACTGCACCAACGAAGGATCTGTACTGACCTGGGCTCATTGCCGGGGTGCGGGGAAACCAGAACGCTCCCTTTTCTTAGCTCCCAGGTTTTCAGGGCTACTACTGTTGGCCAAGTGTGTTCGTGTGGTCGCAAGACAGAAGGAAAACCAGATATTCCGTACTTCCAACATCTCTCAAGCACCAGATTATTCGAGAAGTTACCAGCAAGTAGCTCACATGTGCTTAAGCGTGGAAGTCCACTATATGTCGCAATGCATCACCTAGCAAAAGGCCCTTACGCAAAGGCGCTCGCACTGACACAGGAATGGGGTCCAAGCCTCTCTCAATTAAGATGGGTGGTATGGATTTCATGCTGTGATTCAGTGATGGCGAAATTACCATTCCTCAGTGTTCATCCATCCAGTCATTCAATATTGACTATAGTACAAAAAGACAAACACATGGTCCAAAACCCCCAACTCTTTTTAGTTGTTTCAAAGGTGGGAAATGAACTTATTCTCCCCCACAGAGTATAAACACGCCATAATAAAGTTGATAGAAGAATTCGTGTTTAGTTGCACTATCAGAGGAGAGATTCTCATGCTGACATAGATAATTAACACGAGATGGGAAAGATCTCTGTGTGTAGGCGCACGAAGTGATAGTTCTTGTTAAAGTCAGGTAAATAATTGGGAGTGGGCGCCTGCTTAGTAATATAGTGCCGCAGTAGAACTCAAAATTAGCAATATCCCTTGAAGGAAGGTTATTGTAGGAATTAACCGCTTGAATTTTAAAAGGCAACATCCAACCCTACCCTTAGTGAGAAATAATGTGAGAAATCTTCTTTATATACTTTTCTTGGATAGGGGATCTTACCGCACTAACCAAATATTATTGTTGGTTAACGAGACAAAAGTGGCTGCTGCATATTTGCCTATCTATATACAGACGCCTGACAAGAATAAAGAATACTCGTATGAAGAATGTGTCCTGTTTCGAGTGAGAGGAAAGAAGGCCTCTTAGTAGGGGGCTAAAGTTAGGTGGAGGGTGTAGATTCTCGACGTGGTTGAGGAAAGAGCTCTCTTCTTTAACAACTTCTGAATTGGGGAAGTAAGAATCTTTACAGAGAGCCTTTAGCTGGGAGTTTTGCCTGTTATTCACCCCCACTGTGGATTTCTAGGTGGCTTGGCCAGTTTCTATCCACTGATAGCGTGTAAGTAAGAATGTGTTCCAAATATGGTTTTGTTCTTTTTAGCCAATGAGTCAAGGAGGGACCTTCTTGGAAAGGCCATCACATATTATTACCTGCCACCACAACCCTTGAAAACATATATTAAAGTGATTCAAATTTACAGTGTTTTTCTGTTACACGCCTTATTGCTGACACAGTAATAGATCTAAAAAGTATAATATGTCTAGAATGTGGTGGTGCAAAACCGAGTTTTTTCATGCTAATTTTATATCAACGTGGGCCACTCACTGGCTGCTTGCTCATGGAGGATAAAATGTCTGGTTCCTTAGAAACCACAGGGTGTTGGGTTTACCGAAGATCTTTAATCTTGTGTCCCTTTTAGAAAGAATAATTAGCAAATTTCTCCTAAAGTTTCACGAAAGGTTAGCAAAGAAAAGAAGAGAGTTACATAGAGAAGTCTTAGTGGAAGTGGCGATCATACCTCTCTTTGTCCCCTTCCTAGAGACCCTACTTGCTCTCGGTCTGGGGGCAACTGCAGCCAGAATGACAGACCTGGATCAAAATGCTCTAGTCATATCAGATAAGAGAACCATGCTCTAGACATCATAGCATGTGTGTACCTAAGCGCACTATAACTCAGCCGTATCTCACAATCTCAATAACAACCTAATACTGAAGTAAAAGGTAGGCCCCTATGGTTATGAAACGTCAGCGACAGCTGTGTGGTATGTAGATCTCCCTCGCAGTACTGAAATGCTGAGAGGCCGACGGCAGTGCAGAGATCGTCGTGATGGATTTGAGGGCCCAATCTGGCAGAGTCTTAGCAATGTTAGTAGTTTTCAACCAGAGTAGGCCAACGCCCACTTACACAACTCGTCGAGAGAGTCGACCAAGACAACTGCCATTAGAGTCATGGTCTCTAATCGATGGACTGCTGATCATAAGAACATAAAATTGTCCAAATAAATCGTTTTACAGTTAGTTAAATAATAAAAACATACCAAAAACTTACTTGATTTTCATCAAGTACAGGTTTTCAATATGTGTTAATAAAAAGAATAATTATAATTTATGTTTGCTGAATAGTATGATTTCATATTTTAAAATGAATAATTTATATTAAATCAAAAAATGTAAATATGTCTCTTAAAAACAGTAAACTTCCAAGTGCTCTATCATTACTTAAAGTATTCCAAAAAAAAAATAAAAATAAATAAAGTATTCCAAGGCCTGGTCCTAGATCAGTGAACAGACATAGGCCACAAAGTACGCACATGAATATCTTCATCTGATCTAAATTTCAACAGTATAACTCACTGGTGCTCTTTCAAGGTAGACTACCTCAGTTTAGTATAATTTTTTTTCTCTTAGATCCTGCCATATAACACTATATAGGTGAGATATCAAGTTTTATTTCTACAATGTAGGATGAATAAAATAATAGCGAAAGTTAATAGGGAGCATTTATTTAAAATAAATTGGCATAAAGGAAATACACATTACATGGAAAGTGAACTTTGGCTATTAAGAATTATATGTATATCTAATGTGTTGAGGGAAATTATTTCAGATAGACTATGAAAAGGAAGACTATCTTAATGGACACAATTCGAGCGAAGAAAATGTTTTCAAATTTGTGTGAGCAACTACATTGCCCATCTGAAAGGATTTCCCATGACTAATACAACTGGTTTCCATTCATAGACCTATACCTTATTCTAGCCTTCTGAAAGCATCTAGGCCAAGAAAACTTCTTGAATTTTGCTTCCAGTGGCCAGTGTGTTTGAAACTTAGTCTCTATGTTGTTGTTGTTGGCAAGCAGGATGGTCTAAGAATTCGGGCCCAGTGGGAGGTCGTTGGGTCCCTGTGGATACGCCCTTCAGTGGATGTTAAGATCTCAATTTCTCAATCTTCCCTCTTTTACTTCCTAGGAATAAGGTTCAGAATGGCTTTGTCCTGCCATATAGTTTCACCATGATGAGCTGTTTCCAGACTAGGGAACTATAAGCAACAAGTGTGTCCAATCTTGCAGTTCAACTTCTAAAACTGAAGCAAAACAACCCCCTTTCTAAGTCTGATATGCCAAGCATCCGTTTAGTGTTAGAGTACTGCATAACCACCCACTTTTCTGGAGGAATAAAAGCAATATGAAAATTTATAGTTGAGTTACTGCCAAAGGCCAATATTAAAAGAAACGTTGGATACCTTTAAAGCAAATAAGAATTTTGTAATTGTTCCTGCTTGGGGATTACAATTCTAGAAAGCTGAGTAGCATCTGGAGAAGTCCTTCAGTCCTGCCACTGAAGAAATCAGCTTGGAGAATAGAGTCCATGTAAATGAAATTGCCATGTTTGCCATTGGATGCCACAGTACACAGAGAAAGGAGGAGGAGCTTTGGTTTCTTCAGCAGCCATTTCTCCAGTGAAACCATTCTGGTGTTTTGCTCCATTTCTCTTCTATATCTTTGCTGTGAAATAATCCTTCTGCATTCTGGGAATATGTATTACTCTCATTGATTAGTAAAAAAGCTGAATGGACTATATCAAGGCAGAATAAGTCTAGGAGGGAAAGCCAAATAAGGGTGAAGAGTCAAGAGAGACACTAGCAATATGTAGATTAATAGAAATAGGTTAATTTAAATGTAAGAGCTAGTTAGTAATAAGCCTGAGCTATTGGCTGAGCATTTAAAATTCATATTCAGCCTCTGAGTCAGTAGGGAAGTCAGGACAGGAGACATCAATTACATCTCTTCTTTGGAGAAGGTTAGGAAACAGTGCCCAGAAAGAGAATATGATAATAAGGGAACTCTCTTGTTTTTCTAACCTGTACCATAATCTCATCCGATAGAAGATATAAAACATGTTACCCTAACACAGCACTGAATACAACTGAATCCTCAGTATTCACACACTTACTCACAATTCACAGTAGTTAATTGTTTTGAAACTCCCAAAGTGAGGAGATGAGTGGCTTCATGCACTCACCTGCCCATCCCAGGGAGAGTCTATCCATTATAAACAGATGTTCTGTAAATTAGCATGCTCAGAGGGCTGTACAGACAACCTGAGTCCCTACCACTATGTGGCACAGAAATATAAATGATCATAAATTAAAGTTGTGCATACATAAGGGTTTTGATTTACATATGGACAGGAGAATATAATTACTGGTATGATTCAATCATCCAGCATGGCTTCTTGATTTGATCAAAAGACAGTAGCAACTCAAGGCTGCTACAGGTTTCTGCTAGCAGAATATGGATTTCTGTCTTACACTATATTTGGGGAGAGGTTGCTTTGAATTGTTTTGTTTTTGACAAAGAGTCTCATTATATAGTGCTAGATAGTCAGAAACTCACTATGTAGACTAGGCTGGTCTCAGACTCACAGAGCTCCACCTACCTCTGCCTCTCAAATACTGGAATTACAACAGTAAGCTACCACACCTGGCTTACAATATACTTTTTCTTTTAAATAGAGAGTACACTCTGAAATAACAATATATTCTATAGTAATATAAAGTAAAATAGGCATTATATTAGTAAATATGATTAAATATTATACATAATATAGTTTATAGAACTGGTAGACTAGAACATTTCTTTACATCAGCATCAGCACAAACATGAATGATGTTATGGGCAAATGCTATGTCTGCCACTATATTATGGGGATTGGGACATTTTGAGTTCCATAATAATCTTGTGGGAACACAGCCATTTATGTAGCCTGACCTCAACAAAAATATTAGGAAGCCTATAACTGCAGTTATCTCTGCAAAGTGTAACAAGAGGTTGATCATATTTCCTTTTACTTTTATAAAGATTTTCAAAAGTAAATAAAAGGGGATATTGTGATGGACCTGTGTTTTTGTATACCAACCATCAACTTTAATCCTTAAGGCAAAGTGCTTTGCATCTACACTTTATTCCCTTCTCCTTTTAACATACTTCTTTTTTATATACTATAAGAACAACAAATAACCAGCAAAGAAAACACTGGAGCAAAAATCATAACCAAGAGAACTATCAGGTTGAAGTAAACCATCAGGCAATTTTAATAATAGAGATTATGATTTCACTACTTATTATTTTAACATGGAGACTTAAAAATCTCCAGTTTCTATTGTCATTTTACTTACTTTAGCATGCATTAATCACACAAAATAATAGGTCTCCAGATATTCTCATATCTGTGTACAAAGTACCTCAGTCATATTCACATACCTACTTTCATTGCCTCTCTCCCCAGAGTCCCTTTGGTGGTCTCATCATTACCCTTTTCGTTTCTCTGTTTTTGCTGTTTAGGAAAACATATGGGTCTTTGAACCATAGCTTAGAAATATCTATGAAACACAGATAAATATTCACAGCCAGGATACTGCTCTCTTCTCCACACATGAATGGGTATTTTCCTTCTGCCTCTCTGCTTCACATTACTAGTTTCTGCATGTTTTAGCATCTATTTACACATCCTTTGTGTAATCCAAAAGAAATTTAAATGTTGAAATAGTCATGACTGAGGTATTTGTGGACTTCAGATCTACTGAGAATTATCTGCAGCTTACAATGTAGCTTCAAAATATGTTTTGTATTTGAGAATTGAAATAAACTATTTTCCAAAGGGTATAATGTCATGGCCCTTTTAAGAACTGTATTAAATTTGAGATTGAAAATAGAAAGTAAAATAAGCTTTCATCTAAAGCTATTACCTGCATCCAACAAAGGCTACCTGTAGGGAAATGAAGGTGATCTGTAATAAGCAGGCCCTCAGAGAGGTCCATGATTACAAATGATGTAACTTTATTCAGCCTTATTCTTCAGGATAGAACCTTGGTATTTCATGGGTCAAATACAGTATAGTCTCTTCCAAGTATCAGAAGGATATGGACACTAAACATGAATGTGGTGATATATTGTGTACCCTAATAAACTTGCCAGAGGATAAGAGGACAGAGCCAGCCACTAGTTTAGAAACAGAGTAAGGCAGTAGTGGCACACACCTTTAATCCCAGCACTTGAGATCTCATGCATTTGCTTGGGAAGCACACATGCCTTTAATATAAGGAAGTAATATGGAGGCAGAGAAAGGCATATAAGGCATGAGGAAACAGGAACTCACTCTCTTTAGGTTGAGGATTTTGTAGAGGTAAGAACTAGTGGCTGACTGTTCTGCTTCTCTGGTCCTTCAGCTTTCACCCTGATATCTGGCTCTGGGTATTTTTGTTTGTTTGTTTTTGTTTGTTTATTAAAAGACCGTCTAAGATTCAAACAACAAATGAACCTCTTCTTTCTGAAAGTTTGCAGCTGATGGAGAAACTTTAGCAACTATTTTAATACAACAGCTCAAAGTCAATTGTGGTGACTTGAACAAAAATGGCCACCATAAGCACATATGCTTGAACACTTGGTTCCCGGTTAGTGGAACTGTTTGGGAAGGATTAGCTGTGGCCTTGTTTGCCAAAATGTTTAACTGCGGCAAGCTTTGAGGTTTCAAAAGACTGGTGTCATTCTCAATGTGTCCTCTCTGCAACCTACTGCTTGTGGATAAAGATGTGAAATCTCAGCTGTTCCTGCCTTCACACCTTTGCTCCACTTTGTTGGACTCTAGCCCTCTGATACTATAAGCCCAGTTAAATGCTTTCTTTTATAAGCAGCCCTGGTCATGGTGTCCTATCAAAGCAGAGTTACTAAGATACCAATCATACTCTCTTTTTATGTAATCAAATCAACCAGAAAAGGGGGTGATGAAGGCTTAAAGATGAAGAGGAAGTGCAAGTACCAAAGGGAGAAAAAAGGAACTCGTAGTTTGTTTCCACCAAGGAAGTTGTACTGTGTAGCAGAGAAATTTCAAGGGATTATAGATTCAGCAAAATTGCCAAAGAGGGTTTCTTATTTAATCCAGACCGGTTAAATACCTACAGAAACCCTACTATGTGCCTTCTTATGTCAGCCTTATGTAGTCTAAAAATAATACTTCTAGCATTCTAATTAAAGAGGAGGCCGTGATGAATTCTATATATAACCCCTCCCTAGAAAGAGCAGTGTCTTCATTTGTTTTTCAAATCATGAAAACATGGCTTTGAGTCACAACCACTTGCTTCCGGCCAAATCAGACCATGAAATGAATGTGTGGACTGTGATGTTCCTTTTGCATCTGGCTATTGTCAGCCTCGCAGACCTAGCTGTTGACATCCTGCAGGGGTGGATGTGACTGACTGATCGGTTACCTAGCAGACACAAAGGCAGGGCTCAGACTTCATTCTCTGCCAGGAACTATACAAAATGTCCATGGCTACAACATGGCAACAGGACACAGACACTCAGCTGGTCACCCCTGACTACAGTTGACATCATAACTGGAATTCCTATCCCATAAAGCAATTAAGAAAGCTGGTCTTGTCAGCTGTTGTGAAAAATAACAGAAGTCAAATTCCATGTTGTGGAAACAACTAGCCCAGCCTTCTTGCCAAAAGTTGTCTTGGTCTTGAGTGGCAAGATGTAAGAAGAGAGAATATCTTACTTATTGAACATTCATATACAAGAGAGCTAGAAGGCCAAATGTTGTCTCAAGTTAAATAAGTAAATCCATAAGAGTTCATGCCATTCTACTTTATATAAATATATTGGGGGATTATTCCATAAACCCATGAAAACAAAAGTGTATCACTGTTAGGCTGCCATTTACAGACTACTTCCTGTATTTCCTGTCATTTCAGTGGAAGGCAAAGGATTTCTAACACTTTAAATAAAGACACCACACATGATGTTGCATTTAGTGATGCATACAGCATGTTCTCATTTCATTGCATATGTTAATACAGGTTTATAATGATCATTAATAATATATATTTATATCAGTCATTAATGGTCCTTTGTAGAATCACTATTCTTAAAATATTAAATATGTTTTGACAAAAGTACTGTATTCAAGCACCACGATAATCACCTACAATTTCTAGCACATTCTGATAGACAAAAATAAAACATGCAGAATAACATGTACGTCATACTATGAAGAACACTTAATTTTTAATAAACTGCTATTTTAGAGTTAAAATTCATAACCCAAAGGTTTATTTTTGCTAAGCTCTATTAGGCTCTGCCTTTATTATAAAGGACAATGCAATGAGAACAGAGATGGGTATCTGTTCCCTGGTAGAGGATAGGTATTTGTTCCATAGCAAGAAATTTAATGTTTCTTTAATAGTATCACAGATTTTATCTCAGATGACTGATCACACTGGCATTAAATTCACTAAGAAAACCACCACCAAAACATGCTGCATAAATCCATGAAGAATGTCCTTTTCTCCTTCAGGAGCAGCTTTTTATAGTATCTCATAGTTGCACATTTTCTATTGTATACTAGCATTATGATTACTTTATTTACATTTTTAAAATATCAGACACTGTACAAAAAGCTTCTCAAACTAGCATACCTTCCTTATCCTCAAAACAAACTTGTACAACAAGATTTATCTTTTAATCTCACCATTAGTGATAATGTTCTCAACTTGACAGTATCCACTATGACCTGGGATATGGACCTCTGGCCATATTCTAAATGGTGTATCTTGTTTTTATTACTTGAAATGGGAAGAACCCACACATATCCACACTATGGATGGAACCATTCCCTAGGCAGAGGATCATGGCCTATGTAAAGTAGAAATAACAAACTAATTCATTCACTCAGCCCTGTCCTGGTTGTGGATGCAATAAGACCTGCTGCTTCAAGTTTTGGTTACCTTGACTTTCCTAGCATGATGAACTACACCTTGAACTGTACGAGTTAAAGGCTTTTTCTCTTCAGCTGCTTTTGTCAGAGTATTTTTATCTTATCACAGCTAAGGGAAAACACACTAAAGTACCATATTATAAGTGAGTCAAACAATATATAGAGTTTAGTCATTTTGCCAAGGTCTCAGCACTTTGACCCTCTAATAAGTCGCAAGTGGAAGTTTCGAACTCATGAATCTGATTACACAAGCAGTCCTAAGTACTACATATGCAAACTACCGATATTGCTATTTCAGACATCTTTTTAGATATTTGCAATTTTTCTGATAGAGTGATTTTAAAATTCACTTTGATGATAAATGTGTGCTAGAAAAAAATTCAGAAAAACAGTACCATTTTACCCTATTGTCTAAAAAAGTATGAAAAACATTGACACAGGAAGATGATTTTACTACAGAGGAACTTGCCCATTCATGTTCATTGCTGCTCTATTCACAATAATCAGCAACTGGAAACAGCCTAGATGTCTATCAGCTGATGAATGGATAATGAAAATGTGTAGTGGGTATTTGTTCCATCTATGGCCTTGGGGTACCAGTTCCTAGGCCGTGCCTCTTGGCTAGGTTAAGACCTGGGAAGCTCGTACTCAGGTCCCTCC